>NC_090737.1:125236091-125304545 GCF_036898095.1 Palaemon carinicauda | reverse complement strand
TTCCCCTTGGAATAGATTATCCGTTTTCTTATATCTGTTACGGTATTAGTAATATTCGTTAGTTGCAAGCATGTTCTTCATATTTCATTGACTGCTCGTCTACATATTTACAATTTTAATGTCATGATTATGCTGAAATATGCTTAATATGTCAGAGACGATAACTGAATAGGCAAATGAGTACACTCTACAGACGGAAATATATCATATTAGTCATGTCTTGGTAATGAAGGACATTTTGTACATGTAGTGTATCGATGTGGGTCGAGTTATCTTTGAGGATTTGAGAGAAGGGTGTCACCACTGGTTAGTAAGCAACCTTGAAGTATGATTATTATGTCGTTATGACCCAAGTGTTAAGGGAAAATTACTGTTATTATAAAAAAAAAAGTAAAAAAAAAAAAAAAAAATCCACAAAATTGAAATTGTCAGAAAAAAAAATCATTCAAATTTTTATTACTATTGACTTACCTTGGTCATTTAGACATGATAAGATGGTAGATTTTGTAGCGTACAATCTGAATTTTTTTTCTTTCGAAAAATAAAAAATCCACGAAAATAGTCACTTTCAAAATACCATCTATAATATATAATGACAAAACACAAAAAAAAAAAAAAAATAATGCTATGAAAATTGGCTCTTTCCAAACTTTTGTATAAAAATTTATCATTCAAATGCTTTTTAAATTAAATAAATTAGTTGTGAAGCAAAAATTAAAATAATGTTTGAAGTAACGCCAAAAATAGCATTGTTTTAACAGGGGCCGAATCACGTTCCTGATAAATCCATCAAAATCTTTAATTATTGATAACTCTTGTTAATATAATAATTACTCTCAACTTCCAACAAAAAGTCCCTGAAAAAAATAAGCTGAATTTCTTAATCCGGTGTGATATTTTCTTAAAGAAATTCCATCAACTGAATCAGTAACTAGTATCATTTAGGCTTATACAAATATTACATACTACATACAGAAAAGGTGTCTCGGTTAAAAAAGAAATTATATCTAAGTTAGATTATCTTATGAAATTTACATATTTTTCTTACGGTAATGTCATTAATTCGATCAGTTTCTGAGAAGTCTCAGGTTAAAACAAACATTACACTCATTTTTTTTTTTCCTAAAAGAAAAAAAATATTCCCTGAAAATAGAAAATTACATATGCAAGATATATTATTGTTTAAAAGACAATATTTCCTCTTTCGTGGGTAATTTCACGAAGTGAACCTGTTAATGGTATATATCAATTCAATTCAAATATTAACTAACACTTCCAAAATATTCACTGAAAAGAAAAATGTTACATATGATTCAACTCAAATCTTTTAATAATTCGTAAGTCTTATAAAATTGAAATGTATGGAAATATCATATCACACACACACACACACACACACACACACACACACACACACACACACATATATATATATATATAGTATATATAATATATATTATATATATAGTATATATATACTATATATATAATATCTATATATATATATATATATATATATATATATATGTGTGTGTGTGTGTGTGCGTCTCCATATATTTTTACTTGCATAGAAATTCGAATAAAAAATGTCTGGAAGTCAGAAAAAGTAGTTCATGGTATTCTACCTTTTTATCGTAAATCAACAGGAGTTGAGTATTCAAGTAATGTAGCATCTCATGTTCTATCTTTGTGTCATGGTATTCAAAAGAAATAAAATATTGAATAGTGATATATTAAGAAAATATAGTAAGATGCCTTCACATTCCAATATTCCTGTCAAATGTATTGTTCCGCTGTCGAGTTTGTCATTTCTCCATCGACTGTTCTATAAGGAAGACAATACAAAGAATCTCTCTCCTCGTTACAGAAATTTTCGGTAATTAAGCGTTCCACATTTTTCCAAAGGTTGGTACTGTTAATTTAGATACTAAAGCAGGTGTATTAAAGTATCTTCTGAGTTATTTTGAAATTAAAAAAGAATAGATATGCAGTTCACATTGTTTGTAGGCCTATTCTGTTTGGAGTCTGTAGCCGTTGGCCATAACATTTGATCAATGGCATATCTTCATTCGTCTAAATCTAATGAACTGCCAAAGTTTTGTGTATTGCATATAGGTTTTATAGGTTATAGAACTTTAAAATAATTTGGAGTGCTCTGGTTTTGACGATTCTTCAATAATGTTCTATCTACGTGAAATTATTTTTATCTTTAATTATAAAACGGAATTGTGACTATGATACTGAAGTATTTTGGCTAATTATTAGGGCAATGTCACCTTCCCCTGCCTCTGCCAATCATGAGTGGCCTTTAAACATGTAAATTTACACCAGCCATATATTTTTCCAGCTGGTTATCTTGTTATATTAAGTGCTAAGGTGGTATATCAACTCATAAATGGGTGTTTTGCCCCAATATTCATGAATTGAATAGGAGAAAACACAATATACCGAATAGGAAGGTATTTTTTTACTTATGGACATTAATTGCTTTCAACATAAATTATAGGTTATTCTGTTGTATTAAGGTGTGATTTGAATTATTTTGAGGTCTATTTCCATCGCTAATGAATACTTATCCTTCCACCACCCCTCCCCCTATATATAACAATCTGGGGGAACCTCCTTGGGAAGCAGGGTTTTTGGGTGGGGTAGACAAAGTAGGTAAAAACAGGGCAAAATGGAGGAAAAAAACCTAAATATAACACTCAAATATACAAAAGTATGGTAAATGTCTAGAAGGCCGCACCTGTTTTTCAAGTATTAACGACGAAAAACGGCAAAAAACGACCAGATTATAGTTGCACATTGCATAGAAACATGTAAGCATAAACCTACTACTACAATACCCCTACCTAGCCCTACGGGGGCGGAGCCCCCTTAAGGCCAGTGATTTTCAGGGCACTACCGAACCTAATTAACCCACCTAACCTAGCCTAGGGGCCCTGTACCCCTACCTAGGCCTACCGGGGGTTGGCTCGCCCCCCCCCCCCCCCCCCCCCCTGCGACCCTCCCTTAAGGCCACAGTGATTATCAGCGCACTACCGAACCTAATACAACCACCTAACCTAGGGCCCTGTACCCCTACCTAGGCCTAGCTCCTGCGACCCCCCCCTTACGGCCACTACCTAACACATCCATCAAACCAAATCCAAAGTGATGGTACTGCTGTATACATCATTATACTATCACCTTTATAATATATTCTATAAATTAATGAAGCTTACCTTAAACTGTTGGTTCATAAAGATGTGTTGTTGCTTTGAGGAAAACGTGAAGCCGTTGCGAAGGTTCCTTGACATGCAGGACAATTTTTATTTTGTAAAATTAAATTGTCTCTCTGGCACAAATCCACTAGTTTTTCAATATTCCCCAAATAAGTTACAACAAATTCATTGTAAGTTAGGAAACAGTCGGGACAAGAAGATGGAATTTCAACTTCATGTTCAATATGAGATGACGTGCTTGCTATGGTCTCCATGTCTAAGAACGAAATGAAATGCCTGGGTAAGATAATGTATTGTCGCGCTGTGACTGGCCAAACACGTAAGACGTCATAATGGATAGGCGCTCTGATTGGCCAAACGTGTAAGACGTCATAGTGGACTAGTTTGTCTGCGGATTATAGTTGTTACAGGGCTCATTTGAGCAAAAACAAGACACAGTCAACAATAACAACAGACTTAGAAAAAATCTGGGAGGAAGACATGAGTAGCGTGAGTTTGATCGTCGATATATAAAGAACTAGGCATTTGCGACAGATAATATTATACAGAAATACTACAAAAGACTTCCTTAACCTAGAGAACTTAGTTAAAATACGCTACATTATTAATGTCCATAAATAAAATAATAGCAATAGGGAATATACAGTATATGGTTTTTGTGTGTAGTTAAATATATATTAAATAATTATTGGTAAAATTTCGTTAGACTACTACCCAGCCACATTTTTGTATGAAATTTTGATTAATATATGATATACTAATTTCTAGTGAAACTGGAATTTTAGATATTAAACTTAGCCGGTGAATATATAATAGCTGACGTCTCCGACGGCTTGACAGATTCCAAAAACTCGCGACCGATCGCCGTGAAGGTTGCGGGTGTGCCCACCAGCGCCGACTATCGGCCAGATACCGCATATACTTGTCAATTTCTCCAGTTCTTCTCTGTTGGTCTTGTCGACAAGTTGGTTCCGCTCGCTTTATGACCTCGAGTTTTCGACCGAATTGGTGAAGTACTTTACTTTGGTTGTTTATTGGCTTTCGCTGTGTTGGTGTGTTTCTTCAATTAAACTCATGAAACCCTTTTTCTGGCTGGTGTTTATTGTTGATGAATTTGGTTTTGACTTGGATTTTCTCTGATTGTTCGAAATGGCTGACCCTTCTCCTGTATATCGCAAGTGTGCGAGGGATTGTAACAAACGTCTTCCCAAGGCCTCTATCGACCCTCATACTGTTTGTTCTAATTGCCGGGGTGAGGAGTGCGTGGTCTTGTCGGAATTCGAATGGCTTGAGTATGAAAAATATACTCGTAAGCTTGAGAGAGATAGGGTGAGGAGAAGCTCCTCTAGATCTTTGGAATTTTCCTCCTCCCATGCCCCTGAACCTAATCCTTCCCCTGTAGTTGTTGTTCCTGAACCCCCTACTAGCACTCATGAACCGGCCATGCGGGATATGTTTTTAGCGATTCAAGCTTTAGGCGAAAAAGTTGAGTCCTTAGCATCGGACAGAAACCAACTTATGTCAGATGTTAAGTTGTTGAAGTGTCAGAGTGGTAAATTAGTAAATCTAAGTGATAAAGTGATAAGTGCGCAAAATGTGTTTAGTGTTGCGACCGAGGGTTCGTCTGTTCGTGCTTGTCGCTCCCCTAGTCCGAGACCTCTTTCAGGCTCCCCTGCACCAGGGAGAAGTAATGTCGTAGGACTTAAGGGGGGCGAGAGGCGTAATCCAACTTACAGACATTCCCTCTTTGGTATCGGACGTTTCTCGTCAAGATCGTCCTTACCATAATACGGGTGAGACTAAGTTCTCCTCGTCCTCCGAAGACTTACCGCACAAGAAACCTTGGTGCAAGGTATCTAGACCCTTGAAGCGAAAGTCAGTCCCTTCAGGACAGGTCCAGCGTCGTGGCTGTAGCCATTGGGACAGCTCTGACCATTTGCAGTCATCGGATGACTGTTCGCCTGTTAAGCGAAAGCGTAACACGGGGTCCGAGGGTCTCGGTAGAGGCAATGTTTGGCCAACGCAGACGTTACCGACGTCACGGCCTGTTCCAACTCCCGTTGATCCGAAGTGGTTTGTCCTGCGGGACATGGTCTAAGCTTGCCTCCCTTATGGAAGAGTATGACTTTGATCAGGTTCACGATGATCCTTTGCTTGCGGGTCGCCAGTGCGCTGAACGTGACTCTGGCCTTCAGCCGCCTAAACGAGTGTTTTCTCGTCCGTTTGACGTTAGTGCTGACGTTTCTAGTGCTTTGAAACGCGATGCTAGTCGTATGCCTAGTCATTCACGTCAGTCACGTGACATGGATCCCCCTTTGCTACAGTCTCAGACTAACGTTCAGCTGCTGCCGCCGCAGCCCCGCACTGACGTTTGCCGACCGGCTCCGTTGCCTCGACGTGACGTTGAGCGTCGGTCACCGCAGTTGGAGGTTGTTTTGCCTACTCAGACTCTGCAGTCAATGCAGGTCCGACGTAATGTCGAGCGTCAATCAACTTCAGCTGTTGTTGTTGGTCAGTCACAAGACTTTCAGTCCTTTCAGCAGCGACATGTCGTTTCCTCTTCTGCTGCTGCTGCTCCGTTGCTTGTTGACATTGCCTGTCAAGCGTTGCCTCCTCGGCATGTCTCTCCGTACCATGATACTCAGCAGTTGTCGGACGAAGTTCCGTCGGATGAGGAAGTCGCTGATCCCCTTCCAACTCATATACCTTTGGGGACTCTGTCAGATGAAGAGAGCCTAGAGTTGCTCAGCCCTCTCTTGATTTTAAAAAGATCATGCTGATTTTTAAGGAACTGTTTCCTGACCATTTTGTGACTGCTGCTCCTCGTTCGCCTCCATCAGAGTTTACGCTAGGCCTAGCTACTTCGACGCCGTCGTTTACTAATCTAGTGCTCTCTCGCTCTTCTAAGAGAGCTTTGCGTTTACTAGGCGACTGGTTGATCACCAGGAGGAGTTTGGGGAAGACAGTCTTTGCTTTCCCCCCTTTTAAACTGGCTTCTAGAGCGAGCGTCTGGTATGACACGGGAGAAGTTCTCGGCTTGGGAGTTCCTGCCTCTGGCCAGGGAGACTTCTCAAGCCTCGTAGACTCTCCCCGTCGCCTGGCCATGAGACGCTCAAAAGTTTGCTGGTCCTCTTCGGACCTTGATCATCTCCTCAAAGGGGTTTATAGAGCCTTCGAAGTTTTTAACTTCTTAGATTGGTCGCTGGGAGCCTTGAGCAGGAAGATCTCTTCGGCCGACCGTGATGTATCCGTGCTAATTATGTCCTGCATGGACAAAGCTATCCGTGATGGCTCTAATGAGCTTGCTGCTACCTTTACGGCAGGAGTCCTTAAGAAGAGGGAGACTCTTTGTTCGTTCCTTTCGGCAGGAGTAACTCCCTGTCAAAGGTCAGAGCTTCTCTTTGCTCCGTTGTCATCTGCCTTGTTCCCTCAGCAGTTGATTAAGGATATCGCAGCTTCTCTGGTGCAGAAGGATACCCACGACTTGATGGCTACGTCGGCGCGTAAGGCTGCTCCTTCATCATCTTATGTCGTTAGACCTAAGCTCGATACTCAAGCAACGAGGTTTATCCCGCCCTTTCGTGACAGAGCCCCCAGTAAGGGAGGCGCTCGTGCCGATAGTAAGAGAGGCAAGAGGAGAGGATCTAAGTCCTCCCGTGGCAGAGTCTGACTGCCCACGTCCTCAGACAGTGGTAGGGGCCAAACTGAACAACTTCTGGCAGGCCTGGGAGAAGAGGGGTGCAGACCAGGAGTCTGTTTTGTTGCTAAAGGAGGGGTACAAAATACCTTTTGTACGGAGACCTCCTCTGGTAAAAGTCCCTATAGACCTCTCTCCCAGGTATCGAGAGGAGTCAAGGAGACAGGCACTACAGCTGCAGGTGTCTCAGTTGCTAGAGAAGGGAGCGGTGGTGAATGTCTCGGACCTTCAATCACCGGGATTTTACAACCGTCTCTTCCTAGTACCAAAGCATACAGGAGGTTGGAGGCCGGTGCTGGATGTCAGTGCGCTCAACGTTTTTGTTGTCAAAACAAAATTTACGATGGAGACCACCAAATCCGTTCTAGCAGCGGTCAGAGAGGGAGACTGGATGGTCTCTCTCGACCTGCAGGATGCGTACTTCCACATTCCTATACACCCGGATTCTCAACCGTATCTGAGGTTTGTATACAGGAATGTGGTGTACCAATTCCGAGCACTCTGCTTCGGCCTCAGCCCTGCTCCTCTTGTTTTTACGAGGCTCATGAGAAATGTGGCAAAATTTCTACATTTATCGGGGATTCGAGCCTCCCTGTACCTGGACGACTGGCTGCTCAGAGCGTCGTCCCGTCATCGCTATCTGCAGGACCTTCAATGGACATTGGATCTTGCAAAGGAGTTGGGACTGTTGGTGAACATAGAGAAGTCTCAGCTGACTCCCTCCCAAACGATTCTCTATTTGGGGATGGAGATTCACAGTCTAGCTTCTCGGGCTTTTCCATCTGCCACCAGGATAGAGCAAGCCTTGCTCAAAGTCCGCCTCATGGTGAGGAAAGACCATTGCTCTGTGAGAAGTTGGATGAGCCTCCTAGGGACTCTGTCATCCCTGGAACAATTTATCTCTCTAGGGAGACTTCACCTTCGCCCTCTCCAGTTCCATCTAGACTCCCATTGGAACAAGAACAAGACTTTGGAGGCGGTCTCGATCCCGATCTCCGAACCAGTAAAGACGTGCCTGAACTGGTGGGATAGCAATATAGGTCTTCGAGAGGGTCTGTCCCTGGCGGTCAAGAACCCAAACCACGTGTTATTTTCAGACGCGTCGGATTTGGGTTGGGGAGCGACTCTGTACGGTCTGGAATGTTCGGGTCTTTGGACGACAGATCAGAGGAGCCTTCACATCAACTGGAAGGAGCTGTTGGCTGTTCACTTGGCCTTGACGAGTTTCGAGAGTCTACTCCGAAACAAGGTGGTAGAAGTGAATGCGGACAACACCACAGCCTTGGCGGACATCTCCAAGCAAGGAGGCACTCACTCCCACACTCTGTTCGTCATCGCAAGGGACCTCCTCATCTGGTCAAAAGATCGAGGCATCTCACTGTTGACGAGGTTCGTCCAGGGGAAATTGAACGTCTTGGCGGACTGTCTCAGTCGGAGAGGTCAGGTGATCCCTACAGAATGGACCCTCCACAAGGACGTGTGCAAGAGTCTTTGGATGACTTGGGGTCAGCCCACCATAGACCTCTTTGCGACCTCACTGACCAAAAGGCTCCCGACCTATTGCGCTCCAGTCCCAGATCCAGAGGCGGCCCACATAGATGCCTTTCTGTTGGACTGGTCTCACATGGACGCTTAAGCATTTCCGCCGTTCAAGATCATCAACAAGGTTTTGCAGAAGTTCGCCTCTCACGAAGGGACAAGGTTGACGTTGGTTGCTCCCCTCTGGCCCGCAAGAGAGTGGTTCACAGAGGTACTTCAATGGCTGGTAGACGTCCCAAGGAGTCTGCCTTTACGGATGGATCTCTTACAGCAGCCCCACGTAAGGAGTCTTCATCAAAGCCTCCCCGCGCTTCGTCTGACTGCCTTCAGACTATCGAAAGACTCTCAAGAGCTCAAGGATTTTCGAAGGAGGCAGCCAGAGCGATCGCGAGGGCTAGGAGATCATCTGCTATCAAGGTCTACCAGTCGAAGTGGGAGGTCTTTAGAGAGTGGTGCAAGTCCTCCTCTATTTCCTCTTCCAGTACCTCTGTAGCCCAAATTGCGGACTTTCTCCTGCATCTGAGAAATGTTCGCTCCCTCTCTGCTCCCACTATTAAAGGCTACAGGAGCATGTTGGCGTCTGTTTTCAGACATAGAGGCTTGGATCTGTCAAATAACAAAGATCTCCAAGATCTCCTTAAGTCCTTCGAGACCTCTAAGGAGCGTCGTATGTCAACTCCCGCTTGGAACTTAGACGTGGTCCTAAGGTTCCTAATGTCAGACAGGTTTGAGCCATTGCATTTAGCCTCCCTGAAGGATCTCACCCTCAAGATGCTTTTTTTGGTGTGCTTGGCTTCGGCTAAAAGGGTCAGTGAGATCCATGCTTTTAGTAAGAACATCGGCTTCTCTACAAATAAAGCTACATGTTTGCTTCAACTTGGTTTTTTGGCCAAGAACGAACTGCCTTCTTGTCCTTGGCCTAAATCTTTTGAAATACCTAGTCTGTCAGAAATCGTAGGTAACAAAGTTGAAAGAGTGCTGTGCCCCGTTAGAGCTCTTAAGTTTTACTTAGCTCGAACTAAACCTTTACGAGGTGGTTCTGAGGCCTTATGGTGCTCCGTTAAGAAGCCATCATTGCCCATGTCTAAAAATGCGTTATCGTACTTTATTAGACTTTTAATCCGGGAGGCACATTCTCATTTAAATGAGAAAGATCGTTGTTTGCTTAAGGTCAAGACGCACGAAGTGAGAGTGATAGCAACTTCGGTGGCTTTTAAGCAAAACAGGTCTCTTCGAAGTATTATGGACACGACCTTTTGGAGGAGCAAGTCGGTGTTCGCTTCATTTTACTTAAAAGACGTCCAGACTCTTTATGAGGACTGCTACACCCTGGGTCCATTCGTTGCAGCCAGTGCAGTAGTGGGTGAGGGTTCTACCACTACATTCTCTTAATCCTAATATCCTTTTAATCTTCTCTTTAAATGTTTTTAATCTTGTCTTGGGTTGTACGGAAGACTAGGAAGTCTTTCGCATCCTTTTTGATTTGGCGGGTGGTCAAATGTTGTTTCTTGAGAGCGCCCAGATGAAGGGTATTGATGAGGTCCTGTTATAGGGGTGTTCTCCCTGGATATAACAGCTCCTGGGAGTCTTTCAGCATCCTGAGAGGATGGCTGGGCTTCGTGAGGAAAGCGGACTAATGAGGCAGAGTAATCGTCAGGGTCAGCTTCCTTGCCAGGTACCTATACCTAAGTTGGTTTTTTATGAAATAATTGTCAAAAAACTCATGAGCATATACGCCTTTATTGTATTAATACTGGTCTCTACCCACCACCATGGGTTTGAATCAGCTATTATATATTCACCGGCTAAGTTTAATATTTAAAAATTATATTTTGATTATAAAATAAATCTTTGAATATACTTACCCGGTGAATATATAAATTAAAGGCCCTCCCTTCCTCCCCGATAGAGACCCAGCGGACTGAGAAGAACTGGAGAAATTGACAAGTATATGCGGTATCTGGCCGATAGTCGGCGCTGGTGGGCACACCCGCAACCTTCACGGCGATCGCTCGCGAGTTTTTTGGAATTTGTCGAGCTGTCGGCGACGTCAGCTATTATATATTCGCCGGGTAAGTATATTCAAAAATTTATTTTATAATCAAAATATCATTTTTCTTTAAAAAAATAGACGAGTGCTGGCTAGTTTGGTATTTTTCTCTAAATGTTTTCAAGGGCTGGGTCATAACAACTTGCATATCGGTCTATTAAAATGTCAAGTATGTTTTTCACTCTTAGTCCATTGTTTACATCTGAGAGACTGAAGGGGACTTATTGTGCGGGCATTTATTCCCATGGTTTGGGGAGCTTTCTGTGCATTTACAATGATGTATTTGTCAGGTGTTTTTTTTTTTTTTATACCAACAGCTTACAAGTACTTCTTCATAAGTTCCTGGTGTAATGGTCTGTTTCTACCCCCCCCCCCCATCCGAAATTGGGGAGAAATATGGCTCAGGATATATATCCCCCTCTGGGCCAAGATTACCCTATTGCTTGGTGGAGGTAACCATTATTTCGAACGAGAGGAAAAGAAAACAGACCATTAAACCGGGTCATAAAAGTAAGTCATTAATTTCTTTAATTTTAATGTTTTTAGACTGTGTGACCTGGGAGCGGCTAGGGGTTGTGACCTGGGAACGGCTAGGGGTTGTGACCTTGGAAGTGGGTACAGGTGTTTTCCCCCGGCTAGGGGTTGTGACCTAGGAAGGGGGTCCGGGGCTTGCCCCTGCTATGGGTTGTGACCTGGGAAGGGAGTCCGGGGGCATGCCCCCGGCTAGGGGTTGTGACCTGGGAACTTCTAGGTTAGGTTAGGTGGGTTTGTTAGGTTCTGTACCCTTTTGTACATTTTTATATTTAGTGTAAAGGGTATATGGAAACATGCTTTAAAATACACGTTAATATTATCGTAGCATTGCTAACGTTAGCAATGGCATCGTAACTTTGGTAA
Organism: Palaemon carinicauda; assembly: GCF_036898095.1. Taxonomy (NCBI): domain Eukaryota; kingdom Metazoa; phylum Arthropoda; class Malacostraca; order Decapoda; family Palaemonidae; genus Palaemon; species Palaemon carinicauda. Next base: position 125,293,138 of record NC_090737.1, on the reverse strand, counting down.
TGTTCCGTAACATTGTATATATATATATATATATATATATATATATATATATATATATATATATATATATATATATATATATATATATATATATATATATATATATATATATATATATATATATATTATATATATATATATATATATATATATATATATATATATATATATATATATATATATATATATATATATATATATATATATATATATATTCCTAACATTTTGTCAAACTTACCGTTTATTCTTTAATTTATCAAAATAGTTTCTCTGTAAGGGAGGGTGGGGGAGAAATGGCCTAGGGGAGAAAAAATATCTTAAGGCTGAAATTCCCTCTGGGTGAATAACAGCCCAGGCTGCTTTCCTGGGGGGAAATCGATCCTAGGCTAATTTTTTCAGGGGGAATTTCAGTCAGGGGGGAAAAGTTTCCTGCTACACCGGATGGTATTCTACAACAGCTATTTTTTTCCCCACCTTCGCCTTCAGTTTTAAGTGAGCCACCATCTCGTAAAGACGTCTCCCAGAGTGAACTTAAGAGAAGCACATCAATCTATTTCAAAATTTAGTGTGATTTCGTTTGTTAACAATTGATTATGATGGAAGTGCTCTCCGTTCAGTGTAAAGCTAGTGTTACTCATGTGAAATTAAAAAATAATAGCGAAATAAGGCCTCAAATGTCCGATTCTGACTAAGTTTTCAGGGAAGGTCAGAACATTTTCTACTGCAAGACTTTTGTAAAGATTGCCAAGAAATAAAAAGGAGATGATGTCAATCATAATGTAAAGAATTAGTTGTGATTTACATTTCATAATGGAAGGATTTATTTGTGATTTACTTAATCATAATCTAATGATTTATTTTTGATTAACTTTTAGTTTGTGACCTGGGAAGGTCCGCCTAGCAGTTGTGACCTGGGAAGGGGGATCAAGCCCCCCGCCTAGCGGGTGTGACCTGGGAAGGCAGGTCTTGGGGCTTGCCCCGGCTAGTGGTTTTGACCTTGGAAGGGGGTCTTGCGGGCTTGCCCCCCCCCCCCCCCCCCCGGCTGGGGGTTGTGACCTGGGAACCACTAGGTTAGGTTAGGTGGGTTTGTTAGGTTCTGTACCCTTTTATAAATCTCAAAAGTTAAATAATCATGTTTTGGCCTATTTCCAGCCATTTACATGAACTATATTTTTTTCCAACTGGTTATCTTGGGCTTATTTTACATTTCTGACCATTATTATTGCTGCAAATCACTCGTTTATGACCTTTTCCCACCCAAAAACCCCCGGTTTCCCACTGGGACCCCCCTAGTTGTGTTTATACAAGCGGGTCCAAAAGCTCATGAACGGGTGGTTTGTCCCAATAATCATGGTCAGAATTGCATAAAACACAAGATAGCAAGTAAAAAAGGTATATGGTTCATATATTTGGCTAGAAATTGAAGTATCACATTTACCAAAATTTTTTTTAGGTTAGGTTTTTTTTTGGTATTCTTGCCCTTAGTTTCGGTCAAATTTGGATATCTATCACAGTATTTTCTTGTACTTGTATAATTTTTATTTTTTTTTTTCAGATTCATACGAAAAAGATATTCGAATCTTCCGCAAATTTAGGGCTACGGGATATTTGCCAATGAATATCGTCCCTTATTGTTACCCCAAGGATATGTTTACGCTGCCATGCTAATTTTTCTCCTGAGGGTATTTTGTTTTTTTGTTAATACATTGTTGGTAAAAAAAAAATCCTGGTCGTCCATTGTTTTTGGTTATGAATTATGGGTATGGTATAAATGCTGAAGCACTATTGGTTGCTCTGTTTCAGATTAATTAACTACCATTTTGGAATTCTTCCTGCCTTCAAAAAAAAAAAAGTGTGTGCTAGTTGCCTGCCATGGATTCAGTTGTTCAGACGTGCTGTAGTTTTTGCTTCTCATATTTGAGGTTATTGGATATGTTCATGGATATTACAATGGAACTCCAGAAGTAGTGAATAGGTTTCTGCATTAATATTCAGTGCTACCAAAAAGTGTCAATTGTCCCAAGGTAAGTGAAGTGCCTAACCAAAAGATGTATTTTGTTTTGTAGAGGAGTTTTCCACCCTCCTTAGTGAGGTAAGGGGACAGGGTGGCTAAATTAGAAGGCCCAACACCTAGGGTGGGTGTGTTTAGATTAGACAGCTTCTCTTATTCATATGTTTTCTTCTAGGTTAGGTGGGTGTGTTTAGGTTAGACGCTCTTATTTTTTACATTTACACTTAGAATAGGTGAGTGTGTTCAGGTTAGACCACTCTTACTTTAAATGCTTTCTCCAAGGTTAGGTTAGGTGTGTGTTTTGGTTAGACTGCTTATCTCATTTTATGCGTTTTCTCCTAGGTTAAGGTAGGTGGATATCTTTAGGTTAAACAGCTTCTATTATTTTACCCAATTTCTCTTCGCTAACTCAAGAACCCTGATTTCCCACTGTGGAAGCCCATAATTGTATTTATGAAGAATGGGGGGGGGGGGGGTTGAATTCTATACAATAACTCCACCAGTAAGTTATCAAAGTTGAATACAGTACTTAAACTAAAAATAGGGAAGTGCAAGGTTTCGTTTGATATGGTCTAGAAGTGGTTTAACAATCAAAATTAAACTTGACCCGGCTGAGAAAAACTAAGTCCCTCGACTTCATAACAAAAACATGGATTGTCATTATTACATCATCGACTATGTTCTATGTAGCAAGATATTACCCAAACGTCAGAGTTTTAAACAATGATGATTATCCACATTTTGCTTGGGAGTAGCATTTAACAAAACTAGAATCACGTGACTTGAATACACAATCAAGTGAGTTTTACTAGGAAACTAACACTTCGACACGTCACACAATTTCCACCGCTTATTTTTCAACCTTTTGATAGCCATGGAGGCGTGTGAACCATCAACTTTTTGTGCAGTTTCTCCTATACCATCTACTTTGACATCAATTTCTGTGTATTTTCTCAAGTTCTTGTCTCAATTGTTATTTAAATGATAAAGATTGTGTTTTGCATTATTGTGGTAACATTGAAGGAATGAGAAAGTACTGCCAAGATCACAGTGTTATTAATAGTGAAAGCGACACTATTTGCCCCACCTGTGGCTCTAAGTGCTGACCTGATATTGACAAAAAAGCATTTTGGTGTGACAGAAGGCATCTTGAATTGAAAAACAAAAGAGGGAAAAAAATGTGTAGTTTTTAAGTATCCACTTTTAGGGGACCTTGGTTTGAAAAGTCTCATTTAGATATAAGATCTAATTTGTTACTTATATATAATTATATTGGTGTTGAATTTAGTTATAAATTTGTTGAAAATTAATCAAGAATTTCTCATAAAACAATAAATGATTGGTGCGCATTCATTCGTGAAGTTACTGCGCATGGGGTAATGAGTCGGAAAGGTGAAGCTTGCCTTTACCCTCCAACCTAATTAGCATAAGTACACAAAGGGTTGCAGGCTGTCTTATATTTAATATGGCTGTGTAAGGGGAGACCCCCTCACTGCAAGGTAAGGGTAAGGCTACTAGCTTAGGTTAGGTGGTTTGTTTAGGTAAGCTGGTGGCCTTGTTTGTTACTCATTCTACATGTGCCATTATTCGTATTGTAAACCAATTCTTTAATTCATTCCCACCCAAAAACCCATGTTACCCACTGGGAGTCCATGAAGATTGGTAACGTTAACAAACGGCGTAAAAATACTGTTCCTCCTCAATAAAAGGGCAGCTTTAGATAAAGTATTAAGTAATTCATCAGAAAGAAATATCAATTATTAGTGCCGGAACTACTGTATAGAATTATCAAGGAGGGCCCTGTATCCCTAAATCTGATTATTTGTGGCAGAAATGAAGGTCAAATTTGTTGAAAACACACTAGTTAAGCGAAAAAATATATATCTTTGGCGGATATCCAAGTTTTGCTGTAACTATAATATTACATTTTTCTCCCTCAGGTAAATTTTCTTCCGAGCCCCATTTTCTCTCAATTGCAAACTTTTCTATTTTTAACGTTGGGCAATTTTAAAACGGAAATAAATTCAAGAACACAAGCCGACCTCACATTCCTCACTTAACTTAATCTAGAAGCCTTATCCTTAGATACCCGGTATGGGGCCTCATAACTCCCGGGACCCAACCCTTAGACAGCTGTATTCTTAGCTAGGCTGAAAGTTAGTCTGCAATGCCACAAACTTCCTAGAGTAAAAACAACATTTGTTCCATAACCGAAATACAAACCACGCTATTTAAATAGGGTGTTACTTTCGGCGTAGCTGAAATGACGAGCCATTAGAATTTTAACGAGGGTCTACTACCACCTCGCTAGTGGGTAGGGGAGGGGTAGCTAGCTACCCCTCCCCCTCACACACCGGTGAACTAGTTCACTTTGCTTTTGGCTCGGGTGATGCGCAGACGTGTCTGCTCCCACCCTCGCTTTGACAGCCTTTAATGGTTTGTCTTTTACTTATTTTTTCTTATACTTAATATATATGTAAACATTCTTTATGTTTAAGTGCACCGTATATTTGTGTATTGAAATATAGTAAGTTTCCTTTTCAGTATTTGTGCTGTGTGTGTAGTGTACGACATCGTCACCGGCGTAGTGCCAGGCCACCACGGTTTTACATCATGGGGTGTGGCCTCTCCCTTGGTCCTTCGGTCGTTCCTTCGGCTTCCGATATTCGGCCGCCGTGGGGAATCGTCATCGCTGGACTTTCTTCATTCATCTGTTTTCTTTGCTGTTCCTCCTTTCCTACGGGGAACTTGGATTCTCAGCGAAGGGAATGTGGTAGTTTAGATTGACTACGGTCTCTCTCTCTACTCGAGGTCGTTTACCTTTTACTACTACTACGTACTATTACGGAAGCTTCTTTCCCGTGCGGGTTGGGTTGCTTTCCGTTTATTTGTCTCAATTATTTTTTAATGAAATCTAATTATTTTTTTAACTTGTCAGCATTCTGGGAGAACACTTCCCTTCGGGGGCAGTGGTTCTTACTATTTGTGAACATTCTTAGATGAATTACATAATTATAATTCTGTTTTTGTTAGAGTTCTCCACCCTCCCCCTTCTCCCGTGAATGTCAGTGGGGGAGGAGGGCGCATACTCAATTTGCAATTCTTATGATTTCTATTCCCTCGGGGTTTCTCTCCGGAGTTCCTCCCGGGGGAATTTGTTATCTAATTATTTATTATTTTCCCAGTTAACGATGCAGTTTTTCTTAGTTTGCCTAAAGTGTGCCAACGAAGCAGAGCTGTCCTGTTTGTGCTTGGGGAGTCTGCTGTTGCTGCCGTCTCTCTAGGACATCGTCATGGTCGTTATCCCTTCTCTTAGAAGTTCTCCCCTGACAACTGTCGAGCTCTTTAGTTCATCTTAATTCTCCCCTGACAACTGTCGAGCTCTTTAGTTCATCTTAATTCTCCCCTGACAACTGTCGAGCTCTTTAGTTCATCTTGGAATGCTAAGGAGGTTCGCCTCCATGGGTAGGTAACTTCCCTTCCGAGGGAGGTTCCCTTCCCGGGTGTGTGTGTTTTCCCCTGCAGAGGTGAAACTTCTCATACTTTAATAATTCCTGGATGGGTTTTCCTGGTCCTCAGGCAGTTATGCCCTTGGTGCTGAGCGACCGCACTTGTAACCATGCTCAAGGAGCTGAGCGGTTGCAAGGCCGGTCGCATGTAAACTTCAGGTGGCTATGCTCTTGGGGCTGAGCGGTCGGACCTGCAGCTATGCTCAAGGGGCTGAGCAGCTGCAGGATCAGTCTTGTGACCTCTCTCGTTTGCAAGAGGATTGCTCCTTATAGGTCAGCTTGCTGATCCAACGGCCCTAATGGGCGCCATCACCAGTGTCTTCAAGTCTTCTACGAAGTGTTCACCTCTCTCGTTCACGAGAGAGGCCACTCATAGAGACTCCTCTTCGGAGGATTGTTCCTGCTTAGACCAGCTTGCTGTTTGGGACCTCCGCAGAATTGTTCGCCATCTCATAGACCTGCTGACCTGCCGTCTCCCTTCCTGGCTGCTGACGCTGTGGGCGCCCACACACCCGTTATCCAACGGGCACCGGCCCCTTTGGGGCAAAAGGGGCTTTATCACACTGTGAGTAAGTCCCTTAAGCGCCAGGTATCCCCTGCGTGCCAACATTTTCATCGCGCAAGCGCTCGCCTACTGTTCCTGCTGTTCCTGAGACTTCCATCCAGAGAAATCCTGTTCCAGGGACTATTCCTGAGTCAGCGCACAGGCGCTGACCAGTACTTCACCCTGCGAGTGTCTCCTAGTCTCTTCTTCGAAGGGCACCTTTCCCGTTCTTAGGAGTATCAAGCAGAACTTCCAGGGTTGATCGTCCCAGTTCCTGATCGTTCTGTCAGCTGTCCCATCATCCTAGCGCGCACTCACGTGCTCGCCGACGATCTTCTCACGCCAACGATCTTCGTACGCGAGCAAGCGCCGACGATCTTCTTTCGCACGCAAGCGCTGACGATCTTCTTAAGCGCGCAAGCGCCGACGATCTTCCTACGCGCACAAGCGCCGACGATCTTCTTTCGCGAGTGAGCGCTGACGATCTTCTTACGTGCGCAAGCGCCGACGATCTTCGAGCGCCGTCGATCTTCTTACGCGCGCAAGTGCCGACGATCTTCGAGCGCCGTCGATCTTCTTGGCAGACAATCTTTCTTTGGGGCGCTAGTGCTGACGATCTTCCTACGCCCGTAAGCTCCGACGATCGTCCACGCGCAGGCTCCGATGGATCCCCGCGCCGACGATCTTCTTACGCGCGTAAGCGCCGACGATCTTCTTAAGCGCGCAAGCGCCGACGATCTTCTTACGGGCGCAAGCGCCGACGATCTTCTTACGCGCGCAAGCGCCGACGATCTTCTTACGCGCGCAAGCGCCGACGATCTTCTTACGCGCGCAAGCGCCGACGATCTTCTTACGCGCGCAAGCGCCGACGATCTTCTTACGCGCGCAAGCGCCGACGAAGCGCTGTCGATCTTTCGCGCTCAAGCACCGACGATCTTCAAGCGCCAACAATCTCGTACGCGCGCCAACATTCTCACGGGCTCTTCATTCTGTTCCTGCACATCAATCTGATTCCTGCACACCCTATGAAGTCTCGCTCGCGCGAGCGTTTTCAACGGTCTTGCGCGCGACCCCTGGGTTTTTCCTATCGCGCGAGCGCCAGCGCGTTCCCTCTACCGAGGTGAGGCCTTCTCCCACTGCACCAATGGGAGAAACCCCACCTCGAGCAGGAGAATTGTCCCGTGTTGGGGCGAGAAGAGCCCTCAAGACTTCATTGTTTGAGTCCTGTATCCCTCCTAGGAGGGAACCAAAGGACTCTTATGAGTCCCCCCAAGTAGAGCCTTTGGGGACGGGGGACTTTGCTACAAGCTCTCCAGGGGGAGAGCAGCAAGAGTCAGAGCATGCCTTTTGGCAGGTTTTGACTCTGTTGAGGCATCTCAACGGGTTCAAGGACCATGAGGTTCCTCCTCGTGAGAGCAAGGACACGGTCTTGGACCGAGTCTTTGGCACTCAGAAACCTGCTAAGGCCAATGCGGCTTTGCCCTGGTTCCAAGGGGCGAAGAGTGCCAGGGATAAGGTTGAGGGCCAGCTCTCTGAGCTCGCCTCCTCCAGCCATTCCACTGCTGGCAACAAGCTCCTCCCACATCCACCAGAGGAGGTATTTTGAGATCATGGAGGAGTGTGGCTTAGCTCTTCCGTTGCACTCTGTGGAAGAGCTTACCAAGGGAGTCCCTCTCTCGAGAGACTCTAGCCGGCAAGTGACTTTCTTGGCAACAGAGATCCTAAGCCAGGAGAAGGTCGCGAAGTGTGCCATGCAGGCTACTTCGTGGCTGGACGTCTGGTTGGGGTCTCTTGGCATCCTGTTGCGATCTGAGGATCTGTCCAAAGAAAGCACCAGGAAGGCACTGGAGACCTTCCTCCTTTCGGGCACCCACACCATTGAGTTTCTGGCCCACCAAGCCTCGAACTTGTGGGCCAATTCGATCTTGAAGGACGTGATGCGGTGGCAGAGAGGTTCCTTTCGAAGGTCCCGGCCTTCGAAGTCTGTAAGCTCAGACACACTTCCCTTATGGGAAAGAGTCTGTTTGAGCCCAAAGATGTGGAACAGGCAGCTGAGAGGTGGAGGAAATCCAATCAGGACTCTCTCCTCCAAAGGGCTCTCACAACGAAGCCCTACAAACATCCAGCACCTCAACAACCTCACCTGTCCAAGACGACAAAACTGGCAGTGGCAGCAAACACGACGGTGTCCAAACAGCAGCCCTTTCCTGTCAAAGACAAGAAGGGCAAAAAGTCCTCCAGGGGAGGCAAGAATCCTATAGGCAGTGGCCGAGGCCGCAAACGCTAGGATTGGCAATCCTCCTGCATGTCCACCAGTGGGGCGATGCAGTTGCGCATTCAGGTGGCAGCAACTTGGGGCCGATTCCTGGACGATTTCCGTAATCAGTCAGGGATATCGCTTCCCGTTCACAACATCTCTACATCCCCTGACAGCGAATCCAGTGTGGTTGAGCTCCTATGCCATGGGATCGGCAAAGGGGCTAGCCCTACGGGTAGAAGTCGAGACCATGCTAAAGAAGGATGCTCTCCAAGAGGTCGTCGACGGTTCCCCAAGGCTTCTTCAGTCGATTCTTTCTTGTAAAGAAGGCATCTGGAGGCTGGAGACCAGTCATTGACCTCTCAGCTCTGAACAGGTTTGTCAAACAAACTCTGTTCAGCATGGAGACAGTAGACACGGTCAGACTTGCAGTGAGACCACAAGACTTCGTGTACACTGGATCTGAAGGACGCGTACTTCCAGATCCCAATCCATCCGTCTTTATGGAAGTACTTGAGATTCAGCCTCGACAACAAGATCTACCAGTTCAAGGTGCTGTGTTTCGGTCTCTCCACAGCACCTCGGGTATTCACCAGAGTGTTCACCCTGATCTCGTCATGGGCACACAGGATCGGCATCCGTCTCCTCCGCTATCTGGACGACTGGCTGATCCTTGTAGACTCGGAGTCGACCCTTCTTCGACACCGGGACAAGCTTCTGAGACTTTGCCAAGATCTAGGAATCATGGTAAATCTCGAGAAGTCTTCTCTGCTTCCATCTCAACGACTGGTATATCTAGGCATGATCTTGGACACCAATCTCCACAAAGCCTTTCCATCAGACGACAGGATAGCAAGGCTGAGGAGGTCGCAGATCCTTTCCTCACACGAGAAGAGCTCTCATACCAATCATGGTTACGTCTTTTTGGTCACCTTTCCTCCCTGGCCCGTCTAGTTCCAAATTGGCGCCTCAGGATGAGATCCCTGCAATGGCGGCCCAAGTCCCGGTGGAATCAAGGTCACGATTCCCCGGACGTTTTGGTCCCTATGGGTCCTGCGGAACGGACGAACCTTCAGTGGTGGGTGACAGTCGAAAACCTCCAAAAGGGAGTTGATCTTCTTGTCCTCCCCCCGGATTTGATGCTGTTCTCGGACGCCTCAAAAGGAAGGTGGGGGGCCCACGTTCTGAACCACAGGACCTCAGGCCTATGGTCAGAATCAGAAAAGTGCCTCCACATAAACCTGCTAGAGATGAAGGCCGTATACCTGGCACTTCAACAGTTCCAACGGTACCTGGCATGTCACTCCGTGGTGGTGAGGAGCGACAACACCACAGTAGTGGCTTACATCAACAAGCAGGGAGGTACCTTTTCACAACAGCTATCCCATCTTGCAGTAAAGATACTGAGATCGACCGAAGTCCACTCGTTCCACTATCGGCTCGCTTCATTCCGGGCAAAAGGAATGTGCTTGCTGACAGTCTGAGTAGGGCATCCCAGATAGTGAGTACCGAGTGGTCTTGGGATCCTCAAGTAGGCAACAAAGCCCTGACTTTGTGGGGTTCCCCGATGGTGGATCTGTTTGCGACAGCCTTGAATTTCAAGCTTCCGCTGTACTGCTCCCCAGTCCCGGACCCCAAGGCACTCTGGCAAAATGCCTTCCAACAACGGTGGGTTAACATCGACGTTTACGCCTGTCCCCCGTTCTGTCTGATGAGAAGGGTGCTCAACAAGACCAGAATATCGGTCGACCGGTCAATGACCTTAGTAGCTCCGCTATGGCATCATGCAGAGTGGTTCCCGGACCTTCTGCAGCTCCTGACGGAACTCCCGAGAGAAGTCCCTCCTCGACACGAGCTACTCAAGCAACCACACTCCAACATCTTCCACAAAGCCGTAGCATCGCTGCGGCTTCCCGCCTGGAGACTATCCAACATCTTCTCACAGAGAGAAGCTTTTCGCAACAAGTTGCAGAAAGGATGTCTCGACACCTGCAAAAGTCATCCGCAGGAGACTACCTGGCGAAGTGGAGAGTCTTCTGTGGTTGGTGTTGTGGAAGGGGTATCTCTCCACTCGATGCCACTATTTCAGCAATAGCAGAGTTTCTCGTGTATTTGCGGGAAGAGATGCACTTTTCAGTGTCGGCAGTGAAAGGTTATCGCTCAGCCTTAAGTCTTGCCTTCAGGCTAAAAGGAATGGACATTTCCTCCTCGCTGGAACTTTCGCTACTCATACAAGGTTATGAACTTACCTGCCCTCAGTCGGAAGTGAGACCTCCTCCAGGGAGCGTGGTTTGAGTCCTCAGGTCTCTTAAGAGACCTCCGTTCAAACCATTACGCCAGGCTTCTGATCGCCACCTGACTTGGAAGACTGTGTTCCTACTTGTTTTGGCCTCGGCCAAGCGAGTCAGCGAACTTCATGGTCTCTCGTATGACGTCGCCCATTCAAGGGATGGGTAGAGGTGACGTTCAGGTTCATCCCTGAGTTTGTGGCTAAGACTCCGAAATCCAGGAGTGCCAGACCCCCGGTTCGACATTTTCCGGTTTTCGAATCTCCGTTCTGTAACAGATGACCCAGACCATCTCCTACTGTGCCCAGTAAGGAGTCTGAGGCTCTATCTTAAAAGAACAGCTGCAATTTGTCCTCGAGTGCAAGCATTGTTTGTGAGCACAGGAAGGACGAAGAGGAGGGTCACTAAGAACACTATCTCAGCATGGATTCACAGGGTCATTCACCATTCCCTGAATCCAGACCCTCCTCCGTCATGTCGCCCTAGAGCACATGTCAGAGGCATCGCTTCGTCCCTGGCATGCAAGAGAAAATACTCAGTGATGCAGGTTCTACAAGCAGGGGTTTGGAAGCGTCAAGCAACCTTCACAGCCCACTACCTGCAGGATGTGACCCACAGGAGGCTCGATACGTTCTCTATCGGCCCTGTGGTGGCTGCACAACAGCTGGTTTAAACCTCATGCTCCTTAATGGACAAGCACCAGAAGGTTGAGGGCATTGTTACCCGGTTTTAGTCTGGATGAATGAAAAGATATGCCTGGCCCTTATTCTTTTCTTCATCCTCCCCTCTCTTGGGGAAAACAGCATCCTGGGTTCTCTGCACAGCTGACCTCAAACCCCTGCAGGTAAACCATGCTTCCTTGTGCTCCTAGTATTAAGATAATACGGTCACGGCCCCCATACCCTTACGAGGTGGTATTGGGAATGTCCTAACCTAGAATTCCATCCAATGGACTCCAGGTCAACTTCCTAGGACGAGTCACACTTCATTCCTTCACACTCACGCTTACGTAGGCCGCGGTCCTTGCAGAGCAAGGTACTTGCGAGATGCAGGGACTCCTTATCTCGAGTTCTACACACTCAGATACTGAATCCCCGGGCAAAAGCCAAAAGCCAGTAACGGCTGGGACTTACCACCCTTCCTTAGGGTTAAGTCACCCTATTTAAATAGCGTGGTTTGTATTTCGGTTACGGAACAAGTGATAAATTCATAGATAATTTGTATTTTTCCTAACCATACAAACCTTAGCTATTTAATCAAACTTGCCCACCAGCCCTGTCCCCTGGGAAGTCCTACCTCTAAGCAAAGTGAACTAGTTCACTGGTGTGTGAGGGGGGAGGGGTAGCTAGCTACCCCTCCCCTACCGTTAAAATTCTAATGGCTCGTCATTTCAACTACGCCGAAAGTAATACCCTATTCAAGTAGCTAAGGTTTGTATGGTTAGGAAAAATATAAATTATCTACGAATTTGTCATTTTTCGATATCCAAGAGTTTCAACGGCTCCTTTCAGGCCAATCGGTATTGTTGATGAAGGACATCATGACTGTATTGGCTCATATAAACGAGCGATAAGGTACTGTTTCACAGAGGGTTTGCTATCTGGCCATCAAAATACTGTGATGGATAGAAGACAATGCGATCTCCATGTCAGCCTGGCTCATGCCAAGAAAGAAGAACCTCTTGACAGACAATCTTAGCTGTAAGACTCTGGTGGATGGATCCAAGTTGGCTTTAAGTCTTCAGATAGCGACTGTGGGGTTCTCTTAACAATGGATCTGTCAGCGATTTCTCTTAACCAGAAGCCTCCGGTGTACTACTCGCCAGTTCCAGATCTACAGGCAGCATTCCATGGTGTATTCCAGCATCCCTGTGACAACCTAGACATCTACACATTCCCCCAGTTCTGCCTCATGTGGAATCTCCTTAACAAGGTGAAATCATCTCTTGATCTATCGACACTGATAATGCCACTCTGGCAACACGTAGAATGGTACCCGGAACCTTTGCTGCTGCTGACTGAGAAGTTTCATTACACGACTTGCTACACCAACCACATGTAGAGATCTACCACAAGACAGGCAGATCCCTATGACTTCACACTTGGAAGTTATCCAGCACCTCCTCTCCGAAGGGGTTTTCGCAACCAGTGGCAAAACAGATTTCTGATTACCTTAAAAAGGTCTGCCTACCAGGCAAAGTGGGTGATCTTTTGTGGTTGGTGTCGTAGAAGGGGGGGTCTCTCTCCACTCAGAGCTACTATACCCCTGATTGCTAAAATTTTATTGTATCTCCAAGAAGAAAAACTCTGATCAGTATCAGTGGTTAAAGGCTATTGCTCAGCCTCGAGCCAGATCTTTACTGAAAGGAGTTGACATTTCCTCTTCAGCAGAAATATATATGGTCATACAGAGTTTTGAGCTAATGTGTCCTCAGTCGGAAGTGAAATTCTCCTCCCTGGGATGTAGTTAAAAGTTTTTCCATACCCTGGAAGAACCAGTCCGAGGCTCGATTCAACGATCCATTGAATCAAGCATCAGACTGAGACTTTAGACTTGTTATACTGTCTTTCTTATCGACTTGGTCTTATCTAAGAGGATCAGTGAATTACATTGCCCATTGAAAGGGATGGGGGCAGGTGATGTTCAACTTATCAATGAATTTGTTTCCAAGACTCAAAATTTTCTGGTTGCGAACCCTAGGTTCGTGTCCTTCCTGAAATATGTTCTGTGAGGGCGCTATCTCAAGCGCTCTAGAGGACCTCGCCCATGGACAGAACACCTTTTTCAGCATGGGCAGGGTCAAGAGAAGAGTAACCAAAAATACCATATCCTAGATTAGGCATCTTATTGTCCAAGCTATTAACCCTTCTGCTCAACATGGGTGTCGACCGAAAGCTCATGACATCTGGAGCATAAGCATGTACCTGGCATTCAAAAGGAACTTCTCTTTGATGTAGGTGTTAATATGGGCATGTGAAAGCTTCAGATGACCCTTACCACCCATTACCTGTAAGACTGGACACACAGGTCCCTAGATATCTTAACACTATGACCCTTGGTGGTTGCTCAGAAAGTGATCTAGCTACATTACCTCCCTTACAAGACTATTAGCAGTCGGTGGAGGACAGAGGTTAAGCTGTTAGACACTGTGATGAGTGTATAAGGAATGACTAGCCTTTTTTTCTTATCTTCCCCTCTCTTGGGGTACAGCATCTGAAGCTCTTGACACCTGCTTCTCACCAATAGTTGCTAGTTGCTTGAATTCATCTGTTTTCCATTACATCCTCAATCTCCTTGCAAGGGGGAGTTGGAACGTCTGGATCTTTTCGGTGTGTAATTTCACAAACATATCCCTTATTCATAGCTAAGACAGGGTCATAGTGTGGTTCCCCACTCACTGTTCTTGGTTGCACGAGCCATCGGCCCTCTGGCATTGTCAAGTGAACGGCTCACAAGGTGTCTGAATGCTTATCAAGCTTAGATGTTGCAATCCCAGGTCAAAGGTTAAGGTCAGTTGAAAGAGCTTCCACCCTCCTGTGTGTGAGTCACCTATGTATAGAACAAAGGTTTGTATTCGTGTAGGAACAAATGCCAAATTTGAAAGTAATTTTGTATTTTCCCTAACAACAAGTGTTATTTCTTTACACCTATTGGCCCTCTATCACCTAACCCCCAAGATGTCCCGTCTGCAATCAGTGACGTCATAGTGAGTGAATAGGGAGCCAGTGCTTTCCCCTGCTACCATTAGTAACAACTGGTTGACAGCTGCTATCTTCTCCTATGTAAATAACAGGTTTAAATAATTAGGAAAAATACTAATTAGATTTCAAATTTTTCATATCAATTCGTAGATTTACAGGATATATGGCTAATCCTAAACCATAGTTTTTCATTAAATTGTTGTATACAATATATAACATGATCCTTAGATTCATACAAAGGAACACTATATACTGGGAGAATGCCAACTCTTGCTAAAGATTAGATGATATAAAGACTATAATAATGAAAATTATTATAGTTTTGTTAATGTCAAATAGGATTAGTAATTCCATTAGACCAACCCAGGATTTTATAATCATTGAATGAAGTTGGATAGGTTTTCCATTTAAATTGTTGTTTGTTAAAGATGTGTCTCTGGTTAGACAAGGTTTTCAGTTAAATAGTTAGGTTAGTCCATGAATGAGGTATACCCAATAAATCAAACCAACAATGTTGAATAAGCTCAATTAACTAATCTAGGTCAGGTTAGGGAATCAGTGTGTGATAAGTTTTCCGTACTTAAGGCAAAAGCAGCAAGATGTTGGAGATGGATAGAATAAGCTGGTTCATGAATTAAAGGTTAACCAGCAAAATCACTTGAATAAGTTAATAAATGATAGAAGAGCTTGTTATTTTATAGAGGCTCCATACAATATTGATTGAAAATTAAGTATTCAATTTCAATTAGGAGAATACATTTGCTTGAAAAATTTAGGAAATTGCAAGTCTTTTGTCAGTTATAGAAACGAAAAAATACCACAATTTTTAATCTGCACTGAACTCTATTCAGTAATATTCTACACCTGAAATCATTACCGTGCCAATAAATTCAATGTTTGCCCAAAATTTATACTAGTCTTTTTCATGACTATCTTATGTATATTGTGCGTGCCTAACCATGTATCCTCTGTGGTGTAAGATAGAATGTTTTATCCAGGATGTTAGGGTTTATTGCACAACATTATACTCTTTTGTACTAATTATAATTCTACTCCTGAAACTGTTATGGTCCCAGTAAATAAAATTTTTGCCCATAGTTTATACAAGCTTTATTATAACTATTTTATGGGTATTGTGTGTCTAACCACATATATAATGGGGTATAAAGCAGAATGTTTTATACAAGAAATTATGGTTTAATAAGTACTTCTTGACTAGATTTGAAGGGTTGGGAGAACCACCGTTAGTCAGTGTTTCACCAAAGTCGACTATAGTAGTGAAATATTTCCTTGTTTAGGCGGCAATACTTTTCCACTTTGAGATATACTTTCAGTTGTAATCTTTGCCATTACAAATGCCATGGACATGTCTAGGTTGCAATTATATCCTTGATTTTATATTTAGTACATTAGAATATTTCATTTTTATAGTTTATCACGATCAATATTTTACTAAGAGCATAGTCTTGATATTGACATGCACTGTAAAATATTTGAATGATTAATATATACTGTGCAATTAACATCTCTCATTTCTTTCAAACCAGAATCATCAAAAGAAGAGACATCTATTTAAAGCCTCGTGCTCTAAACAGGAAATTAAACAGCAGCTACACTTTCCCATCGATACCAAGAAGAAGAGAGGAAGACCAACAGCGAATAATCTTGGATTTACCGCAAGAAAAATTCCAGAATGTTGAGGAGGAAGACAAAAAGCTTGATAATTTTATTGATTCCAGATTTCAAAAGGAGCACCGAATCTTCACAACTGTCCTCGAAGTCTTTTCTGGAGTATTAAAATAGTCCCATTAGAAAGTAACAATACTACAAATATCTTGACATGCTTAGTTTACCAGTTACTTATATCCCTTAGGTTCAATAGTAATCTGTAATTAAAGATTAAAACAAAATACAGTGAATAAGTAATATAAATTTTTACAATTAAGATATTGCCAGATTATTTCAAGTTAGTTTTTTTTTTATTTTTATTTTGGAAGCCCGGAATTTGGTTATAATTCTTAATTATTCCACAGTTAAGTAACAACTATTTTATTTGCTATTATTCTTTTCAAAGTCTAGTGCACAATAGGATAATTTCAGTTAGTTTCTACTTCTATGTAATTTTCCTGTAAAATACACTCGTGATTTTACTTTTTAGTAAATTCTAAGCACCCAAAATTTAACTTAATAATCAGGTCCTGATCAACATTTATGAGCTCGATTGATTTTCTAATTAAAATTCAAATTGCTATCTTAAATAATATTTGATATCAAAGTAGCACAGTCATTCGTTTATTATTGCCTAAAAACTAGTTAGAGAATACGAATTTACTGAATGATGATGGATTCCTATAATCAATTAAAATAATCAACGGGAATTATTATTGGTAATGTTAGATGGATTGATTTTATATGTATCATCGTAAATGCTCTTGAGAAATGAGGAAATTGAATATTTAAAATCAATTAAGAACAACAAATATCAACGACGAGCAGATTTTTTATTAGTTTTTTCCCCCATGATTTTAACCTTATCTAACTGTTAAATCAAGTGTCAATTTACTCTGGACCTCTAAATATACTTTACTTAAAGATCTTGTCATTTTTAAAATTATGTAAAGTACTGTAAACAAGTTATATAAATGTTTGAGTGGGAGCTTATGATTATTCATCTGTTTAGAAATTTGTTCAGATTCATTCCAATTCATTATACAATCTGTATATTAAAGTACATTAATTCCATGTGAATATAACCTTCAACTACCAACTTCAACTCTATGAATATCATTTTATCTCAGTCTCTATAGTATTTAATCCTCTGAGACTGTCATCTGCTTATTAGCAACTGTCATTGAGTTTTTGTACAAAGTCGTATCTTAGATATTTGGTCTCTTAAAAGGTTTATAAACAGATATACTTACGATTGTAATTATTGGAAAAAAGAAGTCTGCCCTTCTCATTAGGCACATATTGCCAGTACTAATTGATGTCCTCTCTTGCAACAGTAACGTAATTTGTTTAACTGAAAATTTAATTTAAAGCCCCAGTACTACTACTGCTACTACTACTACTACTATTATTATTACTATTATTATTAATATTATTAATTACTAAGCTACAACCGTAGTTGGAAAAGCAGAATGCTATAAGCCCAGGGGCTCCAACAGTGAAAATATTTTTCATTTAAAGTAATTTCTTTTCATTTTTCAAATAGGGTTACATATTGTGCCAGCAAATAATCCATTCATTTTGTGTGACTAACTGGAAGCAAGACAAGTCATGCATATAACAATTGTGAATAATTTTTAAAGGAATCACTGTATTTAAAGTCTTAAATAGTATTGCTAAGCCTTTGAATCTCTCTCTCTCTCTCTCTCTCTCTCTCTCTCTCTCTCTCTCTCTCTCTCTCTCTCTCTCTCCTGAAATGAAGGTTATATCCACATCAAAAACTTTCAAAATAAGTAAATTGTTTTAAAACTGTTTTTCCCAAGATGTTTGTTAGTTTAATTTCAAAACCTCATATCAGATATTTTGTGTTTTTGCTAAATTTATCATTTTACCAAAATAGCAATATTTTGATTACTCTAAACACACCTAACAATCCAAACGCTTGTTTACAGTGGAAGATACTTTTTTTATTCTGGCGAACGGGAATTTGTTTTTCAAAACATTTAGCTTTACAACATTTTTATTGAAAGGATAAAAGCTCTTGTCTACTGGATTTAAGCTTTGAATATTCTTAATACAAAAGATGTAATTAACTGCCTCTTGCTCGTGTAAAATTTAGCTTATGTTGTTAATAGTTGTAGTTTGGGATATTTTACAAGTCATTTATATCAAAAGGTTTCTTGAAATGAATAGCAAATTGATTTGAATTGTTGAGAATCCTTAGTTTTTCCATAATAGTCTTATGGGAGAAGGAAGCGATTACAGTAGTTAAATAGTTTTGAAGTCAACGTTTATGATATTTCTTACATTGGATATTCTAAGAGTAGTTTTAATGTAAAACTTAACTATTCCTGAAAGGGTTGGAGGAGTTGTTATACATAATGAAAGGGTCCAGATTGATATTTTATCAAGAGACATTGCTCAGACACATTTACTTCTTGATACATACATACATATACCAAGGCACTTCCCCCAATTTTGGGGGGTAGCCGACATCAACAAATGAAACAAAACAAAAAAGGGGACCTCTACTTTCTATGTTCCTCCCAGCCTAACAAGGGACTCAACCGAGTTCACCTGGTACTGCTAGGGTGCCACAGCCCACCCTCCCACATTATCCACCACAGATGAAGCTTCATAATGCTGAATCCCCTACTGCTGCTACCTCCGCAGTCATCCAAGGCAATCGGAGGAAGCAGCAGGGCCTACCGGAACTGCGTCACAATCGCTCGCCATTCATTCCTATTTCTAGCACGCTCTCTTGCCCCTCTCACATCTATCCTCCTATCACCCAGAGCTTCCTTCACTCCATCTATCCACCCAAGCCTTGGCCTTCCTCTTGTACTTCTCCCATCAACTCTTGCATTCATCACCTTCTTTAGCAGACAGCCATTTTCCATTCTCTCAACATGGCCAAACCACCTCAACACATTCATATCCACTCTAGCTTTTAACTCATTTCTTACACCCGTTCTCACCCTCACCACTCCGTTCCTAACCCTATCTACTCGAGATACACCAGCCATACTCCTTAGACACTTCATCTCAAACACATTCAATTTCTGTCTCTCCATCACTTTCATTCCCCACAACTCTGATCCATACATCACAGTTGGTACAATCACTTTCTCATATAGAACTCTCTTTACATTCATGCCAACCCTCTATTTTTTACTACTCCCTTAACTGCCCCCAACACTTCGCAACCTTCATTCACACTCTGACGTACATCTGCTTCCACTCCACCATTTGCTGGAACAACAGACCCCAAGTACTTAAACTGATCCACCTCCTCAAGTAACTCCATTCAACATGACATTCAACCTTGCACCACCTTCCCTTCTCGTACATCTCATAACCTTACTCTTACCCACATTAACTCTCAACTTCCTTCTCTCACACACACTTCCAAATTCTGTCACTAATCGGCCAAGCTTCTCTTCTGTGCCTGCAACCAGTACAGTATCATCCGCAAACAACAACAGATTTACCTCCCAATCATGGTCATTCTCGTCTACCAGTTTTAATCCTCGTCCAAGCACTCGAGCATTCACCTCTCTCACCACTCCATCAACATACAAGTTAAACAACCACGGCGACATCACACATCCCTGTCTCAGCCCCACTCTCACTTGAAACCAATCTCACTTCATTTCCTATCCTAACACATGCTTTACTACCTTTGTAGAAACTTTTCACTGCTTGAAACAACCTTCCACCAACTCCATATAACCTCATCACATTCCACATTGCTTCCCTATCAACTCTATCATTCGCTTTCTCCAGATCCATAAACGCAACATACACCACCTTACCTTTTGCTAAATATTTCTCGCATATCTGCCTTACTGTAAAAATCTGATTCATACAACCCCTACCTCTTCTAAAACCCCCCTGTACTTCTAAGATTGCATTCTCTGTTTTATCCTTGATCCTATTAATCATTACTCTACCATACACTTTTCCAACTACGCTTAACAAACTAATACCTCTTGAATTACAACACTCATGCACATCCCCCTTACCCTTATATAGTGGTACAATACATGCACAAACCCAATCTACTGGTACCATTGACAACACAAAACAGATATTAAACAATCTCACCAATCAGTCAAGTACAGTCACACCCCCTTCCTTCAACATCTCTGCTCTCACACCATCCATACCAGACGCTTTTCTTACTCTCGTTTCATCTAGTACTCTCCTCACTTCATCTATTGTAATCTCTCTCTCATTATCATCTCCCATCACTGGCACCTCAACACCTGCAACAGCAATTATATCTGCCTCCCTATTACCCTCAACATTCAGTAAACTTTCAAAATATTCTGCCCATCTTTTCCTTGCCTCCTTTCCTTTTAACAACCTTCCATTTCCATCTTTCTTTAATTCTTGAGCCAGCCTTCCTTACTCTCTTCACTTCTTTCCAAAAATACTTTTTATTCTCTTCATATGAATGACCCAATCCCTGACCCCACCTCAGGTCAGCTGCCCTCTTTGCCTCACGTACCTTGCGCTTTACTTCCACGTTTTTCTCTATATTTTTCATACTTCTCTATACTATTACTCTGCAGCCATTCTTCAAAAGCCCTCTTTTTCTCTTCCACTTTACCTTCACTCTTTCATTCCACCATTCACTGCCCTTCTACTTGCTGCCTCCAACAACCTTCTTGCCACACACATCACTTGCAATCCCAAAAAAATTTTCTTTTACTAACTTCTTCCACTCCTCTAAATTGCCAGTTTCTCTTCCTTTTACTTCGTCATATGTCATTTTCAACCTTTCCTGATATTTACTTTTTACCCCCGGTTTTATTAGCTCTTCAACCCTCACTAGCTCCCTTTTACATCCACCTACTCTATTCCCCCACTCTTTTGCAACAACTAATTTTCCTTCCACCAAAAACTGATCAGACATACCGTTAGGCATACCCCTAAACACGTGCAAGTCTTTCAATCTTCCAAACATTCTCTTAGTTATCAATACATAATCCATTAATGCCCTTTCTACTACTCTTCCATTTGCCACTCTTACCCATGTACACTTATTTTTATCTTTCTTTTTGAAAAAGCTATTACTTACCACCATCTCTTGTTCAACACACATCTACCAGTCTCTCACCACTCATTTTCACCTGGTACGCCATACTTCCCAATGACACCTTCTACCTCTCCAGCGCCTACTCTAGCATTTAAGTCACCCATGACAACTACCAGCGCCCACTCTAGCATTTAAGTCACCCATGACAACTACCAGCGCCCACTCTAGCATTTAAGTCACCCATGACAACTACATAATTCCTTCTACCCAGTCCTTATACAAGCCTAGTTAATTCATTCCAGAACTCGTTCCGCTCTTCTTCACTTTTCTCACTAACTGGCCCATACGCACTGACAAACGCCCAACATTCCCTACCCAACCTAACCCTTACCCAACCTAACCCTTACCCACATTAACCTAGATGATATCTCCTTCCATTCCACTACTTTACCTGTCATCCATTCACTCAGCAATAAGGCCACACCCCCTCTCGCTCTTCCCCTTTCAATCCCAGACACACTACCAGACATTTCACCAAACATCACTTCACCCTTTCCTTTTATCTTTGTCTCACACAAGGCCAATACATCCATCCTTCTATTCCTTAACATACTTCCGATTTCACATCTTTTACTCTCTATCGTACTACATCCACGCACATTCAAACACCCTAAAACTAGAGTGCGGGGAGCAGTCACTCTCCCCCAGCTCCATCTCTTTGTCGATATCTCACAGGATGTAGATACAGGAGAGGGGGTTCTCAGCCCCCTCGTCCCGTCCCTTTTAGTCGCCTCTTACGACATGCAGGAATAACGTTGGGGCTATTCTAATAGTTTTTATGCCCCCGCGGCATAAATATAAAGAGGTTTAGGATGGGAGGAATTATACTTCAAGTGCCTTGGAGGAAAGAAAATAATCAGGTCTTGTTTGATTATTTAGGACAATGGGGGAATAATTGCCTATATGGAAGCTCAAAAGAAACAAAATATAGTTTATTAATAGCATTTAGTGAACGTCTGAGAAATTCCAATTAATGTAGAATTTTGAAGGATTATTTCAAGTTCTTTGAAATTTACATTTTACAGATTTAGAGGGTGATGATGTGGTTGATATCACTTCAAGTATAAATGTAGATTGCATTTTTTAAATCTATCAAGGGTCGTTTTATAGGTGGAATTGCTTTGCAAAACTAAAATTTAACAATATATATACGATGTGAATTGAAAATGGTGATGTGACTTGAAAATGACAAACATATCAAATGGTTAAAACCAGTAGTATGTAATACAATACTAAATTTCGATTTTATTAGTTATACAATGTTATATTCAAATGTTAATCATTATAACTTTGAGATGTGAAATGTTTGTATAACTCATAAATGTACAATGGTTAGAATGATTGATTTCAAATATTTGGTTGTAAATAAATAGGCGCTATGCAATAATATCAATTGTTATGAGATAACTTGCATGGACGAAAATAATTCAAGATACAAGAGCAGTAGTCCTGAATGATAATTAATGGCAAAAGGTACATACCAGAACTAAAGGGATAAGTACATAATGAGTAAAAGAAGGCTATCCACCATTTGGATCTCATTGGTCAGTAATACCCCTTCTGAGTGAGGATAGCATAACGTGGTGAGAGGGTTTGTTTATCGCCATAATCAGCAAAGCTGGACTAGTTATGGTCACCTATACTAGGTTGGTTTGCTATGAACGCTCATACTAAATCTTCCAACATCACCAATCTGCAATGGGAAGCGTGGTGATGAAATGGCCAAATTCCAGACATGGAAAAGGACATATGAGGCCTTTTTCCCGCAGCAAGCTAGAAATGGCAGCATTTGTAGTTTTTTTTTTTTTTTTTTTTTTTTTTTTTTTTTTTTTTTTTAGTAATATGGGTGTTACGAAGTAATTTCTCATATCCTATTTGCATTATCAATCAAATCGGAAAAGGATTAATTCATATTTGAATAGGGAATCAGACTCAACTTCATGCATAACAGAAATAACATTTTAAGTTGGCTTCCCAGGATAGGTAATTTCTTAATGTCCCCTCAGGAGGTATGTTGAAGGAATAAGATTTTGGTCATTTGGAAAACCGGAGATAGAAATGTAAGTCTTAGTTTTATATGAGAGTTTGGTTCACTGCACAATTTTCCTTGGGGGGGGGGGGGTAAACTTAAAACTATTTGATATGCACAGGCTCTTATTGTCCGACTGATAATAAAACTAGGATATAACTAAAGTAGTCATTAATGCCTATTATACTACTACGTTAGTCAGAATGTTTGGCCATCTACCTTTACTCATTCAATATCTATAGCAATGCTATGAGCAGTGTTGTATTACTTCATTGCCGTAAATTATCATTCAAAACCATTGCTCTTCTATCTTGTGTATTTTTGTCTTGGGGCAATTACTTTTAGGCAATTGACTTTGGGTGGCGTATGTTATTCACTGCAAGCAATGTATTTGAAATCTTAGCTTTCATTAAATAGCACATATGCCAATATGTGCTATTTAATGATATGTCTCTTGATTGTAATAAATACTTTCTTATTGTGGAGCTCATGAGTTGTGCTCATAATGCTTCTCGTGAAAGAAAAAAAAATATCTCTACTGCTTTGCTTTCTGTAGCAATTTATGTAAAATGATAGTCTTTTCAAGTAATTATAATTTTAGTGATATTGAACTTCATTAAACTGTTAAGATATCTTTACCGTACTCAAACATTGTATATAATGAATGTGGAAATAAAATGCATATAGAAGGTATTACACTTTTTTTTATTTAGTTTACCTTGTACATGAAAAAGAAAACGTAATGAAAATAAGAAAATGGAATAACGAAGAAAACGAAATGTTAAAGAAAACGGAATGAAAAACTTTGTCCCTGCAATAAACCCCATATGACTGAGTGTTCTCCCTAATCGCCCCCCTACCCCTCAAAGTACCAGCAAATGCCTTATTCCCCACGAAAAAGGGCTAAAAGGCTCATGAAATAGTCCTTTATCCTAACTAGTCACGTGTCCATCTGGGGTGTTATTGAACCCCCACATACAGAGTTCGTTCACCCCCCACTGTGGGATGAGAGCAGCAGTACCATGTTTTATGATATATTGAAAGTCAAGATGGCCGAACTGTTTTACTTTTATTTAGGACCAAAGTCCACTTCTTAATCTAGCAGTCTATCAATTAGATTTTTTCTTGACTAAAGACATGATAATAGTAGCCTTGATGTTGCCATTAGTTAATATTGCTCAAAAGCCTCTTATTCAACCGTTAAGCTATCTAATTAGGCTTTTAGGTACAATAGTAGCGTATACCAAAATATGTACAATTAACATAAGTCAGAGAAAAATTTCGAAATTCGTTTAAAACTTTTATTGTAGAAGATTTAATGTCAAACGTAAAACAGGTTTCAGTATAATTAATTTAATTAGATAATAGATACATAAACACTATGATATTGATGACATACGTGAATCAAATTCATGAAACACCATTTTCTGAAAGCTTTAAATGCCTTAGATTCAAAGAAAACTTGACGTTTGTCATGCTTTAAGATAATGATTCGACTAAGAATTGCTCTTAGGCGAGTCCTCCTTCATTGAATGACAAAGCCCCGTTTTCTTTGTCTACCAGGTCTTTCCGTTTTCTTTCATGGCACCAATTGGTGCGATTAAAGCTCAGCATTCGAGGTTACATATGTCATGACTGTGTAAGTTAAGTAATGCTTTCACTAATAGAAATGTAAAATTATTAATAAAAAAAAAAGGAAATGGAAAGCCCACCAAGGCCATCCCCTGTCCCACCTAGTAACTGGAAAGTTAAGCAAAGTTTTCTTGTGAGAAAGCAATGTTACTAGGCCCTTGAATGCTTCCCTTTTCCTTTTTTCTTTTTTCTTTTTTTTTGGTTTTATTAATAATTTTACAAACAATGATATCGGGATTGTAATTTAAAGACTTCAGGAATGGTTTGGAGCTCTCCTGAAGTTAAATATGGAAACATTTACATTATTATCTACGTTACTATAATGCTATTTCCAGCGATTACAGTTACATTAATTCTTTAATGAAACATGAAATTTTACATTTAGACAAAAGAGAAATCCTTATTTTTAGAATGGAAAACAAAGTAAAAACCTAAAAACAAGGAAGAGAGTCACTTTGAAGCCTTTGTTACAATTTCAGAGCGATCCATTACTACAGACACCTGAAGCTCGGTCAAAAGCAGACAAGATCCACAAATGCCAAGATGCCTCCCAGTCTCGCCCCATTTCATACACATGATTGAGTCGGGTAAAAGAGAAGACACGAGCAAGACTACTGCCCTGACCATCCTTGCTGCCTCTCCCAGCAGACAGTCAGATCGGACCGAAGTACGCATTCATCTTACTCCTGGACACCTAATCACTTTAGCTGTGCAATAAAGTTCTCAAATGCAAACCCTAAGAAAAGTGACACTGGAAAGAGAGTTTAACCTAAACACTTTATGAAGCTAACGTTACTGTTCTAAATGAAACCATATAATATAGAATAGAAAAATAACCTTATATAAATGACTGTTTTTTTTTTTTACATGCAGGTAGCCAATGCTGTGAAACATGATTCTAATTGAATATTTACCTACAGTTTGAGGTAGATTAATTTTAATTCAAATTTGATAAAACTCCTAATGGAAAATTTAGGCCTACAACCAAAAAAAAAAAAAAAAAAAAAAAAAAATTTCCTAGAAATAGAAGAATGTCTTATACACCTATACAATGGAAGTCACTCCCACTAGATACTATCCTCAGCTTATAATCCTTTCAAATACTATCTTCTGCATATGATCCTTTACTACATTATACTATCCTCAGCATATAAGCCCCCAATATACTATCATCGTCTTATAATTATTTATGATACACTTCTCATCCTATAATCTCTTACTATACTATCCTTACTTGACTATCACGAGTATATATTCCCTTATGAAGATATCCTTAGCCAATCAAAAATCAAGAGATTTTTTTTCATTATTTAATCGGTATTTTTCGCAGGTCCTGTGTAACTTAATATATTGCCAAAAAGTTACGGTCAAAAGTTATGATAGAGCTATTTTTAGTGATTGAAATATGATACTTTTTTTTTTATTTTTTGTCCTTAACAGACTTCAGTTTAACCCAACATGGAATGAAGTTTAAAATGCGTTTTTAAAGTTATCAGAATTAGCTCTGACACAAGAGACATGAAGATAGAGAGATTGAGTTCGCAAAGTACGATATTCTCTGCTGAAAAACTAGCACAAGATGAACATATATTATGTAACATATTTTTCATATTGTTCGGAACATACAAGTCTCTGAGTTAAATTTCTTTCAATGTTAGGTAGTTGAAAAAAAAGTACTAACAAAAGTAAATACTGGTATATCTTTAGATTATTGAATACTTAGCTATATATAATACCCAGCAATTAAATAACATTGACATTTAATGAATGTGAATTTATTGCGTTTTAATTCAAAATGAAATAAAAAGACTAGAATCGTTTTCGTAATGGAGAAACACAGGACCAAGAATTATATCTATGAAAGTTAATTGTTGTTAGAAAAATGTATATTAATAAAGAGCAAAGCATTAAATTAAAAGTTCAATAAACAAATATACAAATTATAATCTTTTATTATTTATTTCTCGGTGATTTTATAGAAAAAAATTTTCCTTAGATAGCCGCAAATCCTATGATTAATATCAAAATACTCTACAATCGAGAAAAGAGATTTTTCTTTAAAGAACTGTTTATATATAAACAAAAATAAAGTTAAATACGTAGTTATATCAGAAAATCTATATTTAGGTATATTGTAAAACTTGGTTTTTTTTTTACTCCAATACATTTTTAAATTATAAGACGAACTCATTCAAAATCTTAAAATAGATATATGGTAAAAGTTTTTTTTTTTTTTTTTTTTTTACTCCAATACATTTTTAAGATTATAAGACGAACTAATCCAAAAACTTAAATAGATATATGGTAAAACTTTGCTTTTTTTTTTACTCTAATACTTCTTTAAGATTATGAGACAAACAATTAAAAACTTGAAATAGCAATTTTTATATACTTTGCTTACTGAAGATGAGGATTCTGCACTTAGAAAATTACTTTAACAAGAAATTGCTATTTGAAGCTTACTAATGGACTTACTGACTGCGTTTTGAACTTGCAATATGGACTGAGGACATTTTAACCTATTCATATAATTAAATTAAACTTCTCCATAAGCTAAACTATGGAAATTACAATGCAAAACCAACCATAATTCTACATGAAAAACCTGTAATCCTAACTCGTACCCATCTACATAAAGAAGCTATAGTTAAAATCCTTTCAATCTAACATGATCTATTCAATAGAAATTGACTACAGAACGGCCTAATTACATAAGAACCTCACACCAATCACTCAATACTAGCACGAAAATCTCTCATTCCTCGCAGGGGTATTCATAACAAAAAGTCCCAACATTCAATATCTAAAAATTTTCGTCACTATTAAATCAGGCATTGATATTATGATACAAATTTACTAGATTTTAATAATTTTCCTCTACCAACGTGCGATGAATAACCATCTTGAATTGTGAATGTGTCTTGAACAAAAATTTATCTCGTTACCAATAAAAACATTAAAAAACTTGATACAATGGGGAATCCTGTGATTAGCATTTATTTAGGAGGCAGAGTGGATTGAATTTAGAAATATAGCCCATTGCTTAGGACTGTGAGGACTTTTGCCACAAGTACAACGGAGTGAAAAACATGCAGATACATCTTGAATTAAAAGTTACAAAAGCTTGGATGGAAAGATGAAAGAATGAAGGCAGGGAAGGTGGTTTAAAGTTGAGGGCTATAAAGCTAGTGCAGCTCCAGCAAGGCCTAAATGAATGTTGCTAGGGACGTTAAGTAAAGCCTATAGAGAATCCTGTGAGGTGCACTGATGGTGATACCTCCTCCTGGTTTTTGAGTGAGAGAGAGAGAGAGAGAGAGAGAGAGAGAGAGAGAGAGAGAGAGAGAGAGAGAGAGAGAGAGAGAGAGAGAGGCGAGTTGCCCTATTTTATTGCGTCATGGAAAAAAGTAACGCTAAAGTAGCTAAGTTTTGCAATATCAAATTTCCCATATTTTAATTTTACAGCTCCATCAATCAATTTTACGCTAATTTTACAACTCTCAAATTACTATAGCCCAAGTGAGCTTTGATGATCTTTTAGTGGCAAACAAATAAGCCATTTATCTTCGAAGGGTGAAGGGTGTGGGCACAGAAATAATTACTTGAAAGGTCAGTTGTGAATACTTCGTTTTTGGCATGATTAAAACCTTAAGACGCATCGAAAGACATAACCTTTAATATCGTACTAGAAAATTTTAAATTGTATCACCTTTCAATACTACTATTTGTAAGTTTCTCATAACCAATAATGGCTAAGATTTGTTATTACTTTGATAACTATCCATGTTCTGAATGTGAATCATTTCAATCATTACAATCTATTTTAAAGTTAACGCAATTTTCAAATAGAATAAAAAAAATATTAATTACCTAATTAATTAAAAGAAAAACTGACCAAAATGCCAGGCAATCAAACAAATGAACAAAAATAAAAAGGCTGAACAAAAAATGTCAGGTATGAACCTTCCCACGATCCAGTGTATCATCTAATGATCTTATATTCTCTATATGTTATCAAGATATCTAACCATAGAGATAGTTAAGTGATTAAAAAGAGGAGTGCAGAGGATTATTAAATATATATATATATATTTAGGGCTATAACAAACATTTGGGAACGATATTCCAATTACTGTGAATTTTGTAGATGTAGAATGCCTAATACGTTTCTTACAATATTATGAATTTTCCTCAAGGAAGGACACTTTATTGACAGGAATATTTGCATACGTCATTATTACACTTGCATAAAAAAAAAAAAAAAAAAAAAAAAAAAAAAAACCTACTCAGAAATCAATGCCTCTTTAAAACACAGGTTATGAGGATACATAAAAAAATATGGAAATGGAGCTTACATACCTTGACCAATACAAGTAAATGGGAAAATCTTTGCCATAAATCCAGGAAACTGCACTAAAAACCAAGTTTCTTTGTCAACAATTAATAAGCTTATTCTACATACCCGTCAAACAACACAGACACCCCCAAACACACATCTAGATAGCTTTCACGTCAATGATAATATATTCAAGAACCTATTGCACAATTCGTGTAAAGTGATTAAAGTGTTATTTATCCCTCCTTTATGTCAAGGGCACAAATGACACGAGCCAAAAAACAGAATGGAATTTATGAACCGAGCTGTGCACCTTTTCAGAGAGCCCAGGTATCTCGCCATAACAGAAAGCTCTGAAATGCAAGACTTCAAAATGACTCACTTACCTCTTACCAAATTCCTTGAAGCACTTACGTTAAATACCCTTATCATTAATCTCTACCATTTTAATTACTCTTTAAATTCATGTTTTTATAAAAAAAAAATGGAAATAGTAATTACCATTAATTACATATTAACTTCAAAAAGAGCATGAACATGTCTGGAGCACATTAAATCACAATCCTTTTACATTAGATAGCTTTTGCACTACTTAAATCACACAGTTCATAACAAATTTGATGTTTTTGTCATTGACATAAGTGCATACAACATACTAGAAGATAAAATAACAGTACTGAAACCTGTCGATTTAACATTATAACCTCCTACAATGTAAGCTTCTTAAATAATCTAAAATATTTGATTTAAATAAGATCATTTATACTAAATTCTAAAATCTGATAAGACTTTACAAACTTAAAGAATTTGAGGCTTTTGAGCAAGTTAATAATGACATAACACGGCCATAATTTTCATGACTTTAGCTGTCAGAATATAACCTATACTGACAAGACAGCTGGATTAATAAGTAGACTAAAATCCGAAATATTTTACAGTACAGGCTGCCAGCCATTGACAAGTACAATGTATTCAAACACATTGAGCTGCAGCTCTCAGGACACCAGTAAACGAATGAACAATTTCTGTACATGGGGTATAAAATAACAGTTCAAAAGAACAAGTGATTACTCTAGTTAAGATCAGGATCTACCTCATGAACATTTTAACCCTTTTTTTGTGGTGAGGAATAGCATGGCAAATGCTGATGCTCAAAGAGGAGGGGGGCAGTGGGAGACACATCAGCCATATGAGGCGAGTATCTTTGTTTATTTTTTATAACATTTCCAAAATTGGGATAAGGAAGGATCAAGGACGGGGAGTGGGAGCTCTGAAATTGGAGGTGAACATCAGTTTGAAGTAAGAGAGAACTTCATAATTCGACGCTATTGAAAAATGCATACAAAACTTCCCTTTAACTTTAATACTTAGCATGTTAATCTTCAAGATATATTCATGTAGCACCGAAAAAGAGAGAGAGAGAGAGAGAGAGAGAGAGAGAGAGAGAGAGAGAGAGAGAGAGAGAGAGAGAGAGAGAGAGAGAGAGAGAGAGAATTTTACTATATTACTTAAAGTACCTGGAAGTTAAAGGAGCTTCCTTAGATTAAAGTTAGTATTAAACTGCGTCCAGTTTATATTCCATCTCTTCTGTACCTAATTACAGAGCCATTTTTATCTACTCTGACAAAATACTCTAAACTCTTCCTCCCCCCCTTTAGCTAAAGAAAAGGAATTACGTTTCAAAGAAATTACAAGTCTCATCTAACTTTACAATCCACTGCAAAAGTTTTTCAGTAATCATATCAAGATACAGAGAGATTTAGAAAATACCAAATAGTAATACCAGATTTCTATTTGATTAATATAGTATAAAGTATGCACGTCAATTTGACCATTTGATTGCTTTAATATCAGAGGTAAAGAAATATTTTTTCTTTGAGACTTTTCTTTTAAACCTTATTACCTTAAGTGAGTCCCAGATGCTTCTTGAGGTTTCCTCTTAGAAATCCTAATCAGCTAAAGATTCGTTCTAATATTAGTCAATGGTCACACTATTTAGATTCTTACGTTTAATGTAATAGATTTATAGTTAGTGAGTCATGCACAGGCAACCATTTTTTATAGGAATTGACTTTTATATCTACCATAGCTTACAGTGGATGGCTTTTCACAAAAACGTTACGAACACTTCACCATGAATACTAGTTTCCGTTAAATCAACATCAACCTGAACTTTTAACCTTTAATATCATTCATCTTTACGCTAAGTACGTTTTCATTCACAAATATCATGTTCTATATTTCTCCTATACATACATGCTTATATATATATATATATATATATATATATATATATATATATATATATATATATATATATATATATATATATGTATATATATATGTATATATATATGTATATATATATATATATATATATATATACATATATATATGTATATATATATATATATATATATATATATATATATATATATATATATATATATATATATATATATATATATATTCTAAACTTCCATTAATCGATACACCATAATTTATTCTTTCATTTACCAACAATCTTTTATACGGCTAATCATCCTTAGTTCATAATATATTTAGGATAGTGTTGCAGTTGTGACTTCTGGCTATAAATCTTAGCACTAGGGCCTATGTGGCCATTCCTTGCCCAACTGTAACCGAGGGATATGGTATCCCCAAATTGCCTTTTTCTCTTCAATCTCTTATCTCTTATTACGGTATAACCTCAGAGATATCCATGATGCCTTTGAAGTTACTGTAATAAAAAGTAATAGAATGAACAGAAAAATTAAAGCAATGAAGAGAGCACGAACTTAAAGTAGAAGGATTAAAAGCAAGAGCAGGTAGGGTCAGAAGGAACGAGCAAATGCAGGTAAGGTCAGAAGATACAGGCAAGTGCAGGTAAGGTTAGAAAAATAACAGGCAAGTAGGGTTAGGAAAAGCCGGCAAGTGTATGTAGGGTAAGAAAATACAAGAAAGTGTAAGTAGGTTCAGAAGCAACAGGAAGTGCGTGTAGGGTTAGAAGGTCAGAAGGAATGTGCAAGTGTAGTTATGGTCAGAAGGAACATGCAAAAGCAGGTATGCTTAGGAAGAACATGCAAGTGCAGACAAGGTCCGAAGGAATATGTAAGTGCAGGTAGGTTAAAAAGGAACGTGTAAGTGCAAGTAGGGTAAGAAGAAATGTGTAAGTGCAGTCAGGGTCAGAAGGAGCATGCAAGTGCACATAGGGCCAGAAAGAACAAGCAAATGCAGGTAGGGTCAGAAGGATCGTGCACTTGCAGATAGTGTCAGAATTAATGGGTAAGTGTAGGTATGGTCAGAGGGAATATGCAAGTACAAGTACAGGTAGGATTAGTAGGAATATTCAATTGCAGAGAGGCTCAGAAGGAACGTGTACTGTAAGTGCAGTTTGGGTAAGAAGGAAAGTGTAAATGCAGTTTGGGTCAGAAGGTACGTTGGAAAGACCATTAATCAAAGCCTACACTATACTGCGTACACTGGTGGCACTACACTCGAACGGGGTAATACGTTTGATTTCCTATCTATCCTTTCAATAAATTAAATCTTATGATATTTAGTCTCACCAACCGATGTTTTATAATCATTTTGCTCAATGGACGTTCATTGACCTATATTTTATTACCTTCTTTACCATTTAATGATAGGTTTCATTAGCTAGAGTCTCCTTTACTTCTCACCCTACTTAAAGTTCCTCAATTATTCGCAAATGGAAATAGAGAGAGAGAGAGAGAGAGAGAGAGAGAGAGAGAGAGAGAGAGAGAGAGAGAGAGAGAGAGAGAGAGAGAGAGAATTGTTGCAAAGCAATACAATAGATCAAAGTGATGATGGGTATTGGGGAAAATTTTACTATTATGTAAGAATTATTCGCATATTAGAGAATAAGAATTACAAGATAACATAGTATTCTCTGGTTTTAACATATAGATCAAAAGAAGTATTCTAGTTTGTTTTCATACTTAAAAAACAGAATTATATAAGGGGAGCATAATATTTTTGATAAAAGTTAATTATTGCACACTTTTTTCCATTTGCAATATACTAAAAAATTACAAAATATTATGCTCTTGAAATTTTCTTACTAAGAAACAAAAGGGGATGAAGCAATTTTTTGCCAGTTTAATGAATGTTTAGAAGATAGCATAGGAAGAAAAACTTAAGGTGCTACATGTGAAAAACATACCTTGAATTCCATTAATACAAAAGTTCTCATTTAAATATCCCTCCAAAATGAATAAAAGCTAAATTATTGGAAATAGGTATAAATCTTAAATCCACCAATAACAAAGATTTTGTGTATCAAATTTTAACTCACAAAGCAATGCCAAATAACCCTGGAACTTAAAATTGACAAGAAAACTGGAGCTCTTGAAAACAAGAGTGATGGAAAAAATGAAACTGAGGCTCACTTGTACAGCAACAAGAAAACTGAGTGATCAAATAATCAAACAAATGAGAGCACAAAATAGCTCCTCAGACCAAGATGTGTATCGGATAACATAGAATTGGTCTTTATAATTGTATAGGCAATATAGTGTTCCAAATAACTTGTAGATCACTTCAATATACAATGAGTGTCCAAGACAACCCCATAGAAGGGTTCTCAATAATACCAAAGATGAAAGTGTCCAGAAAAACTTTCAAGACCAAGAAGGGTCACGAATAACTGGATGGACAAAGAAATAAGACCCAAATAATTCCACAGATTGAGTGGTGTCATGAAAAAATTAGTGTCGGCTACAAAAAATTTTGCAAACCAGTGAATACTAAAAACTGGTAAATCAACTTAGTGCTGCAGATGGCTTACTGAATAAAAAACACATCGAGCAACTCCACTGGAAAAAGGAGTAAGATTACTGCATAGACTAATGAGTAGGCTATACCAAATAATTAAAAAACACACAGACCCTGAATTTCTCCACAATCCATAAGATGAGCAAGGAGTTCCTCAAATAAATCCATAGACCAAATAGTACTTCAAAAGTAGTTTCAAGCAAAAATCATAACTATGAAGTCAAATCAATAAATCTAGGAAGATTATAGCATTAACCAATAGCCAATCTTTGCCCAGAGAAAATTCATTAAACTTGGGAACTCTACTAGACTTTTTAAAACAGGTGGTGGCCAAAAAAAAAAAAAAAAAGCTGAATACCAAATAAAGCCATTTATATCCCGAAGTAGCTGAAGATATGTTTAAGGTAGAATTATCTAAAAAATATCTGTAAACAAGGATTGCTCACAAACAACTCTATAGAGTAGGTAATGCCAAAGGTTATTCAAAGGACTCAAAAACAAACACAGGATATGAAAATTTACTGTAGGAGATACTTTAGACCAAGCCGCATCACCGCTCTCAAAAACCATCCAAGGAAAAATTGTAAATCTCTTGAAACTAAACTGGTCCTTTCAAAACTGTCGGCTAGAGTAGGCTAAACAATTCATTAAAGAGGATTTAATCATAAAACTTAGAAAAACCTTATTAAACTTTGCAAACCTAAGAAGAAAAATATTGAGAACTGATATGGGAAGATCATATCCATTCACATATTTTTAGTAATTCTAATAATGATTAAATGACAATGACCACGACGACGAAGACGAAAATAATTTTCATGATTTTAATAATTTAAATAATGCTATCTTCAAAATGTTTACAACTAATACTAGGAGTCGCAAAGAAGAAAACCATAGATATACTGGTGTCCTTAGGGGTGAGTATCCCTGGAAACCAATATGAGAAATTATTAATATTATTAAGAACCAGTTATTAGTTGGTATTGATTTTATCAAACCATTTAATTCTCCGGATATGTAGAAATATTCTAAATTCAAATTCAATTTCAATACCTACTTTCCTCCAGAAACTATTGGAGGAAAATAATTTTAAATTTTCCCTATAAGGAGACAAACAGAAAGGATTCAGAGAACCTGAGATTGAAAAGAAACCAAGTTATGAAATCATCAAATCATATCCGAATGAGATCCATATTTTCCATATGAAAGACCACGATAAACCTATCATAAAAAAAGAGAATTAAAAGTTAGGCAGTCTAAATTATTACGTTTCTTGATTTGATTAGGAATAAAATTTTAAGCCAGATATCCTTTGAATTTTGTAGAAATCCCTCAATCCTATACCCTAGTCATCAAACCATCAACAATTAACCAAAAATAAAATATCAACTATCAGCAAGATCAAGGCAGAGAGACTTCAGGTGACTGTTTTTAAAGTATCCGACTATAGATTCTGGAAGAGAATAACTTTCTTGATAGAACCATCATATATAATCACTTAATAACAACATAAACTTCATAGCTTAGCAAAGAGTACTGTCATAATTTCAAACCAGTAAATTAACTTAAGGTTATACTTATGATTTAACCAAATAATGCACATCATGTGCAATTATCAGGATTATTGAACATCACAAGCAAGTTTCACACCAATCAGAGAAGAACAACTGGAACAATATTACTGCAGCTGAAACTTGGTTAACCACAAACAGCAGCATCCAGGCAGAGAAACCCACAAAAGCATATCAATCATCATAGGTTTTATGCTATGAAGGTGCATTTGCTGTGTTCAAATTAAAAGCAAAGCTTAATGACCAACAGATATTTACAGAACAGGAATGCCTATTGGAAAGTAAGTATAGAAACAAAACCTTATGTTATAAGCTAAAACGCAGGATAACAATACCCGAAATTTTCAATTAGCTTTCAAATCTATCATCCTTAGTTTAATATCCACTGGGGCCACCAAAAGAATGGTATCATAGAAATACAATGACCAAAAGAAATCATAGCATAAAAAAGATCCTCACCGAGAATGGCCTCTCCTGATTTAGAAACTGATCATCAGTTGAGCTTTAAGTCACAAAATATACAAAGATAAGTTAAGATTACATATCTGGACATTGTGGTAATCTATCGTTTTGTAAACGTACATTATACTACACAATCGCGTAAAAGATTTTCTACGTTATTTTCGTAAAAAGAAGCAAAAGTTTACCCGAAGATACCACAATGCTTGTTTTTTTTAAATATAGCAATTTAATATTAGTACCAAAGATTTTAGCTTATACGTTTCCTGATTTATGATATGGTTATGATCACGACTTTTTGTTGCTTTAAATGCTATATAGAAATTATAGCTATCAATTACAAGTACAAATTCAGGTAGCAAAAAAACATTATCCATATGCTTAGAAGAATGGCACACATATAAGCATTGTGGTCAAATCAAAGTAGAACTAAATGGCACACAACTTAAAATCTAATAAAAAAATTCTAGTCCTGATAGGTCAAGATATTACCAACATTCTTATACCTAATATAAAAACTAAAATTAAAATTTCCAATTGATGACAATACATTAGTGAGATTTGATATTGATGGTTCTGGTAAATTTAGTATGATACAAAATAGCAAATGAGTGAAGTTGTGATCAAGTTATTGAAATGGTGATTTAGAGGTATTTTAAGTTGTGAATAAAGTATAACTTGATTATATGTTTTGTTCTTCGCTCAAATTTGCAAATAAAAACAAACTGACAGTTACTGTTAAGACAGGCAAAGACTTAATCAGTATGATATAAAATGAAAATTATATGGCGCAGACAGCAACAGCTTTTAAGATTTTTCAAGAAGAAAAAAATCAGTTTTGCAGTTGAATTTCAATAGATAACGTTAATGGATTTGGTAATATCAAGGCACTTTGAGCCTCACTATAAACAGATCTAAATAAGACCTTTTTTAAATGATTCATTCTCCCGACACCTAAACACATGGCATGTATCTTTTTCTTGAAGTCACAGATCCTAAATTTCACTTCCACAGTCGAACAGAAGTTTTTTTTTTTTTTTTTTTTTTTTTTTTTTTTGTGTGTGTGATAAATGGACATCACCATTGTAACTGCCGCCAGTCATTTGTTGATCGCGAGAAACTGTTTCCTGAAAAAAAAAATCCATGAATTACTCCTCATACAATCTAGGACAAATAAGACGCATTTACGTGCAGATTAAAACATACAATAAAATATTGAAAAACCTGCTATTGCATGAGATTATAGAAAAAAAAATCATTTTGCTTTTCATAGCCAATCTTTAGAAACAAGCACAAATCTGTTCATTAGACTCAATTTAGGAAAATATTATATCCTGTGATCTAAATGAATTATTAAATTTCATATAAACAAAACAGATTTGATTCCTAAGTTTGCTAGAAATAGCTTTCTTAGAAGGAAACAAACTTTAAAAAATGAAAAATAGGATATCAATAGTTATGTACAAAATTGTCTGGAAATTATTATGGAACGTTTCAAGTAATTGAAGGAGTACTATTTAGAATATTAGGAAACGCAAGAAATGTCCATTTGAAAGTAATTGATTTATTAATATCTAATTAATTATTACATCGTCTATAATTATTAGTTTTTTATTTTGACTAGTGAATTCGTGATATATCTAATTTACAAAAGATCTGAGTTATACATACGTTAAATTTCACTGTT
Organism: Palaemon carinicauda; assembly: GCF_036898095.1. Taxonomy (NCBI): domain Eukaryota; kingdom Metazoa; phylum Arthropoda; class Malacostraca; order Decapoda; family Palaemonidae; genus Palaemon; species Palaemon carinicauda. The sequence goes on along the minus strand of NC_090737.1, from coordinate 125,255,548 downwards.
AAACTAACTTGGTTATGTAACCTTTATGTAAAAAATAAAAAGTTTCAAACTTCAAAACTCCTAATCACTTGCAAGATTTCCTTCAAAGAAAGTCTCATTTATGCCAGTTTCATATTGTAAGAAAAGAGACAATGGATACATATACTCATCTAGAACGGTTGTTCACTTCTATTATCAAAATTTTGAAAGAAACTCGTCTACAGCCCGTATGGATATGGTTCATTTTGTATATACAACTGTAGAGTTACTGAACCCTGAAATATTGTGACTTTATCATATTATTTGCCTTTGTACGATTTTTAACTTAACACACACACAGACACATATAGAGTATGTATGTATATGTATATATATATATATATATATATATATATATATATATATATATATATATATATATATATATATATATATATATGTGTATATATATATATATTTATAAATATATATATATATATATATATATATATATATATATATATATATATATATATATATATATATATATATATATATATATATATAGTATACTCGTACTTACATGCATGTATATAATGTTTGATTCATAGTTTCTCAAAAAATTTTCCCTTTCGACTAATGTTACCGAATTTTCAACTATTCCTGAGCATAGTTTGTCACTCATCACTCAAGGTGATATTTGCAGAGGTTACCAGGTATTTCTAAACAGGACATTCTAGTCATACTTACGAACGACCCTTAAAAACATCATCCATGGAAACGCTAAACATTTTTATAAAACACAGATTTAATAAAAAACAGAATTCTCATCATTAAGAATGATCTATCACCAAAAAAAAAAAAAATCATTGTATTTATTCCATTTGCTGGGGATGTTTTGGTATGATTACCTTGAGAATCACAAGCTTGGTACGATCTTGTCAGTAAAACTAAACTTTAACTAAAAACTACAAATAGGTACCATGATTACTACTTTTAGATGAACCTACGAAGATAATTTTCCGACCTTTATTTTGATATATATACGAAACATCTCAATCATTAAAATACGGAACAGGATTTTTTTTTTTTTTTTTTTGACATTATAATGTTTGTTTCACACAATTTCATGCAACATAAATGACAATTACCTACTTAAAACAAATGCTAGCAAAACTCTGGTAATCAGACTTAATTTAAACATCTTCCTCTTAATATAACATACAGAAACCAATCTTATAAAGTACTTTTTTAAGCACTGTTCATTAAGAATACTTGAGGAAAATGTAGAAATCTACAATCTATTACCATTTCTATATACAATTTTTCTCAAATGAAGACATTACATAAGTATAAAGAAGATTGACTCCACATCAAAATTCTTACACCTGACTGTCATATATAAACAATAAAAAGACTCATGTCAGCCTGGTCAACATAAAAACATTTGCTCCAACTTTGAACTTTTGAAGTTCTACTGATTCAACTACCCGATTAGGAAGATCATTCCACAACTTGGTAACAGCTGGAATAAAACTTCTGGAATACTGTGTAGTATTGAGCCTCATGATGGAGAAGGCCTGGCTATTAGAATTAACTGCCTGCCTAGTATTACGAACAGGATAGAATTGTCCAGGGAGATCTAAATGTAAAGGATGGTCAGAGTTATGAAAAATCTTATGCAACACTTATAATGAACTAATTGAACGACGGTGCCAGAGATTAATATCTAGATCAGGAATAAGAAATTTAATAGCCCGTAAGTTTCTGTCCAACAAATTAAGATGAGAATCAGCAGCTGAACACCAGACAGGAGAACAATACCCAAAACAAGGTAGAATGAAAGAATTAGAACAATTTTTCAAAATAGATTGATCAGCAAAAAATCTTGTAAGACTTTCTCAATAAGCCAATTTTTTGTGCAATTGAAGGAGACACAGACCTAATGTGTTTCTCAAAAGTAAATTTGCTGTCGAGAATCACACAAAATTTTAAAAGAATCATACAAATTTAAAGAAACATTATCAATACTTAGATCTGGATGTTGAGGAGCCACCGTCCTTGACCTACTTACAATCATACTTTGAGTTTTGTTAGGATTCAACTTCATACCCCATAATTTGCACCATACACTAATTTTAGCTAAATCTTTATTAAGGGATTCACCAACCCCAGATCTACATTCAGGGGATGGAATTGATGCAAAGAGAGTAGCATCATCTGCATATGCAACAAGCTTGTTTTCTAGGCCAAACCAAATGCCATGTGTATATAGTATGAAAAGTAATGGGCCAAGAACACTACCCTGTGGAACACCGGATACCACATTCCTATACTCACTATGGTGCCTATCAACAACAACTCTTTGAGATCTATTACTTGAAAAATCAATAATAATGCTAAAAAACGATCCACTCACTCCCAACTGTTTCAGTTTTAAAACAAGGGTTTCATGATTAACACAGTCAAAGGCAGCACTAAAATCAAGGCCAATCATACGAACTTCCTGACCACAATCAAGGGATTTCTGTACAGCATTGGAAATTGTAAGAAGGGCATCACATGCTCCAAGACCTTTACGAAAACCAAATTGCAAACTAGGGAGATGATTACCTTCAGCAAACCTATTAGGACGTTTTGCCAAAAGACGTTCAAAAACTTTAGATAATATGGGAGTTATGGAAATTGGGCGGTAATCAGTGGGACTTGAGCTACCACAAACACATTTACATAGAGGAGTAACATTACCAATTCTCCAACAAGTGCTAAAAGCTCCTCTTCTTGCTAACTTGCGCAAAATAACAGATAACTTTTGAGCTAAGAAATCTGCTGTCTTTATAAAAAAAACAAAGGAAAAATACCATTTAGGTCTACACCTCCATAAGCATCAAGGTCCATTAACAGAGCTTTAATCTCACGAGATTGAAAAGCTAAACTAGTTAGTTTAGCCTCAAGAAACCAGGAATGTGGAAGTTCAAATTTTTCATTACTCTGTTTACTGTCAAATACATCAGCCAAAAGGGTTGCCTTTTCCTTTGGACAGTGAGTGACTGAGCCATCTGGTTTAAGTAAAGGAGGAACTGTTGCACCTACACCAAAGAGTACAGATTTAAGGGTAGACCACCATTTATGTTCCTGAGTTGTACCAGAAAGGATTTCTTTTATGGTTAAATTGTACTCCTTTTCAGTTGAGGCATAAACTCTCTGAGCAAAAGCTCGAAGCTGAGTATAGTTGTTCCAGGTCAAATCTGATCTGTTACCATTCCAAAGGTGATAGACCTCCTGCTTCTCCAAATAAGCACGTCTACAATCATCATTGAACCACGGTTTGTCCTTCACTCGGTACCTTAGCACACGAGAAGGGATACGCCTATCAATTATGTTGACTAGATTCTCATTCAAACGGACAACAGGATTTACACTGCTATAAAATTGTGACCAATTCAAGCACAAAAGATCATGCAGAATCCCATTCCAGTCTGCTTGGGATTTCATATAAATTTTACAAGAGTATGAAATATTAGGGACAGGCTGCTCAGTCTTCACTACTAATGAAATCAAGGCATGATCAGATGTCCCGACTGGAGAACCAACCTTACTAGTTATAACGCCAGGGAAGTCAGTGTATACGAGGTCCAAGCAATTACCAGACCTGTGAGTAGCTTCATTTATGATTTGCTCACAGCCTGATTCAGAGGTAAAGTCTAAAGCTCTTAAGCCTAGCGATCAGTAGGAGAGATAGAACTTAACCACTCCTTATGGTGAGCATTAAAATCACCAACAAAGACAAAAAAAGCCTTTCTATCATCTTCTTGTATCTTAGCCATAATGGTAAGAAGACGATCGAAGATAGAATCATCCATGTCTGGATTCCCGTAGATCGAACACAAATAAAAGTTGTTATGCCTGCCACAAACTTTTATTACCTGAATCTCATGACATCCACATTGATAGCAGGACTTATGAGAAGCAGGGTACTCGGTCCTAATATACACCGCCATTCAATTGGCCCTAGGGATGGCATCACGTTTCAACATTATTGGCTTCTTAAAACCAGTTATAAGGAGCTCAGATGAGTGCCTCATATTAGAAACCAAAGTTTCTGAGCACAAAAGAATATCATACTCTCTGGACGCAACTGTAATGTCTTGGATATTTGCATGAAGACCACGAATATTGCAATACAGAAGACGACATTGAGGAAATCTAGGACGTACTGGTCCCGGATTTCGCTCAATGTCTCCAGACAGCATAAGAATTAATAGAAATAAAAAAAAGAGACATCATACTTAAAAACTAGATTAACAAGAATTATAACAAAAACAATATGTACAGAATTATAAATAAAGTGATTGATGATACCCATAGACTATAGTAAAAAGTCGGAAAAACAGGTCAACATGGAGGAGCCGATACACCATGCAAGGCTAAATACCCTCCAGGATAGCCACTTCAACTGAAGGGAGGACAGTAAGGATGGTTTTGAGAAGAAAAAGAATCAGAAAAAGGAAAAGACAACCTCTTGATAAACCACCAGGCATCCATGGCCCTTCTATTAAGCCAGAACAACACACCATTTCAAAAAAACAAGAGGAAGAAAAAAAATAATAACAAGATAGAATAGTGTGCCCGAGTGTACCCTCAAGAAAGAGAACTCTAACCCAAGACAGTGGAAGACCATGGTACAGAGGCTATGGCACTACCCAAGACTAGACAACAATGGTTTAATTTTGGAGTGTCCTCCTCCTAAAAGAGCTGCTTACCATAGCTAAAGAGTCTCTTCTACCCTTACCAAGAGGAAAGTACACTGAACAAATTGCAGTACAGTAATTAATCCCTTGAGTGAAGAAGTGTTAAGTACCTCATTGTTGTCAGGTGTATGAGGAAAGACGAGAATATGTAAAGAATAGGCCAGACTATTCTGTGTAAGTATATGCAAAGAAAAAATACGCTGTGACCAGAGAGAGGGATCCAATGCATTATTGTCTGACCAGTCAAAGGATCCAATACTTCTCTAGTGGTAGTATCTCAACGGGAGGCTGGTGCCCTGGCCAACCTACTACTGCACTACCTTCTTGAGCTTACTAATGTGATTGTCTAACTGACTGACTATCACTACTGTTGTGTTACCACCATGACCAAGTGCTTGAACCTCATCTTGGGTACAAGATTTAACATATCTTTGATTATCACAATTCTCAGATCATGACAAAACTAAAAAATCATATTTGATACTATATCAACTGCCATACAAAGTATGTCAGGATCCACCACTCATGAAATACATCCACAGTTTTATCCCTTGACAGAGACCCCTAGCCACACAAAGTTTAACATCTGAATGAATACCTGAGTAGCAGCATCTTGTTCAGAGCCAAGAGTCCTTAACTGAAACACCATACCATAAAGAGAGAAGGGAAGTACTTTCTAATGAACTGATGCATAGGTACTAAAAGTATGTGTCCTCCAGATCCACTGAAAGCAAGATGCCTTCCTTTCTGATGGAACTTAACATATATCACACTATTTTCATCCCAGACTTTGAACACCAGCTCATTCCGTGGTAAGGTGTTGATGACCGACCATCATGAAGAGTCACATTAAAGTCCACAGATTCATTTCAAATGACTTCAAGAGTGTTCCTCTCCAACATTCCTCCTACCTCAGTCCACAAGACCAAGGTTCTCACCTATGTTGGAAGAAGTGTGAACAGAGTTAGAATTGAAGAGGAGTCAGAGGAGAAAGAACAATGTGCATATTTCATCCTCAATCTAATCTTCCCATCAGTCTCTGCAAACAGGCGTCAAAACCTGAGAAAACCAAGACAATGACTCTCCCCTATGGGGAAAAACCAACAGGGGTTGCTCCAAAAGGAAGCACAACACTTGAGAACACTGTCACAAGGAGAGGTAATCACACCTAGTGGGAGCAGAAGCCGCAGACATAATGGTCGAGGGAAAGCATAGGGGAAGGTGGACAATCAGTGACTGGGTCAGGGGAAATGCAAGGGAACCAACACTGGCACCATAGTAGCACACCATTTTGGCCCTGGGCTGCCCTTCACCCAAGGATGGGAAAAAATACAGAAATCACAGAAGACACCAACACAGGGGACACATTAACGATGCTCGTCACCATTGGCCTCGGCAAGGGAGGAACTGGCACTGAGGAGCTTACATGAAAGACCTGAGGAGGAAATAACCTTTCTTAGGTGACGGATTTTATCACACAACGGGAGAAAAGTCTCCAACCTCCAAAAGGATAAGATGAACACAGGGGCCATACAGACTACAAGAACCTTGAAACCTGCTGACATAGCTGAGAAGGCACCGTGCTTCTGACAATTACTCCATGGGGATCAAGTCACGTGTATAAGCACAAAGCGCTGTTAGTAGATGCACCCAATGAGAGGAAGGAAAGCTCCTTTCCTCCCACAAAAAGCATACACATGACACAACATAGGAGACCACGACCTACACTCAGAATATGGGGATATTTGCGAACAATCAGGTTCCTAGCAAGAGCACAGGGACAGCGTGGATCTAGAGCCAGTTTAACAAAAACTGAATGTAAAGTCCATCCTCCAATGTACGAGTACAAGTGTCTTTTTCCCATCATAATAATCAACAGCTAGCCTTCACTTCCGGAAAGAAACTGAAAAGGAAATGTTCAGTTAAGGGCTAATTAGTATGCCTGTACTCAATGCAGGCGAAAACATAAGTGAAGAGACTTTGACATGTTAGGGACAGGGCTCCTTGCCTTCACTCTCACTTGTCCCTTAACTGATCATCAAAACATTCAACGGTCACCCAGCTAACGCTGAAAATATATCCCTACTTATAGGACGGCGGTTCCTATTTCGTGTTAGAACAAATGGACTTCTAAGGCACTAAAGCCAAGTGTTTAAAATCAACCCATGAAAGTATTCTCTCTAATAATACAAAAGCTACTGCATCACAGATATGACTTTTTGATAGATATATAGTATGTGTATCTAGAATGACCTGATAGTACAGACATAAAACTAATAATGCATAATAATTTCAAAATCTATGACCATCTCACAAAAAAAATATTTGAGAATAATATTACTTTCAAGAGAAATTCTGCAGTACTGTACTTTTTTTTTTTTTTTATAGTATAAGCTCAACATTATATTGTACACTGTACACAAACTACCTTCCATACATTTTTATTACCTTATTCTGTAACCTAACTGGGGTGTAACTTCTGAAGAAAACCTTAAATAAGGAGAATTTTAACTTATCTTTAAACAGGTGTTCTGTTATCAGCTTTGATAGAGATTTGAATAATTAAATTTTGCGCCATCAACGTTCCATTAGTTTCCATCTCCTTCGGGGAATCCGATTGCCCACAAGAAAGTGTTTTGTTTACCGACTTTGGCCTGTGGGTTTCGAACTTGCAGGTAAATAAACACACCTGAAACAAATGTAAAACATCTTTACTACAAATTTTCTTGACCTTCAAGTCATAACCTAACTCGATAATTAATTTGATACATGGTCACTTTTTAGGATTATCCAGTAGAATTACTGACATATTTAACTTTCTCTTTAGAAATTAATACAATATGACAAATTCGAAGATAATTTGTATTTTTCCTAACCATACAAACCTTAGCTATTTACAATGGGTTTACCTTTTAGCGTAGCTGAAATGGCCAGCCATTAGAATTTAACGAGGGTGTATTACCCCCGCGCTAGTTAGCGGGGGGGGGGGGGGGGGGGTAGGGGAGTGGTAGCTAGCTACCCCTCCCCCCCTCACACACAGATGAATGCTCACTTTCACTTAGAGGTAGGACTTGTCTTGGGGGACAGGGCTGGCGGGCAAATATGTGTAAATAGCTAAGGTTTGTATGGTTAGGAAAAATACAAATTATCTTCAAATTTGTCATTTGTTCCGTAACCGAAATACAAACCACGCTATTTACATTGGGTGACTTACCCATTAGGTAGGGTGGAAAGTCCCCAGCCATACTGGCTTTGGCTTTACCCGGGGACTCAGAATCCGAGTGAGTCGCACTCGAGAAAAGGAGTCCCTGCACCTCACAAGTTCCTTGCTCTGCTAGGAACCGTGTGGCCTACATAAGCTTGTGTGTGTGAAGGAAGAAGTGTGACCCGTCCTAGGCAGTTGACCTGGAGTTCCAGAAGGAACTCTGGGTTAGGACGTTCCCAATACCACCTCGTCAGGGTATGGGGGACGCGACAGTATTGACTCAATATTCGGAACACAAGGAAGCATGGTTTACCTGCAGAGGTTCGAGGTCAGCTATGCAGAGACCAGGATGCTACTTCCCCGTAGAGGGGATGATGAAGAAAGAAATAAGGGCCAGACCTACTTCTTTCGTTCATGCAGACTAAAACCTGATAGCAATGCCCTCAACCTTCTGCTACCTGTCCAAAAAGGAGCCTGAGGTTAGACCAGCTGTTGTGTAGCCACCACAGAGCGATAGAAAACGTATCAAGACTCCTGTGGGTCACGCCCTGCAGGAAGCGGGCTGCGAAGGTCATTAGACGCTTCCAGACTCCAGCTTGTAGCACCTGCGTCACAGAGTAGTATTACTCGAAGGCGAGGGACGTTGCGATGTATCCAACATCGTGATGTAGGGCGACGTGACGGGGGAGGGTCTGGAGACAGGTCGAGATGGATGTCCTTGAGTCAGGGCTGAAGAGGTCTACTGGTGACTGTCCCCCGTGTCCTCCTTGTGCTCCCAAATCAGCTGCAACTGAGGACAAACTGCAGCTGTTCCCAAAGCTAACCTCTCGATTCCTTTACTGGCAAGAAAGAGAAGGTCTTGGGACATCAGATACAGAATGGAGACTCGAAATCTTGAAGGAATTGGACCGAAGGGCCGGGACCCCCCAGATTCTGAGTCTAGCCAACAACTCATGATCGAACCTGAATGTTGCCTTCCCCTCTTCCTTAGAAAGGGCGGAGTCGTACAAGACCAAGAAGATTGCTTACACACTGGCCGTGGCCAGAGTGAGCAGGAGACCCAAGGCGGAATACAATCCGAGGCCTGTCATAAAGGGTCTTGAGAATATCTCTTAAAGTACTAAAAGTCCGAGCCATGCTCCAAGTTGGAGGTCTTCCTCCGACTAGGGTAGGGACGATCGTAGCTTCGCATGAGCGAGGAAAGATCCAGCGGGCAGGAAAAAGTTATTCCTTTAAGCCTGAAGGTCAGGGAAAGGCTGAGCGACAGGCTTCAATGCCGAGAGCGGAAAGGAGTTTCCTCCCGCCGAAAGGCAATAAGACTGTTATTGCTGGAGAAGAGGCCTCAAGGGAAGAGGTATATCTCCCACGGCACCAACCAATGAAGACTCTTCACTTTGCCTGGAAGACCCCTGCGGATGACTATCGCAGATGACGCGACCTCCGTACTGCGACTGTAGCGGGTTGTCTCTTCTTGAGGAGGAGGCGTAGTGTCTCCAGGCATGAAGCCGAAGCGACGCCCCGGTTCGGGAGAGATGTCGCAGTGTGGTTGTTTGAGTAGTCTGCGCCGTGGGAGAAGCTCTCCCGGGAGTTCCGTCAGGGGAAGCAGAGGGTCCAGAAACCGTTCTGCGCATAGGTCCCAGTGGAGCTCTCCCATTGAAAGGTTGAAAGACAACCTGGTCTTGTTGAGACCCATTGTCCACAGACAAAAAGGAGGGAAGACGCAGGCGTCGAAGTTGTCCCACCATCACCGGAATGCATCTTGCCAGAGTCTCGGGGTCTGAGACTGGGGGGAAGAACAGCGGAAGCTTGAGGTTCCAAGCTGTTACGATCAGGTCCCCCAAACCAGGACTTGCTGGTTACTCAAGGCCAAAGACCCCCAGGTAAACTCTCTTTACGAGGCTCTGCTTGGATAGTCGGAGAGAACATTCCTCTGCCTGGAATGAGAGACCCGATGGTGGTATTGAGAGAATCTCAATCATCCCGGTATCTCTACTGCAAGATGTGAAGGTGTGAAAATGCGTCCCCTGCTGGTTAGAACACGCCAGAATCATGAAGTCGACACGCACGGGGCGACTCGGCAGGAGCTGTAGGATCTGTAGAGGGGCCAGACTACGGCCCCTAAGCCTGCCTGAATGATGGAGAGGTATCCTTCAGGTCTTGACCATAGGCCTGGACCGGAACATGCCCCCCCCCCCCTTTCCTTTGACGAGTCCGAGAACAGCATCGAGAATGTGGGGAAAGGACGAGAATATCCACTACCATCAAGAGGTTCCATAGGTCAACACCCATTGCAGGTCTAATAGTTCCGCTGGTCCCATAGGGGCCAGGAAGACCGGTTAAACGTTGCCTGAAACCACCGGAACTTGGACCGCCCCACATGGAACTTATCCTGAGGCGACCGTTCGGACTATAGACGGATCAATGAGGAAAGGAGAACTAGGAAACGTTCCAAGGTAGGGCTGAAAGCTCCGCTTGACTGAGAACAGGTACTGCGACTCTCCTCAGTCTTGCCACAGTCAACTGAAAGGAAGGCTCGGAGGATGTGGCAACAGAATCTGGCGTCCCCAGGTGGTCACCCATCCAAGTACCGACCAGAATCGACGTTGCTTAACCTCGCTGGATGGACGAGAAGCGGGGTTTCCAACGTGGTAAGGCCGTTGACTCAATATCGTGGCCAGATACTCCAGATGTTGAGGCAGAAGAAGAGAAGGCTCCAAGCAAAATACCATGAACCCACACTCATGGTAAGCATCGGGAAGCTTGTCCCGGCCCTGAAGAAGGTTGAACCCGAGCATACCGGAGTTGACCAGCCCTCCAAAAAGCAGAGGAGGCGGAAGCCTGCATCTGAGCGGCCAGGAGGAAAGCAGGGAGAGTTCTCTGGGGAAAAAAACCTGCTATGCCACGGCGGGATAGCCACACTGCATCATAAGCAGGAATACTTGCAGTCTAGGCTGAATTCGCCAGCTCCCTGGAAGATGGATGGAATGGAAACTGAAAGTACCCGTCCTTCCGATCCAGGGTTTAAGGAGTGCTGTCGCCTCGTTACCAGTCTGATCGATACTGCTGTTCTACGCTGGCCGAAGTTTGTTCGACAAACTTGATCAGGGCTGAGAGGTCGACTACGGAACTCCCCTCTCAGATCCTTCCTTACAAGAAAGGATCGACTTAAGAGGCTGGGGGTAAAGCTGTCGATGATCCTATGGAGGACCTTCTCCTAAGGTATGGATCATTCTGCCCAAACGGGCAACTCTTGCCGACCCTATGGCATAGAGGTTCAGAGACGCTGAATTCGCTGACAGAGACGGCAGGCGCGATATCCATGGCTGATCACAGAGATCGTGCAGGAATGGGCATCGGGAAGCTGTCATCCGGATGAGAAACCTTAAGCATCCTCCCAGCGTGAAACCTGCAAGGGGGGGGGGGGTTGCCAATCCTAGAGTTCGTGAACTCGGCCGCTCCCTTTAGGACTATGCCCCCCCCCCCCCCCCCCCCGGGGGAGCCTCCCGTGCCATCTGTTCCTGACAGGAGGAAACTGCAATTGGACACCTTGTCTCAGTTGTCGTAGCCGATAACTTAGGCCGACATGGTTGAAAGAAAAAGGCGCTGGAGCCCTGCAGAGTCTGGAAGAAAGCGCCTTGGAGGAGTGAAAACGTTAGTCGATTTCCTCCGCACAGCCGCTATCTAAGTCTCTGTCCTTGGGCACAAAAAAACTCTTCTCAAGGATGGAAGGGTGTCTGAGGTTGTCGACATCCACGAATGAGACACCTGAAAGGAAACCCTCGGTCAGCGAGTCCAGATAGTCCAACATCGAGCTTGCCCGCAAGTTAGATACTTAACGACGAAACGCCAAGGTGCCTGAGCCCGAGAGGAGGAAAGTACCCATGATCTTCCTGTAGCTTCCTTCAACCAAACCTCGGGCCGTAACCGAGGAACGAAAGAACCTGGTAAGCCACCTACACGAGGTGGAGAAGAGGAAGGGGTAAGCAGTCACCCCTTGGCCGATGGAGAAATCTCGAACGGAAAGCCCCCCCGCCAAAAATCCTTCCAGGGAATGACGGGGAAGGGCTAACCCAGGCTCTGGAAAGAGGATGTTGCTCAGACCTCCCTGAAGATTCTTCCTATTCTTGCAAGTGCCATGCTTTGCGTTTACGGGGTGAGGCCGTGTTCTGGAAATACGCTCCAGAAGAACTCGCCAGGCTGGCCATGCTGCGAAAACCCCAATGGGAATCGTGGTCGCAATCACCCTGGAGCTCGCGCGATGGTAAATCAATGATTTGTGCGTGGGCGAACGTGGAAGTGCCCATGCGCGGTATGCAGGAACGCAAACGAAGGTGAGCAAAGGAGCGCAGAAGGAGGGCGAGCGTGGTAGGAAGGGCGAGAGCTGGTGGTCGGCGAGCGATATGAACGTTGACGCGTCTAAGGTCGCTGGCGAGCTGATGATCGCTGACGAACAGAAGGCAACGCGTGGAAGCCTGCGCATAGAAGAAGAGTCCTTGACCCAGACCTGAATCGAAGTTCTAGATCGCGAGGGCGAACGTGGGCGCACAGGGCGCGTAACAGGAACCAACAGGAACAGCAGAGATGATCATCATGAGAGCACTGACGAGCAGGAGAGCGCTGACGAACAGGAGAGCGCTGGCGAACAGGAGAGCGCTAGCGATCAGGAAGCGCTGATGAGCAGGAGCGCGCCTGTGCGCTAACACTGAGCAGGAGCAGGAGAGAACACAGCAGAAGGGCGCGCAGGGGAACCCTGACACGCAAGGGAAGAACCCCCGTGGGAGGCAACCCTTTGCCCCGAAGGGAACGTTTTCCGTCGGGAGACAGATGTCCATCGGAAGACCGTTGCCTGTCCGCCGGGAGACTGATGTCCGCCGGAAGACCGTTGTCCGTCGGGAAGACCGTTGCCCGTCGGAAGACGAGATCAGACTGCTGTCCATCTGCACCAGGGCGGAAGATCAAGAAAAAGGAGTTGTAGGCTGCAAACGGAGATTCAAAAAGGCGCCTCTTAGCACCCTCATAGGGAGATGAGAGGTCCTTACGACGAGGCGGATGGTGAGCCTTACGGTGAAGGAGGCCAGCAGCAACAGCAGCAGAAAAATCCTTCAAAGAGGAGTCTCTATGAGTGTACTCTCTTGCGAACGGAAGAGAAACACTTCGTAGAAGAGACTGGTCAGCCATTGACCTAAAAGGAGCAATCCTCTGAAGAGGGGCTCCTGCAGTTGCCCAGCCCCTTGAGCGAAACTGCAGGTGTGACCGCTCAGCACCAAGAGCATAGTCGCACGAAAAAAAGGCAAGAGAAGAACCCTCAAAAGGGGAAAAACTCAAGCCTGGATAGGAAAAAACTTCCCTCGGAAGGAAAGTTACCCACCCAAGGAGGCAAGCCTCCTGAGTTCTAAAATGAACTGGAGAGCTGTCAATCGTCACGGGAGTACTTCCAGTAGAAGGAGTCACGCCCCTGACGAAAATCCAAAGCGGAAGCAGCAACAGCCGAATCCCCAGGCCTCCACAAGACAGCTCACACCGTAGCCATATTACAGAAACGAACTAGATCGGTAACTGTAAAAAAATAAAAACAAAAAACATTAGTACACATTCATTCCCCCGGGAAGGCTCCGAAGAGGAATCCCGAGGGAAAGGAAACAAGAATTACACAACAGGCACGTGCCCTCACAACCACTTACACTCACGGAAGGAGAGCTGTAACCAAAACAGAATTATAACAATTATAATTATGAAACTATGTAATTATGTAATTTAAAAATGAATGAACACTAAAGAAAGAACAAAAACCCCGAAAGGAATTGTTCTACAAGCTGAAAAATTAACAACTACAATTAGATTCATAAACTAATTGAGACAAAACGTACGGCGTAGCAACCCCCCCACACGGGAAGGAAGCTACAAGGGCGTAGTAACTCGTAGTAAAAGGGTGAACGACCTCAAGAGAGAGAGAGATAGAAAGACCGAAGTCAAACTCGATCGCAACCCATAAAATTACGCCATGGTGGCCTAACTGCCGAGGACTCCACGGAGATATCGTACACTACACACACAACTCTGAAAAGGAAACTTACTGATTTCTACACTCAAATATATATACAAACATGAAAACATGTTTACATATATATTAAGTAAAAGAAAAGTAAGCGATTAAGTTAAGACAAAACAAACAATGGCTGCCAAGCGAGGACCAAGACAGAGACGTCTGTCCCAGTCCGAGCCAAAAGTGAAAGTGAGCATTCACCTGTGTGTGAGGGGGGGAGGGGTAGCTAGCTACCACTCCCCTACCCCCCGCTAACTAGAGCGGGGGTAATACACCCTCGTTAAATTCTAATGGCTCGCCATTTCAGCTGCGCTAAAAGGTAAACCCAATGTAAATAGCGTGGTTTGTATTTCGGTTACGGAACAATTTAATTTTCTGAAACATAGTAATAAGGCATTATAAAATAAAATTGTCTTTTCAGCTACTCTCTGACCTTACCTAGTCCTTTTTATCCATTGGCATCCTCCAGCAGTTACACAAATTGAGTACTGTATCAGTATGATTCTTTGATAGTTCTTATAGAGGAATCTGTGTATGTTTCGTGAGACAGTCTAATTGAATATTCTATCATTTGGTGACTAAGCAATTCTTCTTTTTGGGGAGGCAGGTGTCACATTCGAAGGCTCAGTAATAGGTGAGGAAGATAATTCAGGAAAGTATGAGTTAATAGGGGAAATCGAACACATATGCATCCGTTCCCTCTGTCAGTCATTTAGCACACTAGAAAAGGGCAGCAGCCTTCATCCCCACCGCCCATAATTGTGCTCTGTATCAGGAGGGGAATGAAGTACCGAAACTTCTTCCATTCGGAAAGGTAGCACAAACGTGATGTTGAATCCCAATGATCGTAAGGGCTTTTTGAGTGGTCAAGTGTAGTCGTCTGTTTCTACTTAAACACTAAGACAAGTGTGGATGCGCAGAAGAGCACTGGTGAGCAGGCAAGCGCTGGTGCGCAGGTGAGTGCTGGCTCTTTGGCAAGAGCTGGCACATTGGCGGGCATTGGACCAGAGAGCGCTGGTATGCAGGTTGAGCACTGGCTCTTCGGTAAAAGCTGGCGAATTAGATCTGAGAACACAACTGCCCAAGAGAGCGCAAGTGCGTAGAAGAGTGCTGGCTCTTTTTCGAGAGCTGGTGCATTGGAGAGCGCTGGATCTGAGAGAGCATGTTAGCAAGAGAGTACTGTATCTGAGAGCGCAAGTGCGCAGGAGAGCGTTAGCATGCAGTAAGGCACTGTGTAGGGTGTTGTGCAGTTTCCCTAGAATGTGCAGAAGCGAGCGACTGGTCGCACGAGCGTGGGAGCGTGGGCACGAGGGCAAGTGGGCACGTGATTACGGGCGGACGACTGCTGGCGCGCGCGTAAGTGATGGGGCGCAGGAGAGAGCTGGAGCGCAGAGATCGTTGGCAGGCAGGAGTGCGCTGGCACATAGGACAACGATGGCACAAGCGCGGGGGAGCGTGCCGGAGCGCAGGAGAACGCTGGCGCACACGGGAAAGCTGATGCGTAGGAGCGCGCTGGCGTGCCTGAGAACGTTGGCTCGCAGGAGAGCGCTGGCGAGCGAGAGGGCGCTGGCGCACAGGAGATCATTGGTTGAGCAGGAGACCGAAGTTGAGCAGGACACAGAAGTTGGGCAGGTGCGCGCTGAGGTTCAGCGAGCTCTGTTGCGCCGGCGATCGTAGGTTGGCTGGTGAGCTTGCAAACGTTGCTCTCTATGGTGAGGTTGTGCTGGTAGGTTGGCAGGTTAGCTGGTAGGTTGGCAGGTTAGCTGGTAGGTTGGCAGGTTAGCTGGTAGGATGATCAGGAACTGGGATGTGCCTTCGGAAGGGCGAACATCCACAGATGGAGATCACGAACGATCAGAGTACAGGAGAAGGTTCAGGAACAGATGACGCCCACGAGGGCAAGCGGACTAGCAAGCTGACCCTCAGCAGTAACAATCCTTTGAAGAAGAGTCTCTATGAGTGGCCCCTACCCCCTGCTAACTAGCGGTAGGGTTAGTTAGCCCTCGCTAAAATTTAATGGCTTGTCATTTCAGCTTCACATAAAGTAATACCCCTAAATAAATAGCTAAGTTTGTATTCCAGTTACGGAACAAATAAGGTTAGGATAGGTAAGGGGATGTAATGTGAGGCTAGTTAAGGTAAGCTAGTTAAGGTAAGGTAGGTAAGGTAGGGGTAGGTAAGGTGAGGTTAGGTTAGGTGAGGTTAGGTAAGGTTAGGGTAGGTGTGAGGTTAGGTAAGGTAGGGAAATGTAATGTGACACTAGGTGAGGTAGAGATACGTAATTAGACGCTAGATAAGGTTACGCTAGGTAAGGTAAAGGTAGGTAAGGTAAAGGTAGGTAAGGTAGGGGTAGGTAAGGTAAGGGTAGGTAAGGTGAGGCTAGGTAAGATAAGGATATGTAATGTGAAGTTAGATAAGGTAATGTTAGGTAAGGTAGGGAAATGTAATGTGACACTAGGTGAGGTAGAGATACGTAATTAGACACTAGATAAGGTAACGCTACGTAAGGTAACGGTAGGTAAGGTAGGGGTAGGGGTAGGTAAGGTAGGGGTAGGTAAGGTAGGGGTAGGGGTAGGTAAGGTGAGGTTAGGTAAGGTGAGGTTAGGTAAGGTAAGGATATGTAATGTGAAGTTAGGTAAGGTGAGGTTAGGTAAGGTAAGGATATGTAATGTGAAGTTAGGTAAGGTGAGGTTAGGTAAGGTAAGGATATGTAATGTGAAGTTAGGTAAGGTAACGTTAGGGAAGGTAGGGATATGTAATGTGGCGCTAGGTATGGTAACGATAGGTAAGGTAGGGGTAGGTAAGGTGAGGTTAGGTAAGGGTATGTAATGTGAAGTTAGGTAAGTTTAGGGTAGGTAAAGTGAGGTTAGGTAAGGTAAAAATATGTAATGTCACGCTAGGTAAGGTCAGGCTAGGTAAAAGGGTAGGTGAGGTAATGTTAGGTAGGGTAAGGGTATCAATGTGAAGCTAGGTAAGGTAAGTGTAGGTAAAATGATGGTACGTAACGTAAGAGTAGGACAAGTGAAGTTTGGTAAGGTAATGCCAGGTAAATTGATGGTAGGCAAGGTTATAACAGGTATGGTAAGGTAAGTTTAGGTAAGATGAGAGTAGGTAAGATAAGAGTAGGCACGGTATGAGTAGGAAGGTAAGAATAGTTATGATAAGGTCAGGCAAATTGAGGTAGAAGGTAAGAGTAGGTAAGTTAAGGGCACGTAAGGTAAGGTTAGGCAATATAAGAGTAGGTTAGGTTTGTAAGGTAAGGAAAAGTAAGGCAAGGGCAGGGAAAGTAAGGCAAGGACAGGGAAAGTAAGGTTTGGTATGATAAGGGTATGTAAATTGAGGTTAGATAAGGGTATGTAAGGTAAGAGTAAACAGAGGAAGTTAGTAAGGTAGGGAAATGTAATGGTAGTCAAGGTATGGGCAGGCACAGTATGAGTAGATAACATAATAGTAGGCAAGGTAAGACTATGATAAGACTGGGTAAAGTGAGGATTTATAGTAGATTGGCTAAGGCGCCAGCCACCCATTGATATACTGATACTAGAGTTATTGAGTCCTTTCACTGGCCAGATAGTACTACATTGGATCCTCCTCTGGTTACAGCTAATTTTTTTCTTTGCCTTCACATACATCAAATAGTGTGGCAAATTATTCACACATTTTCAGATGTTCTCACAGATCTGACAACACAAAGATCGCTAAAAATTCTTCACTCAAGGGGTTAAGTACTGCACCGCAATTGTTCAGTGACTAATTTCCACTTGGTAAAGGTGGAAGAGACTCTAGCTATGGCAAGCAACTCTTCTAGGAGGTCACTCCAAAATCAAACCACTGTTCTCTAGTCTTGGGTTGTGCCATTGCATCTATACCATGGTCTTGCAATGTCTTGGGTTATAGCTCTCTTGCTTGAGGGTACACTCAGGCGCAGTGATCTTTCTTCATTGTTTATATATTAGAGATCTGTTTTAACGTTGTTACTGATCTTAAGAAGTTTTATATTGTCATTCATTACTTCTTATAGCCTATGTAGTTTTCTTGCTTTTCTAACTAAGGTTGTAGCTTAGCAATTAATAATAATGATAACGATATAGGTAACAAAATATAAAATGAGACCTACATGAACCTATACTGCTAAGGCTACTCTGATGGTAGGCCTAATCTAGCAATGAAGTTTTTAGATCTTAAAAAAAAGGCCTATCAGACAAGTTTCGCACCACGAAAGACGAAATCTTTAACTGTAAAATAATTTTAATGTCAATGAAGTTATCAAGCATTACCTTCGCAAGTTTGAGCAACAGAAGAATTATACAGCACAATTCAACATAGTTGTCAGGGAAGAGTAACAAGGGACGAACGGTTACGGGAGACATCACTGTTCCAAACTACTACTTCTCCTTTTGTTTTTAGTAGGATATCTGACTCAATCTTTGGAACCAATGTACTCCCCTCTAAAAACTTTTCAGCAACCGCTTACATTCCCAAAAAACGTTCCAACATTGTTCAGTCAAATTTAACACCTTTTCACTCATTTAGACTCTAATCTATATCGTCTTAGTATTGAAAGATATAATCAAAGACTTCGAAAGAAGACAGGAGATTATTCAGTAGCCTACATATAAAAGAACAGCAACGTGAGGTTTATCATTTCATAATTATTTATCCTATAGAAAATAGAGTGAAAAGTATATTATTAGTGAAAATGTTAATAACATTAGTATCAAGTTATATTGTAAAAAATATCAGTACCTTACATGTCTCGGCTCAAACTTCTTTAGGATGCTGTAACAACTTATCAAATTTAGCCTGGATCTCCTGTTTGTAACACCTCCTTTTCCTCGCTTATTGTCAAATGCACATTATCGAAGCATTTAGAAAACAAGAAAGCCTTCGGTTTCCCCTTGAAAGCCTTCATATCTTTTAAAAGATACGAGTGGTTATGGAAATATATACCTATAGACCATGATCAATATATGCCTGTTTTAATATAATTCGCTAAACTAGTAATTAGACCTTGAGGAACAACTCCCCCCCCCCCCCCGCATCAATTACTACCAACGTTCATCCTGTAACATCCTTTGAGAGAATAGGAATAAGCACAGTATGATTTTATTACACCAAAATAGTCTCTATCCCTTAATGATCATAACACTGTTAAGTAGAAAAAATAATACAGTGGTCTACTAATATGGAGTTTTTTATGTTTATGTATTATACTTGCCCTCTCTTATTACCCACTTCACTTTAGCATCATATTCATTCAATAGTTCTGACATATCGTGAATAATTAATTATATACCAATGTGAGAAATTCAAATCGAATAGTAAATTTTGAAATTGAGATTTTTGCATTTTTGGCTCGGAGATCATATGCAATTAACGTTTCAAATAGTATTCCTAATAAAAAAACTATTGCTAGAATATTCCTTTTTATATATTTTTACAAGTGATTTTGCTGCCCTAAGCAACCCTTTACTGATCTGAGCACCTATTTATCTATCTT
>NC_090737.1:125226091-125228591 GCF_036898095.1 Palaemon carinicauda | reverse complement strand
CCTCATTAGACACCTGCCAAAAAGGGTCATTTCTGGTGACCTGTAAATTCTTGTTTTGACTTTCAATACAATTTATTTATATGAATAACGGTAGCCTTATCTATATAAATACATAAGCAAAACTATATGTGGATATAAAACACATCTGTATATAAATATATAAAAAGACATATACAGTACATATGTATACACAGACAGGCATTCATAAATTAAATTACACGTTCAGCAATGCTGTCATTATTATTCTTAAAGTTTTCGCAAAAAGAATACTTTTAACGTGTGAATAAAACTTTCGAAAAAAAAATCATAATTTTAAGTTTGTACTTCTATTTATGAAATCTATATTTTTGATTCATTCATTTGGAACTAATCATTAAAAGTGCTATTTGCTAATAGAACAGTCCTTTGTGATGGCCGAGAGCAAGGTTATGACTCAAAGGCAGGATGCAATCAACTGAGTAACTTTATTAAAGAACACTCTTGTTTGTATACGAAACCACAAGGCAACAGGAATTTTCATGTTCGAGAAACAGACAATTTTAGAGAGGAAACACGCAGACATGTTTATTCTGGTTCTTTTAAGTGCGAGGGAAGAGCGCAGATACAAGCATAATATATACAAAATAATTTAAGTACGATCGTGTGACACACGGTTGGTATATGGCTCCCCCTAAAAATGACATACTGTACATGTTAAATAGGGCGCCCTGATCTAGAGAGGCGAACTGTAGGCGGGTCATCTGGCAGTAGATAAGCAGGTTTTAGACGATCAATGGAGACCAAGTCTTCTTTGCCACGAATGTTTAGTAGGAATGCTTTCGGACTGCGTCGGATCACAAGGAAAGGGCCCGTGTAAGGGGGCGTTAGCGGTGGCTTGGTAGTGTTGTTGCGCAGGAAGACGTGCGTTGCAGAGTGCAAGTCTGTTGGTATGTGATGCTTCGCTGGGAGCTTGTAAGTCTGGCAGCATGGAGTAAATTTTCCCACGACGTGACGTATGCGCTGGAGATCATCGGAGGAGGTTGTAGAAGGAAAAAATTCGGCAGGGATGACCAAAGGGTCGCTATATACCATTTCAGCTGCCGAGACGTCGAGGGCGTCTTTAGGAGTGGTCCTTAGTCCCAGGAGGACCCAGGGAAGCTGAGTAAACCAGTTTGAATCCTTGCAGCGGGACATCAAAGCTGTTTTGAGGGTGCGATAAAAACGTTCAACCATTCCATTGGCAGCGGGGTTGTATGCCGTTGTCTGATGTTGGGTGATGCCCAATAGAGTCGCTAATGATGTCCACAATTGAGAGGTGAAAGTGGTTCCCCTGTCAGAAGTAATATGCTCAGCGATACCAAATCTTGAAATCCATCCAGAGAGTAAGGCAGATGTACATGAGGCGGACGTTGCAGTTTCCATGGGAATGGCTTCAGGCCAGCGGGTGGAGCGGTCGATGACGGTAAACAGGTAACGATGTCTTTGTGATGTGGGTAGGGGGCCTACAAAGTCGACGTGAATGTGTGCGAAACGACGCTGAGGTTGAGGGAAGGTGCCCACTCCTGAATCTGTGTGTCGATGTACTTTGGAAGTTTGGCAAGAAGTACAGGCGCGGACCCAATCCTTAGCATCCTTAGAAATGCCGTGCCAAATGAACTTTGCCTTCAGCAGCTGTGCAGTAGAACGGCACGAGGGATGTGAAAGGCCGTGAATGATATCAAACACCTGTCGGCGCATGGGAGCAGGAATCCAAGGTCGCGGTCTACCAGTACTGACGTCACAGAGGAGGGTGGTGTTGGAGTCTTCAAGGGGAAAGTCTTCCCAACGGAGGGAAGTGCAGGATGTCCTACAAGCTTGATACTCTAGATCCTGTCGTTGGGCTTCAGCCAGGGTGTTGTAATCCAATCCCAGTTGAATGGCAGCCAACGTGTTTCTTGACAGGGCATCAGCAACAGGATTCATTTTCCCAGGGACGTATTGGAGGGTGCAATTGTATTCAGCCACGGCGGAGAGATGTCGGCGTTGACGGGCGGACCAGGCTTCAGACTGTCGAGTGAAGGCGTGCACCAGAGGCATGTGGTCTGTGCGAATGACGAAGGGCGTACCTTCTAAAAAATAGCGAAAGTGACGGACAGCCAAGTGCACCGCCAGCAATTCTCGATCGAAGGTAGAATAACCCGATTCTGCCTTGGACAGTTTTCTGCTGAAGAAGGCCAATGGGCGGGGCGAGCCTTTGACCACCTGCTCGAGTACTGCACCAATAGCGACGTCGCTGGCATCGGTGGAGAGAAGGAGAGGGCGTGTGGGATAGGAAAAGTGAGAGCCGTAGCACTTGATAGGGCCTTCTTTGCATTGCAGAAGGCTGCTTCTTGAAGGGGACCCCACTTCAGGTCCTTTGGCTTGCCCTTGAGGGAGGCGTAGAGGGGAGCAAGAGTGGCGGCAATGGCTGACAGAAAACGGTGATAATAGTTGATCATGCCCAAGAATTCCTGCAGAGCTTTGACGGTCGAGGGCGCGGGAA
>NC_090737.1:125219395-125220591 GCF_036898095.1 Palaemon carinicauda | reverse complement strand
GGACAAGATTGATGGAGGAAATAACAGTCGAGAAGATAAATGGCTGAGTGAAACAAAGAAAACAAAGAATGGCAAATGTACTAAGCAATGCAACAGAAATAAATGACTGCAATAAAATCTATTTTATTGCCTGGGAGAAATTTCTAAGAGAATGTTGCCCTTATTTATAAATTCCAAAATCTTTAATTTGACTTAAAAAAAAAAATTATGTCATGGAACTTGGTAATAAGTTTTCAAGACAAAAATCTATGAATCCCGAAATAGCTAAGAGAATGTTGACGTTATGTGTGAATCCAAAAATCTTTAATTTCATTAGAAAAAAAAAAAAAAAAAGTTTCAGGGAACTAAGTGATAAGTTATTCACGACAAAATAATATGAATCCCGAAATTTCTAAGAGAATGTTGATCTTATCTGTGAATCCCAAAATCTTCAACTTCATTAAAAAATGGGTAATTGTTTACAACACCACATTCTCCATTTACTCCAAATAATGCAATCCTGCAGTTCTCATCTTCTTGCGCAGTAATTAGGTGGTTATTTAAATTCTGGGAAAGCAATAATTAGCAAGATATGTTGAGGAAGGGGGAAGGGGTTATAAAAAGAAAATAGCTCGGTTTCCTCACTAAACGACTTGGAACTGACATGTCAACATAGTTGACCAAACAGAATTCGTGATGCCAGCGTACATTTGATATACTGTATATTCAAAATATACTTAATTAAAAGTGGATTAATTACTCAAAAGTGTCCATACAATATGCAATTTACTAATAGTGACACTTTTGAGTAATCACTCAAATTTTGATTGAGTATATTTTGAATATACAGTATATCAAATGTACGCTGGCATAACGAACTTCTGTTTATGTACGCTGGCATCACGAATTCTGTTTGGTTGACTATGTTGACATGTCAGTTCCAAGACGTTTAGTGAGGAAACCGAGCTATTTTCCTTTTATAACCCCTTCCCCCTTCTTCAACATATCTTGCTAATTATTGCTTTCCCAGAATTTAAATAACCACCAAATTACTGTGCAAGAAGATGAGAACTGCAGGTTTGCATTATTTGGAGTAAATGGAGAGCGTTGTGTTGTAAACAATTGCCAAAAAATGGTTCAGGGAACTAAGTAAAAAATTATTCACAACAGAAATCTCTTAGTCCTAAAATCTTCAATTTCACTAAAAAAAAAAAAAG
>NC_090737.1:125204395-125216895 GCF_036898095.1 Palaemon carinicauda | reverse complement strand
TTTGCTTGGTTTCAGCGCACAGAAGTCCAGTTTCGCATCAACGGCGTGACTTGCTCAACCACAAAAGCAGATTATGTTCTCGCGGCGATACCCGAGGATATCTTCCCAGAAATAACCGACTGGCTTTGTGAACAAGGAGACACCCCAATAGCGTATGACGCCCTCAAAACATACCTTCTGCAGCAGTACTCGCCGTCGCCAGCCGCCCGTATAGCAAAGCTTTTTCAGCTCTCTCAACAACCGTTGAGGGACCAAAGGGCTTCGCTTGCCCTCAGGGAAATGACCAGTATCGCTCGCCTTCAACCTGCCGCAGACGGCTCTCCTCGTCAGGTGAACCTACTTCGTGCCCTTTGGATACGCCGTTTACCCGGACCTGTACGCGCTGCCATACCCGATGTCGATAGTTTACCCATAAAGGACTTGATAACCAAAGCCGACACCCTTATGGACAGCCACTTCAAGACCTCCATCAATGCCTCCACCCCTGACAAAGAGGATGCCTATTCAATGTCAACCGAAGCTGACATGAATGCCGTAGGACATACACGCCTACCCCGTGACGTGCCGAAGGGGCGACAAAGCCACTCACTACCCACCAATCGCTCGCGCCCCAACCAACGACTTCTACAGCCACTTTCTGCCTCCCATCCGCCGCAGTTTTGCTACTACCACTTCAGATTTGGGGCAACCGCGAAGAAATGTGCCGAGGATTGTCAGTGGCCAAAAAACTTGTTAGTAGGCCATCGCTCGTGGCGGTGGCCTCCCGTGTTTCTAATCTTTTCTTTTTACATGATGCAGGAACGGGCGTGCGATTTTTGGTAGACATGGGAACTTGTTGTTCTCTTTTGCCAAGGAAACTCTTCAAGACACGACGTGTCTGTCTACATCTGCCGACGTCCGCTTGGTAGCTGCCAACGGATCTGCGATACCCACCTACGGTTACGAGAACCTCACATTATCGTTCGGAAACGGTAAATTCAATTGGAAGTTTCTCGTTGCTGCGGATTTCCTCTCTCATTTCCACCTTCTGGTCGATGTCGACCACCAACGATTGGTCAACGCAGACTCGTACTTGTCGAAACCTCTTCAACCCGCCCCCCTCTAACCTTGCTCTCTACATCAGTGCACCCACGGATGACTACGCGCACATCCTCCCGTCGTACCCGGAAGCTTTCCGTCCAAAACTTAGCCAAACACCCCACGGTTCCTGCCAAGCACGGTATTCATCACCATATCAAGACGACGGGACCCCAGTCTTCGCAAAATTCAGACGTCTGGCACCAGAACGATTGGCAGCCGCCAAACAGACGTTCACCGAAATGGAGGAAATGGGCCTTTTCCAAAAGGCCTCCAGCCCATGGTCGGCACCCTTGCACATCGTTCTGAAGAAAGACGGCTCCCTCCGTCTGTGCAGGGATTACAGGCGCCTGAACATGCAAACAGAACCGGATCACTACCCCTCCCAAACATTGCCGACGTGACCTCCTACCTGCACAAAGCAAAGGTTTTCTCTACGCTTGATCTCCCGAAGGGGTATTATCAGGTGCCTATGAACCCAGAAGACATCCACAAGACTGCCATCACCACTCCATTTGGTACATACACCTTCAATTACTCCTGTTTGGGCCTTCGTAATGCTGGGGCCACGTTTCAACGTCTCATGGATGGCATCTTAGGGGACCTCCCTTTCTGTGTATGTTATGTGGACGACATACTTGTGTTCTCCTCCTCAAAAGAGGAACACCTCCATCACCTGCGCATCGTGCTCGACCGCCTGCAACAAAACGGCCTTGTAGTCCGGTACGACAAGTGTACCTTTGGCGCCAATGAAGTGTCGTTCTTAGGGCACCGCATCACTCCTGAAGGAGTCCACCCCCTCCCTGAAAAGGTAGCAGCCGTTCAGAACTTCTCCGTGCCCTCGACCGGCAAAGCTCTGCAGGAATTCTTGGGCATGATCTACTATTATCACCGTTTTCTGCCAGCCATTGCCGCCACTCTTGCTCCCCTCTACGCCTCCCTCAAGGGCAAGCCAAAGGACCTGAAGTGGGGTCCCCTTCAAGAAGCAGCCTTCTGCAATGCAAAGAAGGCCCTATCAACTGCTGCTGCTCTCACTTTTCCTATCCCACATGCCCCTCTCCTTCTCTCCACCGATGCCAGCGACGTCGCTATTGGTGCAGTACTTCTTCAGCAGAAAACTGTCCAAGGCAGAATCGGGCTATTCTACCTTCGATCGAGAATTGCTGGCGGTGTACTTGGCTGCCCGTCACTTTCGTCATTTCTTAGAAGGTACGCCCTTCGTCATTCGCACAGACCACATGCCTCTGGTGCACGCCTTTACTTGACAGTCTGATGCCTGGTCCGCCCGGCAACGCCGGCATCTCTCCGCCGTGGCTGAATACAATTGCACCCTTCAATACGTCCCTGGGAAAATGAATCCCGTTGCAGATGTCCTGTCAAGAAACACGTTGGCTGCCATTGAACTGGGATTGGATTACAACGCCCTGGCTGAAGCCCAACGACAGGATCCAGAATATCAAGCATGTAGGACATCCTGCACGTCCCTCCGTTGGGAAGACTTCCCCCTCGACGACTCCAACACCACCCTCCTCTGTGACGTCAGTACTGGTAGACCACGACCTTGGATTCCTGCTCCCATGCGCCGACAGGTGTTTGATTTCATTCACGGCCTTTCACATCCCTTGTGCCGTTCTACTGCACAGCTGCTGAAGGCAAAGTTCATTTGGCACGGCATTTCTAAGGATGCTCAGGATTGGGTCCGCGCCTGTACTTCTTGCCAAACTTCCAAAGTACATCGACACACGGATCCAGGAGTGGGCACCTTTCCTCAACCTCAGCGTCGTTTCGCACACATTCACGTCGACGTTGTAGGCCCCCTACCCACATCACAAGGACATCGTTACGTTTGCCGTCATCGACCGCTCCACCCGTTGACCTGAAGCCATTCCCGTGGAAACTGCAACGTCCGCCTCATGTACATCTGCCTTATTCTCTGGATGGATTGCAAGATTTGGTATCCCTGAGCATATTACTTCTGACAGAGGAACCACTTTCACCTCTCAATTGTGGATATCATTAGCGAATCTCCTGGGCATCACCCTACATCAGACAACGGCCTACAACCCCGCTGCCAATGGAATGGTTGGACGTTTTCATCGCACCCCCAAAGCAGCTTTGATGTCCCGCTGCAAGGATTCAAACTGGTTTACTCAGCTTCCCTGGGTCCTCCCGGGACTAAAGACCACTCCTAAAGACGCCCTCGACGTCTCGGCAGCTGAAATGGTGTATGGCGACCCGTTGGTCGTCCCGGCCGAATTTTTTCCTTCTACAACCTCCTCCGATGATCTCCAGCGCATACGTCACGTCATGGGAAAATTTACTCCATTCCGCCAGACTTACAAGCCCCCAGCGAAGCATCACATACCAACAGACTTGCATTCTGCAACGCACATCTTCCTGCGCAACGACACTACCAAGCCACCGCTAACGCCCCCTTACACGGGCCCTATCCTTGTGATCCGACGCAGTCCGAAAGCATTCCTACTAAACATTCGTGGCAAAGAAGACTGGGTCTCCATTGATCGTCTAAAACCTGCTTATCTTCTGCCAGATGACCCGCCTACAGTTCGCCTCTCTTGAGCAGGGGCGCCCTATTTAACATGTACAGTATGTCATTTTTAGGGGGGGAGCCATGTACCAACCGTGTGTCACACGATCGTACATAAATTATTTTGTATATATTATGCTTGTATCTGCGCTCTTCCCTCGCACTAAAAAGAACCAGAATAAACATGTCTGTGTGTCGCCTATGTAACATTGTCATTTTCTCGAACATGTATTTTCCTGTTGCCTTGAGGTTTTGTATATAAAGGAGAGTGTTCTTTAATAAAGTTACTCAGTTGATTGCATCCTGCCTTTGAGTCATAACCTTTCTCTCGGCCGTCACAATACATACATATATACATACATATATATATATATATATACAAGTATATATATATTATATATATATATACAAGTATATATATATATATATACAAGTATATATATATATATATATACAAGTATATATATATATATATATATACAAGTATATATATATATATATATATACAAGTATATATATATATATATATATATTGCGTTTACAGAATACCTTGCATTATTGGAAGTCTATGCCAGACAATTTATAGCCATGTAAACAATAACGTTCCATATCTTCTGTGGTTTTCGCAAGAACAAACATACTTGCAAAGATTCATATAGAGAATATAAATGGTTCCGTAAGACCATTCAAGAAATTGATTTCTCCTATTGGAGCACAAGATACCAGTATTAGAAGGATACACGCATGCACACACAAATACAAACACACAAAAATACATTATAATCATTGAAAATAATGAAGCTAGCTTAAATATTCCTAGAGGAAGCATTGTCAGGTATCCTTTTATTCTAATTCTGATGTAATCATATGGATTAATTGACAGATATCAATGTAAAACCCAAAATATTTAAGCAATTTGTTCAGCTTTTTTAGGTTTGGGTGTGCTTTGTCGTGTTACTTGTTTATATACTATATTCTTCACAACTTTAATTAATTTCTGGTAAAAGTTTTTTTGGTGCAAAACTACACAAGATACTACAAAATGTTCCATGTTTGCCCCACTTTGATATTGGAAGACAATATATAACTTTATATAAATAGCTATCAATATTTGCAAAGGTTTCAAATTAATAATTGACTCGGTTTTAGAAGCCATTCTAACATATTTTTTTTTTCTAAGGAAAAATAAATCTCTGTAGAGTGAAATAATCCATAATTATTGATTTACTCAAGTCAAACTGATTATGGAAACTGGAAATTTATTAAGAATTTAGATAAATAAAATAATTTAAGTAAACTCTCATGGGAAAAGGGTTAAAGTAAAATAAAACTCTCATAGACATAATAGTAATAGTCCCATTCATAAGAGATCTTAATTATCCCTCCTTTATCCTTCCTGGAATCTAATTTACTTCCTCTTCATTGTCCTTGTTCGTCCCTTCTCCTTCCATTCGGTTTTTCACTCCTTTTGAAATTTCACTTTCCTATTTTAGATTTCAATGGTCTATTAGATATCTAATCTTTTACATACAATAATTTTGTTCTAATCATATCCTCTATATATTCATTCTTTATCTTTTTTTTTTTTCTTAAGTAGTCTCGAGTGATTACAGAGTTTATGAATGTGACTTTCTAGTCTTTTATTATTATTATTATTATTATTATTATTATTACTATTATTGATTGCTAATCTACAACCCTAGTTGGGAAAGCAGAATGGTATAAGCCCAGGGGCTCCAACAGGGAAAATAGCCCAGTGAGGAAAGGAAACAAGGAAAAAATGAATATGCTAAGAATAACATTAAAAACAATACTATATAAACTATAAAAACTCTAACAAAACAAGAGGAAGAGGAATTAGTGTGCTCGAGTGTACCCTCAAGCAAGAGAACTCTAGCCTAAGATAGTGGAAGACCATGGTACAGAGGCTATGGCACTAACCAAGACTAGAGAACAATGGTTTGATTTTGGAGTGTCCTTCTCCTAGAATAGCTGCTTACCAAAAAATTTGTTTTAATCATTTCCTCTATTATTCATTCTTTATAAATTATCTTAAGTACTCTCAAGTTGTTACAGAATTTATGATTATGACTTTCTAGTCTTTTACCTACAAGCATTCTAAATTTATTTTAATAATTTCCTCTATTTATTCATTATTTATAATTCATATTTAAATACTCTCGAGTGGTTACAGAATTTATAAATGTAACCTTCTAGGCTTTTACC
Organism: Palaemon carinicauda; assembly: GCF_036898095.1. NCBI lineage: Eukaryota > Metazoa > Arthropoda > Malacostraca > Decapoda > Palaemonidae > Palaemon > Palaemon carinicauda. Next base: position 125,211,044 of record NC_090737.1, on the reverse strand, counting down.
TATACTAATTTTGTTTTCATTATCAGTATTTATTCATTCTTTTTTTTTTTTTTTCAAGTAGGCCTACTCACAAGTGGTTACATATTTTATATATGTGATTTTCTCCGCATATTTTATGGTATTCCTCTAAACAGCATTTCTTTTCAAAATGTTCCCTTTTTGAGAAAAATATACTTTATAACATTTTTATATATTCCTTAATTTCCCTTTACCTCCCTTTTCGCGTAGTTTAACTGTCAATTATAGAAGAATATATATCTTATTCATAGCATTATTCAGAGCATTTTGATCATAAAATTGTGTTATTCCATTTATTTTCTTCCTCAATTATGAGTATGAAAAAGTGATACGTTGTTGTTGTTGTTGGTGTTATTCTTATTATTATTATTATTATTATTAATTATTATTATTATTATTATTATTATTATTATTATTATTATTATTATTATTAACTAAGCTACAACCCTACTTGGAGAGGCAAGATGCTATAAATCCAAAGACTCCAACTAAGAAAAATAGCCCAGTGAGGGAAGGAAACAAGAAAATAAATAAACTGCAAGAGAAGTATTGAACAATTAAGATAAAATATTTTAAGAACAATAAAAATATTAAAATAGATTTTTCATATAAAAAAATATAAGAACTATGTCTATGAATAAGAATAAACACTTCTATTACATACTACTTTCATATGTATATAGGGTCAATCTCTAGGGCATTGTCCTACTTGATAGGGCAATGTCACTGTCCCTTGCCTCTGCCATTCATGAACGATCTTTAAACCTGTGAAAAGTTTTTTTTTTTTTTTTTTTTTTAAAGCTCTTCTATGAAGAAACGAAATGCCTTTTACATAGCATCATAAATAACCAGATCGACTAATCCTGAAAAGAGTAAGGTCAATAAAATGGATATTTCTTTTTGAATAGTGACAAGACTATTCATGGGAAATGGATTACATGATTTAATAAATACACTTAGAGATAAGTAAGTTGCATTAATATTTTATCTCTCTCTCTCTCTCTCTCTCTCTCTCTCTCTCTCTCTCTCTCTTCTTTCAGAACATAATTTGTCACTGTCTTATCAAATGAATGATTTTCTAAAGAATCAAATCTCTCTCTCTCTCTCTCTCTCTCATCTCTCTCTCTCTCTCAAGTTAATTTCCTCATATATGCAGAAAATAAAACTGGTTTGATAAGTGTATTTTTGTCTCCAATGATAACTTTGATTACCATTTTAAAAGTCCAATATTTCGTTATATGCAAAAAAAAAAAAAATAAAAAAAAATGCATAATACGTCTCATTTTACCAAATATCTTACACACAAATAAAAAAATCATCTATTGAATGCTAATAAAAAAAGACTAATTATAATGCATCACTCGTAACACTTAGTCTTACAACAATTAAAAGCATAACTATCATTCAAGTTATATTAATTTAGTATTTTTCAAAAAACAACCAAAAAAGGGTATTCCACCTTACCGTAATATGTAAAACCTCTTGGCAAATCATGCTCTCTAAAATGTAGAAAAACTTTTGCTCGAAATGGTTGTCAAAAGTTAAGAATAACGGCAATATAAACTTTTCCGACACCCCTCAGTGTTGCCTGTTGGGGGAAGTTTCATTTCAACTTCACTGTGATTTGAAGAGTTGTAGGAGTAAACGACGAGAGAGAGAGAGAGAGAGAGAGAGAGAGAGAGAGAGAGAATGATATTTCAAAACAATTACGCAACTTTTTTTATGAAAGCATCTTTATTTTTGTGGTAGTTACTATAATCACAGCCCATTATTATTATTATTATTATTATTATTATTATTATTATTATTGAATTACATATGCACAATATATATATAATTATATATATACATATTTTATACATATATATATATATATATATATATATAAATATCTATCTATCTATCTATCTATCTATCTATATATATATATATATATATACTTTAGGGTTTTTATTGAAGGTTAATGTTTGATTTATTTCAAATTACACAAATTGTATTTCACTCATAATAAAAAAAATGTCAATATCACCTATTTCAGGCATCAATAGGACATTAAAACAAAAGTAGAATGTAACATCCCCTTCAATGATTACAAAGATTATTTAGTAGGCTTATCGAAATAAAAAAAAAAAATTGCTATTTGGTAACTTTTGAACACGTCTACAAAATAAAATCATATATACGATTATTACTAACATCTTTAAAAAGCACAAGCGATAAACGCTATGTGACTTTGATAAAAAATAACAAGTCCTGAGGTATGCAAGAAGCTAAGAAGATATGCCTGATGACTTCCTTGAATAATTTCAACACTAAAATTCTTTAGCAGTCAGGATGAAATCTTATTTCAATTTCCCTACTAATTGACAACAATTATAAAGCGTAAGTTTTACAAAATCGTAGTAATTTTGCTCTTTTTGGTGTCTTCACTAAATAGATAAAATTCACTAACAAGTCGCCTGATGGGAATTTGAAACTCATATATGTATATGTATATGTATGTATGTATGTATATATATATATGTATATATATATATATATATATTATGTATATATATATATATACACTATATATATATATATATATATATATGTATGTATGTATGTATATATATGTATATATATATATATATATACATATATATATATATATATATATATTATATATATGTGTCTTTATATATGTATGTATGTATGTATATATGCATAAATATGTATAATGTGTGTATATGTACTGTGTATTTGTGTATGTGTGTGTAGGTGTGCGCGCACGCACGCAGGAGAGGTCCAGACCTACCTTCTTGACTGGCATTAACTTTCAATTAAAGTATACATTATGAAGAAAATTCACTTGTATCGCTAAATCGCGTTCATTTACGCGCTAGTTACCGCAAATTGGCTTAACATTGATTATCCATATTGTATTTCTCAATGTAGGGGAAAATTAACCCGACCCTGTATTGCGATGGTCAAAACCACGAATAATGTTAAGCATATAGTATATACCCAAGAGGGTTGTGGTGGAAGTCTTGGGGATGTTTGTAATATAAAATGTACGACATAATTAATCTTTTCTATTGGGAATTTGGCTTCGTGTTTGAGGTCATTACTCGATATAAATATTCCACTCTAGATAAGAGAGATAAAGTATCTTTGCAGATAACATTAAAATTCTCGTCATTATTGTTTCCAATATCCCTAAGAAAACATGATAACATAATTTGAACTATTATGCAACCCATGTTTTTTTTTTTTTTTTTTTTTTTTTTTGCTGATAACCAATTTTTCTTTCAAACTTTGACATTTTTTTTTTTTTTGCTGAACACCAGAACTCTCAAATTGAGAATTTTTTTTCGCTGAACACCAAAACTCTCAATTTGATTTTTTTTTTTTCGCTGAACTCCAAAAATCTCAAATTGAGATTTTGTTTTTGTTTTTTTCGCTGAACACCAAAACTCTCAAATTAAGATTTTTTTTTGTTTTCGCTGAACACCAAAACTCTCAAATTGAGTTTTTTTTTCGCTGAACACCAAAACTCTCAAATTGAGTTTTTTTTTTTTTTTGCCAATTACCAATCCTTCTTAAAAACAGATTTTCTTTTTTTTTGCTGATTGCCTATCCTACCCCCAAACTGAGATCACATTTTAACCCAGTTATGTTTTTAATTTCGCTCAAATAATTTTATGTATTTATCAATAAAGTACCGAAGCTTTTTCCCTTCCGGAGCCCTAATCTATCCATCTTCGCAGGCGGTCCATTTGTTGTGGCCCTAAACCTAAAATTGGGGGATGATTAAGGCCTAAGCCTAAATGAGCTTTCCTTGTACATCACGTCGTTTCATACTTTGTTTATTTCTTATCATCCTTCCGGGATTAGATCAGTATAGCTATGTTTTAGCTTTTGATTCCAATGACGCTCGATTTTATAACTGGAAGATGTCTTCATTTTGCTTGTGACGATAAGAATCTTCTCTATATAATAACGAGCAAGTGTCTCTCTCTCTCTCTCTCTCTCTCTCTCTCTCTCTCTCTCTCTCTATATATATATAATATATATATGTATATATATATATATATATATACATATATATATATAATACATATATATATATATATAATATACATATATATATATATATATATACATATATATATATATATACATAATATATATATATATATATATACAAAATAAGCCCTATATATTTTTGATACATTAATGTCTGGATTCTCTTAACGACCTCGGGATCAGAGCCCCAGGCGAAATCACACAAAGACAAGAGCTTGTGACCGGCCGGGAATCGAACCCTGGTCGGCAAGCTTGTATAGACAGTGACTAAACCACTTGGCCACGAAGAAAGATAAAAGTCAATGACAATTCTTCTGTACTTATACCTGTCGAATTCAGTACAGAAGAATTGTCATTGACTTTTATCTTTCTTCGTGGCCAAGTGGTTTAGTCACTGTCTATACAAGCTTGCCGACCAGGGTTCGATTCCCGGCCGGTCATAAGCTCATGTCTTTGTATGATTTCGCCGGGGGCTCTGATCCCGAGGTCTTAAGAGAATCCAGACATTAATGTATCAAAAATATATATGGCTTATTTGAATATGAAAAACCACGTCTAAATGTGCAAAATTTATCACATATATATATATATATATATGTATGTGTGTGTGTATATATATATATACATGTATATATATATATCTATGTATATATATATATATATATAAACAAATAAATAGATATATATATATAAATATATATATATATATATAAATATATATATATATATATATATATATTTATTTATTTGTTTATATATATATATATATATATATGTATATATATACAAACAAACAAATATATATATATATATATATATATATATATATTTCTTTCAGGTCACACTGCGTGACCTTGCTAAACGTATGACTACTCGATCTCTCCCTGACTCTCATGTAGGGGGGAGGAATCAATAGTTATACCCTGGTGAGAGGGGGTACCCCGAGAGGTATACTCGAAAACCACAATCATTGTATGTGCGTGTGCGCGTGTGTACATCTCTAGCCGTCATTTTTACTAGTAATAATGATAATGATAATGATAATAATAATAATAATAATAATGATAATAATAATAATAATAATAATAATAATAATAATAATAATAAATAATAATGAAACAAGAAGGGCAGACATTTTACTGAGGCAATAATTTTTTTTTTAGCATTATTTAATCTTTTTTATTACTTCTTGTAACCGTAACAGGTAACAATATCTTACATTTAATCAGTGGAAATGGGTAATTACTGGTTTGCTAGGTATCCCCCCCCCCCCTAAGCTTTTTCTAACATGCTGTACTACTGGGTAATATAACATTATTCTTCAAGAGACTGAACAACAACATTCTTCATCTCCCATTTAAAATTAGTTTTTGCGTTTATTATATTTTATCCTAACCGATTTCATATTTCTACGAATTGTTCGAAATGTTTCACATTTGTATGAAGTAATTGAATTAGTATGTACATAAGGTAAAATATTCCAAAGCAAACAATAGTAATAGGTGTGATTTTTCCATCCTTATGATGATTAAAAATACAGAATGAGGTAAATGCCCTTCATTGATATAGAAATGTTTAAGCCTAACTCTGATATCCGATATAAAAATATTTTTTTCGAGCTTACCTGGTGTGTTTTCATCGATTTTTCCTTTAATTCTTCCGCAAATAATCAGAATTTGGAGACACAGCTCCCCCTTCATAACTACAATAATCGGGTTTCACAGTAGGAAATCGGGTTTTTTTTTGGGTGGGAGAATACAGAAAATGGGTAAAATAAGCGAAGCTCTCGAACCCAAACGCACCCACCTAACCTAACATGGGAGAGCACGTGTAAAATAATGACAGTTGTCCAACTTTAACAAACCCACCTAACCTAGGAGAAACATGTAAAATAAGATAATTTGTCTAACCTACACACACTTTCCTAACCTAGATGAAACATGTGAAATAAGATAATTTGAGTAACCTACATACACTCTCCTAACCTAGGTGAAACATGTGAAATAAGATAATTTGAGTAACATACACACACTCACCTAACCTAGGAGAAACATGTAAAATAAGATAATTTGTCTAACCTACACACAGTCACCTAACCTAGGAGAAACATGTGAAATAAGATAATTTGTCTAACCTATATACACTCACCTAACCTAGATGAAACATGTGAAATAAGATAATTTGAGTAACCTACATACACTCTCCTAACCTAGGTGAAACATGTTAAATAAGATAAGTTGTCTAACCTACACACACTCACCTAACCTAGGTGAAACATGTGAAATAAGATAATTTGTCTAACCTACACACACTCTCCTAAACTAGGAGAAAATGTGTAAAATAAAATGAGTTGTCTAAACTACACATGCCCACCTAACCTAGGAGAAAATGTGTAAAATAAAATATGTTGTCTAACCTACACACACCCATCCTACCTAACATAGGAGAGCACGTGTAAAATAGAATAAGTTGTTTAAATTAAATACACCCACCTAACCTAACCTAGGAGAAAACATATATAACATGATTAGCTGTCTAAGCTAAAACACAGCCATCCAACCTA
>NC_090737.1:125194395-125196895 GCF_036898095.1 Palaemon carinicauda | reverse complement strand
TATATATATATATATAGAGAGAGAGAGAGAGAGAGAGAGAGAGAGAGAGATTTATATACACCTATTATACATATACTAATATATATATATATATATATATATCTTTTCGGTCACGCTTAGCTCTCCCTGCCCCTTGGGTAGGAGGCAATGTAATAGTCATTCCCTGGTGAGGGAGGGGAGTGCATTTGCGAGCGCTCAAAATCCTTAGTTTCTTTGGGTCGCTGTAACCTCACTATCCTTGTGAGCTAAGAATGGGTTTGGGGAGCCTATAGATCTGCCGAGTCATCAGTAATTATTGGCTGGCCCTCCTTGATCCTAGTTTGGATGGAGAGGGCCTTGGCCGCTGATCATATGTATATATGGTCAATCTCTAGGTCCTTGTTCTGTTCGATAGGGCAATGTCACTGCCCCTTGCCTCTGCCATTCACGAGCGACCTTTAAAATTATTCAACTCGGCAGGTAGCCATTAAGTAATTGTCTTCCAACAAGCTTACCTAATAAGATGAAGTCACACACGCTTCACTTCTTAATGGCCTTGAATCTCGGCATAAAATCCAAGCGAAATGACAACATTCCTCAGGTAAGGAGATAAGACCATTATCAATCTTGACTCGTTCACATTTGCAAAAGGATTTTTGTTCCATATTGTAAGCGATGGAATAGAACTTTCATTTAAATATTTTCAAAATTGACATTTGATCTTTTTAGTTATACATATTTTCATGGTATTTTCTTTATATTTACTTTTTATGTATTTTTCTTTTTTTTTCTGTAAAAAGGGACCATAGAAATTTAGTTTACGGTCTTTTCTCTTGTTATTTTGTTTTGATTACTTTCTCTTATTTTGATTCATTGATTGAGGTTCTTGGGGAAGCTTAGCAAACAAATATTGATTGAATGATATAAATGTTTTAAAATCATCTATATGGTGTTTTAACACATAGAGGTATTTCTTTCACATTACGTTATACCAGTTAATTAATATTCAATCTTTGGTAAACAGAATAAAAAAAAATATCTACACGTGAGAAGTAAGGGAAATTAGAAATATATCGACTGCTAGGTTGTTCTGTTATTAGAAAATGTTTTAATTTCACTAGGTAAATAGATTACAAACTATATATCTAATAAATGTCAAAAATTATTGAATATAATTAAGATCTTAGTTCTTTCCTGCTGATAAGTTAAAAATAATTTTTTTTTTTTTGTAAAAGCATTCAAAATCTTACCTACGAGTATTTATAAAATATATATAGTATATATATATATTGTATATATATAGTATACATATATATATATATGTATATATATTTATATTTATATATATACTTAATAAAACGCTAAATTTTTTTTTTATATTTATACATATATATATATATATATATATAATTTTATATATATAATTATATACATATATATACACACAAATATATATTATATATTCTATATATATACTTAATAAAACGCTGAAAAAACAATTTATATATATATATATATATATATACATACATACATATGTATGTGTATATATATATATATATATATACATATATATATATATATATATATGTATATATATACATATATTTATATATATACATATATTTATATATACACATATATATGTATATTAATGTATATATTATATATATACACTATATATATATATATATATCTACATATATTTATGTATATATTTATATATATGTATATAATATATATATATATATATATTCATATATACATATACATATACATATATAAATATATATGACATACGAATGTAATTCGTTCCGTTACCATCGTTGTATATCAAAACAGTTGTATCTCAAAGCAATTTTTCCCTTTTAAAATAATGTAATATGTATTAATCCGTTCTAGCGCTATGAAAACCACACCAAAAAACAGCAAAATTACATATAATATACAGAATTTATGCACAAATAAACGAGTAAAAACACACATAATGATAAAATAAACATAGTAGTGTGATAAAATAATAATAAAAATAATAAAATCACTAAAAAAAAAAAAAAAAAAAAAAAAAAAAAAACAATTTTACTTACCAAAACGAAAGATGCCGTGAGGCTAGCAGGAGGAGGAGGTAGGGAGGGGTGGCAGGGAACGATTTGTTCTTTTTTTTATTTACGTATGTACACTAATAACTACGTAATAAACACAATTGAACCAACCTTGCTAAACTAATTTTTATTTTTTTTTTTAATTACGTAAATACTATCGTACTAACTCTGGGTTTCCTTTATTTTTTGCGATTTTATTCATCTTCACTTTTCTAGCATTCATTCGTCATTTTTATCTAATTAATCATTCTAAATGCCTCCCCATGTCTCGTCTCTTGGTCATTTTGTTTCGTCCTTGTCTCTCCATGGCGTTTCGCTTAACTGTATCCAATAATATGCATGAAATATTCACATTATAGTATCGTATTTATAATTAAAAACATAGCGATCATAATCTCATGCAATATTTACATTCAAAT
>NC_090737.1:125169230-125174230 GCF_036898095.1 Palaemon carinicauda | reverse complement strand
ACAACTATACTCAGCTTCGAGCGTTTGCTCAGAGAGTTTATGCCTCAACTGAAAAGGAGTACAATTTAACCATAAAAGAAACACTTTCTGGTACAACTCAGGAACATAAATGGTGGTCTACCCTTAAATCTGCACTCTTTGGTGTAGATGCAACAGTTCCTCCTTTACTTAAACCAGATGGCTCAGTCACTCACTGTCCAAAGGAAAAGGCAACCCTTTTGGCTGATGTTTTTGACAGTAAACAGAGTAATGAAAAACTTGAACTTCCTCATTCCTGTTTTCCTGAGGCTAAACTAACTAGTTTAGCTTTTCGATCTCGTGAGATTAAAGCTCTGTTGTTGGACCTTGATGCTTATGGAGGTGTAGACCCAAATTGTATTTTTCCTTTGTTTTTTATAAAGACAGCAGATTTCTTAGCTCCAAAGTTATCTGTTATTTTGCGGAAGTTAGCAAGAAGAGGAGCTTTTAGCACTAGTTGGAGAATTGGTAATGTTACTCCTCTATGTAAATGTGTTTGTGGTAGCTCAAGTCCCACTGATTACCGCCCAATTTCCATAACTCCCATATTATCTAAAGTTTTTGAACGTCTTCTGGCAAAACGTCTTAATAGGTTTGCTGAAGGTAATCATCTCTTCCCTAGTTTGCAATTTGGTTTTCGTAAAGGCCTTGGAGCATGTGATGCCCTTCTTACAATCTCCAATGCTGTACAGAAATCCCTTGATTGTGGTCGGGAAGTTCGTATGATTGGCCTTGATTTTAGTGCTGCCTTTGACCGTGTTAATCATGAGGCCCTTGTTTTCAAACTGAAACAGTTGGGAGTGGGTGGGTCGTTTCTTAGCATTATTACTGATTTTTTAAGTAATAGATCTCAAAGAGTTGTTGTTGATGGGCACCATAGTGATTATAGGAATGAGGCCCTTGTTTTCAAACTGAAACAGTTGGGAGTGGGTGGGTCGTTTCTTAGCATTATTACTGATTTTTTAAGTAATAGATCTCAAAGAGTTGTTGTTGATGGGCACCATAGTGATTATAGGAATGTGATATCCGGTGTTCCACAGGGTAGTGTTCTTGGCCCATCACTTTTCATACTATATACACATGACATGTGGTTTGACCTAGAAAACAAGCTTGTTGCATATGCAGATGATGCTACTCTCTTTATATCAATTCCATCCCCTGAATGTAGATCTAGGGTTGGTGAATCCCTTAATAGAGATTTAGCTAGAATTAGTGCATGGTGCAAATTATGGGGTATGAAGTTGAATCCTAACAAAACTCAAAGTATGATTGTAAGTAGGTCAAGGACGGTGGTTCCTCAACATCCGGATCTCAGTATTGATAATGTTTCTTTAAATATGTATGACTCTTTCAAAATTTTAGGTGTGATTCTCGACAGTAAATTTACTTTTGAGAAACATATAAGGTCTGTGTCTTCTTCAATTTCACAAAAAATAGGCTTATTGAGAAAGTCTTTCAAGATTTTCGGTGATCAATCTATTCTGAAGAAGTGTTTTAATTCTTTCATTCTACCTTGTTTTGAGTATTGTTCTCCTGTCTGGTCTTCAGCTGCTGATTCTCATCTTAATTTGTTGGACAGAAACTTACGGTCTATTAAATTTCTTATTCCTGATCTAGGTATTAATCTCTGGCACCGTCGTTCAATTAGTTCATTATGTATGTTGCATAAGATTTTTCACAACTCTGACCATCCTTTACATTCAGATCTCCCTGGACAATTCTATCCTATTCGTAATACTAGGCTGGCAGTTAATTCTAATAGCCAGGCCTTCTCCATCATAAGACTCAATACTACGCAGTACTCAAGAAGTTTTATTCCAGCTGTGACCAAGTTGTGGAATGATCTTCCTAATCGGGTGGTTGAATCAGTAGAACTTCAAAAGTTCAAAGTTGGAGCAAATGCTTTTTTGTTGACCAGGCGGACATAGTCTTTTTATAGTTTATTTATGACATATTTGTTTTTGATGTTGTTGATAGTTTATTATATGACATGTCTGTTTTGACGTTGTTTCTTATTTTAGAATGATTTATTGTTAATTTGTTCTCTTCATTTATTTATTTCCTTATTTCCTTTCCTCACTGGGCTATTTTTCCCTGTTGGAGCCCCTGGGCTTATAGCATCTTGCTTTTCCAACTAGGGTTGTAGCTTGGATAGTAATAATAATAATAATAATACTTCTAAAGAAAGCATTTCTTTATTCCTTTTCTCACCACTACCGCTACCACTTGCGAAACTAAGCCTTTTAGGACCCATGGTTTACGTAAAATACCGTAAAAGGATGAACGTAAAAAATCACGATTAAAACACAGTTAATAGCAGAACGCACAGGGCACAACCACACGAAAACGACGAGAACATAGGAATGTTCCAAGCCAGGCTAATTGAGGGTCCCTCCGAGGTAGAAATGCTACCTTTTCTCGGTGGAAATAAAAAATATATCCGGCGCTATGAGTACCTTCTACGTGTACGGGTATTGTTTACTTCGGGTGTCGAAAAAGAATTCGGGTGTAGAGTAGGAACGTGTTCGAATTGTACTTCACGTGTCGAAAAATTCGGATACAACCGGTACGACGAAAATTGCTTATTTCGTGCGTTGAAATAAAATTCGGGTGTAGAGTCGAAATATTGCTCGAATTTTACTTCGGGTGTTGGAAAATTAGGATGTAGATACGTTCATGTGTAGAGGTTCCACTGTATATATATATATATATATATATATATATATATATATATATATATATATATATATATATATATATATATATATATATATATGTGTGTGGGTGTGTGTGTGTGTGTGTGTGTGTGTCAAATTTATTATTTATTTTATCATTAATTATAAAACTGAAATAATGATATATAATTTCTGATATTTTATTGGATTATTTTGTTCTAAATATCGCACTGTTTAGTTCTGTTGGTAAACAACTTATTATTTAGCTCTATATAACCAATTTTTTAGTGAAATTAAAGATTTCTGGATTAATACATTTTTGTCGGTGAGTAACTATTACTTTATTTAATGAAGTGAAGTAATTTTTAGTGAAATTAAAGATTTTAGTATTCATAGATTTTCGTCGGTGAATAACTATCAATTAGTTCCATAAAACATTTTCAAAGTGAAATTGAAGATTTTGGAACACATAGATTTTCATCGGTGAGTAACTTATTAATTATTCCATGACTTTTTTTTTTTTTTTGTGAAATTGAAGAATTTAGGATTAAGAGATTTTTGTTATGAATAATTTATTACTTATTCCCTGAACCGTTTTTCTTTTAAGGAAGTTGAAGATTTTGGGATTCACAGATAAGATCAACATTCTCTTAGAAATTTCGGGATTCTTAGTATTTTGTCGTGAATAACTTATTACTTAGTTCCCTAAAACCTTTTTCTATTTTTATTTTCAATGAAATTAAAGATTCTGGGATTCGCACATAACGTCAAAATTTTCTTAGATATTTCGGGATCCATAGATTTTTGTCGTGAATAACTTATTGCTTAGTGCAATGAAACCTATTTTTTCTTTTAATTAAATTAAAGATTTTAGGATTCACACATACGGTCAACATTTTCTTCAAAAATTCGGGTCATCTTTTTTTTTTTCGTGAATAACTTATTACTTGGTACCATGAAACTTTTTTTTTTCCTTAATGAAATGAAAGATTTTGGGATTCATACTTAAGGTCAACATTGTCTTCAAAATTTCGGGATTCATGGTTTTTTTTTTTCTTTTTTATGTCGTGAATAACTTATTATTTAGTTCCAAAAAAAAAAAAAAAAGTTTATTTAGTAAAATTAACAATTTTGGGATTCACAGATAAGATCAACATTCTCTTCGAAATTTCTCCCACGCAATAAAATAGATTAAAAGGCAAGAGAAAACCAGTTAACTTTTATTGCAGTCATTTATTTCTGTTGCATTGCTTAGCACATTTGATTTGCCATTCTTTGTTTCTTTGTTTCACTCGGTCATTTGTCTTCTCGACTGTTATTTCCTCCATTAATCTTGGCTTTAGAGATTCGAAGTCCTTCGTAAAAAAGAAAATGACGAAATTAGCTTTTTTTATCATTTAAGATAATAGAAGTCTCAAATAAAGTTCTTTGTAAATAAGAAAAAAGACAAAATTAACTTTTTCCTTTTAGTCATGTTAAACATAATGGCTATAATGCATACCTTCTAACATTTCAGTTTTTTAAAACACTTTCGTAAAAGGTTCTCAGTATTTGGAATGAGTTTTAAAAACATTTGTATTACAACCAAAACATAATGAAATATTCGTGATGATTTATTTTACAATATTGCTTTTTTGCTTACAACAAGAATATATCATTTTCTCTCCGAAATTTACTTTTCATAATCACCTTGGGGATTCTTTGTTTATATAAAGCACTGTTTTTCGGTTTCTGTTTTTCTATTATTCTTCTTCCTTTTCCTAAAATATTTATTTCTGGGACTTAGTCTTATGAATTATATATATATATATATATATATATATATATATATATATATATATATATATATATATATATATATATATATATATATATATATATATATACATATATATACATACATATATATATATATATATATATATATATATATATATATATATATATATATATATATATATATATATATATATATATATTTGCGTATATATATATAGTATATATATATATATATATATATTAATATATATATATATATATATATATATTATATATGTATGTATATACATAAATGTTTTCCTAGAGTTCTGTGGTCTGAAATCAAATCTGTTTTTTTCTCTTTATCTATTGACCAAATTCTGTACCTTTAAGGGATAAATACCATATTAAGTTTGGAAGTTTTTATTCATCCTATTAAACACATTTATTTTGGGATTAACCTCGCTTTCCTTTAGAATAAACATCTTCAGCAGTCATACATGTTTAATTACTCCCTGGACATTTAACTATTTTTCTCCTTCTTTTTCT
>NC_090737.1:125159230-125161730 GCF_036898095.1 Palaemon carinicauda | reverse complement strand
CACAGAAAACATGTCAGTCCATAAAAGAAGTAAACAGAAGATATCTACATATAAACCTATTTCTTTATGCCAGCGGATAAATAGAAATAAGTAAGAATGCATTCATATATAAATATTATATTTATTTATTCTCTCGTTTTATGCACGGAAAAAGTCAACGGATGAAAAAAAGATAAATAAGATATCTACATATAAACCTCTTTATGTTATCTTTATCACTATTATTATTATTATCACTCGCTAAGCTACAACCTTAGTTGGAAAGCAGGATGCTACAAGCCCAGGGGCCCCAACAGGGAAAATAGCTCAGCGAGGAAGGGAAACAAGGAAAAATTAGATATTTTAAGATCATTAACGACACCTAAAATGAGAATGTCAATATATTAATTTACTTCCTACACACAAACATAAAGAAACAAAAGCGAGCAACAGCTTCAGTTCTTCTTATTCCACCGCGTTCATTTAGAACCAGAAACCTTTTCCACCCGCTGGAAAAACACAACGCGAATTTTCAATTTTCCATCGACAGAACATGGACTTTCCATCACAGGTGTTAATCAGATTTGCCGGGAAGTAGGTTAGAGTCATCGTCATCTGTGATGTGGTGAGTGATTGAAAAAAGAATCCGGTTAACACATCGATTTTCCGCTGTTCAGCCCATTCATCCCGTCACAATGGGGAGCAAATCAGTATTTGCATTTGGTATTTTCCACCGTTTCCAGCCGTGTCCCTTATCAGCTGTCAAATCCATCACCAACTTTAATTTTGCTTTATTAGAATGTGAATAAATTTCATTGAATATTTTATATTTGTGGTGACCCTATAGTAGCTAGTTGTTACTTTCTCCAAGGAAGATATGTTTTCGAGTGTGTTTATTTATTCATTTGTGAATATGGGCTCCACAAGGCCCTAGAAGACTTGGAAGACCTAGGCCTACATGGCTGAGGACTATGAAGCGTGAAGTAGAAGGTGATGAATGGAGAAGTATTGATTTAAAAGCTCAAGACAGAGACGACTGGCGAAATGTAACCGAGGCCCTTTGCGTTACTAGGCGTAGGAGGAGATGATGATGATGTGTATCTGTGGACAGGATTACATCAAAACTACTTAACGGATGTTGACGAAATTTTCACTATAGATAGATCTTAGGTCATGGACAAGCTCATTGAATCCGATCCGGGTTCTAGATCTGGATTTGTATTTTCCACAATTTTAAGATTACGTCATAACAAACCAACGGATTTATCTAACGTCATGGACAAACCCATTAAATCCCAATCCGGATTCTAGATCTGGATTAGCATTTTTCACAATCTTAAATATTTCGTCAGAGCAAATTGACGGATTTTGATTTCTACAGGTACATATAATTTAGGTAATTACATTCCGAATTTTAGATTTATTCGTAGTTCTGATATTGCTTTCAGTTGTTATGCATTTGAGTTAGGAACAACAAACTAAATACAATAATAACTACTATCATATCATTACATATAAAGAGGACATTACTTAAAAAAAATCACTATGTTATGCTTTTCTCATTTCAATATATATTCATTAATACCATTATCCTACACATTTAATGTGCAACTTACAAAGCTCTAATTTGCAAAAACATAAAGTTTTAACGTTCGGGAAATCAGATATAATGAGGAGGTAAATCCAGCCATGAAGCGAGTGGGTGGCGGAATAATACCAGCCAAACTGGATACATAAATAACCTTTTTTTGAGAAGCCACCAACTGTAATCAAATTTAGACCTTGCTATTTAGACCTGACATTTATCTTTGTATTCATAGACCTTGGTATTTATTATTATTATTATTGTTGTTGTTATTATTATTATTATTATAATTATTATCATTATTATTATTATTATTATTATTATTATTATTATTATTATTATTATTATTATCATTATTATTATTATTTATATGATAAAAATAATAATAATAATAATAATAATAATAATTATTATTTTTATTTTTATTTTTATTTTTATTTTTATTTTTATTGTTAATGTTAATGTTAATGTTAATGTTAATGTTAATGTTAATGTTAATGTTAATGTTGTTATTTTTATTATTGCTTTGATTTTTATTCTTAATATTATTTATCTTTGTATTCATAGGTGCCTGGTCTTAAGCCCAGTGATTTTCATTATCCGTCCCTTGCTTCTCATTAATTATGACCAAGTAAACTTAATCATCATGAACAGGTGCACATGAGTCTTTTTATATTTCATACATGAAATATCTGTTTTAATGTTTTTAAGATATTTTATTTTAATTGCTCATTACTTTTATGTTTATTCATTTCCTTATTTCCTTCCTCACTGGGCTATTTTTCCCTGTTGGAGCCCTTAGCCTTATAGCATCTGCTTTCCAAATAAGGTTGTAGCTTAGCTAATACAGTGACGTTATACAGAAGGGAGAGTTGTAGTTTAGTTTTGCTTGATTTTTTTTTTAGTGTTATTTCAAATTGAAGTCCTCAGAAGTCT
>NC_090737.1:125154716-125157216 GCF_036898095.1 Palaemon carinicauda | reverse complement strand
TGACGAAATTGTCTTTGAGTAGGACTGTCATACCTCTTTCAAACAATAGTAGTTTTGAGAGTAAATCGGAACAATGGAACAACACAGGTGTATAAATGAATATTAGATTTGAAGAACCTTAGTGAATTGGGTATCCTTGTATAGTACACGTATTTATTTGAAGATAATGTATCTTAAAACTTTAGAAAAATATATAGTTAAAACAATCATCTACTATATATGGTATGTTTTTCTTGAATATTGCAATATATTAGGCTCCTATTTTTATCAATTAAAAGCTTCATTCATATGACAAACTTTCTTAAACATTCTCTGGTGTAAATTATTTCCTATAGTTATTAGTGTATCTCCATTGGGCAGAAATGTTAATGTCCATTTGTTACCTATAGGTGATATTAAATTTTCTCTATGATAGGCTATTTTCAGGCGAACCCATCATGGTGAATAATTAATATATTTAAGTATCATCTATAATCTGTCATTTCTATATTTTGCTGTAGATAATAAAGATATCTGATATGGTATGATAAAGGGATATCCGTACGCTAAATATTTTCTCTGCCTTATGGCGTATATTTTTGAAACCATACAGTGTTAATTGTTTTGTAATATTTTTTCCTAGGATTTTTTGTAATGGAAAATAGTTCATTACTACGTAATTCATCTTCTCAATACCTAAGGACTCTTTCCATGTCTAAAATAATTTAGGATAAATAGTGAGTTTCTGTTCTTCTTTTAATAGCCTCTCAAATTTCTTGAAAAAAAGTCGTCTATTTGAATATAAAAAATAAAAATAAATACAGTATATTGTTTCACTTTTTCACTATCCTTTTACAATATCAATATATTTGAAAAAATAGATTCCTGTCAACATAATGTATAGAAAAAATTAATTTCAACAACTTTCCTAATATTTGGAAAGATTTTACATACTTGCATTAGATATACACATTAAAATATCAAAATAGTTTTCGATTTTTATTACTGAGTAATAATCGCCTTTCATTTTTCTACGCAAAATATAAGCTCTTTATTTCGATGAATTTTTTGAAAGCATAGACTTGAAAAGTCAGTAAAAATAGAAAAAGAATGAACTGCATTGGGTCACGGACACACACACACTCTCTCTCTCTCTCTCCTCTCTCTCATCTCTCTCTCTCTCTCTCTCTCTCTCTCTCTCTCTCTCCTCTCTCTCTCTCTCTGTCTCTCTTTTCTCAAGTCTCCCTTGAGAATCAGATAATGACTTTCCAATGGAGCTTAATTAAAGTAGATCTCGGGTATTCACGGGCCGTCAATGAATGATTGAATGAGTATAAATGACTTCCCTTGTGAATCACAATGCTACGGGCCGACCAAGGGAAAGGCCCGTGCCAACAAGAAGAGTTGGCTATAATACTCCACGAACGAACGAACGAATCACAATGACTTCATTCACCTTTTCCAGTCAACGTAAGACGCTAAAGGTTCTTGACAGTCTGTTGTCACAGCCTTTCACTTAAAGTAGATTGGCTATATATATATATATATATATATATATATATATATATATATATATATATATATATATATATATAGGTATATAGATAGATAGATAGATAGATAGATAGATATTTAGATAGATAGATATATATAAATGTATATATACATACATATATATGTGCATATATATAAATATAAATATATATATATATATATATATATATATATATATATATATATATATATATATATATATATATATATATATATATATATATATGATCAGCGCCCAAGACACCTTTCCACCCAAGCTAGGAACTGGGAGAGCCAGACAATGGCTGCTGGTGACTCAGCAGGTAGACCTATAGCCTCCCCCCAAATCCCCATCCTAAGCTCACAAGGATGGTGAGGTTGCAACTACCAAAGGAACCACCAAGTTTAAGCGGGACTCGAGCCCCAGCCTGGCGATCACCAGGCAAGGATGTTTCCAATAGACCGCCACAACCAGCTACATCATAACCAATCTTTCAAGATTTTTCTCATTTTATCTTTGGAAATTAATTAATGAAATTTATGAAAAGTCGTTATAGCGAATCACTTTGATGAAGTGAATTAATCATAAGCTGATGAATTGTAAAACAGGTGTCTTAAAACAGATATCTTCCTTTGTTCTGTGTTTTAGTTGTCTTTCTCGAATATAATGAAAGCTGGAAATACTAGACTTGTTCGTGTGCGTATATGTGTGTGTGTGTGTGGCATCTAACCTTCACGCTGTTCATTGATATAAAATTAAGTTGACATTTTAATTTACTGTTATATTTCGGACGAGAATAACCTGCAAGATTAGGTCAAACGGACATACAAAATATTCAATTGTCTGCATATATTGTCTCCCATTAATTTATAGTAGATATATGATGAAGCGTGAAGTAGGAGATGAGGAGTGGAGAAGTACTGAAGATAGAGACGACTGGCGAAACCTAACCGAGGCCCTTTGCGCCAATATACGTAGGAGGAGGTG
>NC_090737.1:125144716-125149716 GCF_036898095.1 Palaemon carinicauda | reverse complement strand
TATATATATATTCAACGGAAATGAACTGAAAAATTAGCTAATTATGAAAAAAAATCGAGGAAAAAAGGAATTTAGAAAAAGATTGGACCATCTATCCAACTATCATTATTTTTGTATATCTGTTTGTTTATCTATCTACATCATAATCTATCGGCATATCATTGAGTCGATAACTCAAATAACCTTCAAAGTGGGAGTCTAAACTATAAACTCTATAATCATATAACAATTGATACAGTATATCCCTCAAAATGGAATTCATTTTGTTTTGATTATTTTTTTCCCTCTCTATAATATTTTTCTATCGTTTTTGCCAAGAATGGTTTTTTGTGATGACTCATTTGTATCTCAAGGTTTAGTGTCAATAAAATTTCTAAACACTTTCACTCACGTATTGCCTGATTTTATTTACATACCTTTTGGATTTTTTATTATATTTTTTCATATGCAATTCGACCTACATTTAAAGATTTAAAGGTTTAAACCCAGATCATAAATGACAGAGACAAGGGACAGTGGCATTACCCTATCAAGCAGGAAAATGCCCTCGAGACTGACCATATATACATATGATCAGCGCCTAAGACCCCTCTCCACCCAAGCTAGGACCAAGGAGGGCCAGGCAATGGTTGTTGAGGACTCAGCAGATAGACCTATAAGCTTCCCCAAAACCCCCATCCTTAGCTCATAAAGATGGTGAGGTTACAGTGACCAAAGAAACTAAGGAGTTTGAGCGGGACTCGAACCCCAGTAGGGCGTTTACCAGTTAAGGACATTACCACATCGGCCACCATATTCTAATAGGTTATGCCTTACTTGCTTTCCCAGGACTTCAATTTGAATTAAAACTGGAAAAAATATTTAAGCAAAACTAAACTACAATCCTCCCTTCTGTATAACGTCACTGCATCGTATTATTATTATTATTATTATTATTATTATTATTATTATTATTATTATTGTTGTTGTTGTTGTTATTGGCGTTGTTGTTGGCGTTGTTGTTGTTGTTGTTGTTGTTGTTATTAATAGCTAATCTACAACCTTATTTGGAAAAGCAGGATGCTATAAGCCCAAGGGCTCCAACAGGGAAAAATAAGCCAGTGAGGAAAGGGAACAAGGAAATAAATAAATTACAAGTAAAGAATAAACCATCAAATTAAAATTTCTAAATCAGTATCAAGATTTAATTTACCCTTTACATATAAACTTTGTAAGTAATAACAACCAAAGTGTCACAAATGAGATAAAATAAAATTTACTGCATACAGTTCTGAATGCAAGTAAGCAAATTTGTCTATATAAAGGGATTATATATTTGAATTTTAGTTAAATGTAATGCTTACTTAAACTTGTACAAATATGAGACCAACTCTTTAAAAATATATATTATGATCAATTCACACACAGAAAAAAAAATCTCTTCATTTTCTAATACGTTATGACTCACATGTTTTCCCATGACTTCAATTTTTTATAATACTAAAAAGATAAAAACCCAAGCACAATTTAACTGCAATTCTCTCTTCTGTATAACGTTATTACACTGTATCATGATAATTAAGTTTACTTGGTCATAGCTAATGAGAAGCAAGGGACGTATAATAAAAATCAGTGGGCTTGAGACTAGGCTCCTCATGAATACAAAGATAAACCATAACAATAATATTAGTATTAGTATTAGTATTAGTTAAAACTTTTATGCATTTGCAAATTAGAGCTTTGTAAGTTGTATCTTAAATGGGTAGGATAATGGTATTAATGAATATAATATTGAAATGAGAAAAGCATAATATATTGTGTTTTTTATGTAATGTCCTCTTCATATGTAATAATATGATAGTAGTTATTGTTGTATTTAGTTTGTTGTTCCTAACTCAAATACATAAAAACTGAAAGCAATATCAGAACTAGGACTAAGTACAAAATTCGGAATATAATTACGTAAATTACATTTAGAAATCAAAATCCGTCAGATTGTTTTGACGTAGTATTTAAAATTGTTAAAAAGGCAAATCCGGATCTAGAATCCGGATCCGGATCCGGATCAGCTCTAAAATTTAATGGGGTCGTCCATGACATAAGATCTAAGTGATGTGTGAATTTTGTCAACATCCGTTGAGTAGTTTTGACGTAATCCTGTCCATAGATACAAATCATCATCATCTCCCATGCCTATTGACCCCAAAGGGCTTCGGTTAGATTTCGCCAGTCGTCTCTATCTTGAGCTTTTAAATCAATAATTCTCCATTCATCACCTCCTACTTCACACTTCATAGTCTTCAACCATGTAGGCCTAGGGCTTCAAACTCTTCTAGTGCCTTGTGAAGCCTACATACAAGACAAATAAATAAATAAACATACTCTAAAGCATAACCATCTTAAAGGAGATAATAACTAGCTACTATAGGGTCACCACAAATAGGAAATATTCAAGGAAATTTATTCACATTCTAAAAAAGTACATTTAAAGTTGGTGATGGATTCGACAGCTGATAAAGGACACGGCTGGAAACTGAGCGAAAATACCGACTGCAAGCACTGATTCGCCCCCCATTGTGCCGGGATTAATGGGCTGAACAGCGGAAAATCGATGTGTTAACCGGATTCTTTTTCAATCGCTCACCACGTCACAGATGATGATGACTCTAACCTACTTCCCGGCAAATCTGATTAACACCTGTGATGGAAAGTCCATGTTCGGTCGGATGGAAAATTAAAATTCATGTTGTGTTTTTCCAGCGGGTGGAAAAGGTTTCTGGCTCTGAATGAACGAGGTGGAATATGAAGAACTGGAGCTGTTGCTCGCTTTTGTTTCTTTATGTTTTGTGTGTAAGAAAAAATGTCAGAATAACAAGAAATATAAAAAGGTTTATATTTAGATATCCTCTTCTTTAGCTTTTTTTTTTATCCGGTGACGAAAATAAAATAAATATATTATCACGCTTCTTTAGGTGTCGTTCCTGATCTTAAAATATCAAATTTTTCCTTGTTTCCTTCCCTCACTCAGTTATTTTCCCTGTTGGGGCCCCTGGGCTTATAGCATCTTGTTTTCCAACTAGGGTTGTAGCTTAGCAGGTAATAATAATAATAATAATAATAATAATAATAATAATAATAATAATAATAATAATAATAATAATAATAATAAATTTATACGATATGTTTTTCTATAACTTAATGATAGGTTTCTATCATTTTTCATTCATCAATGGAATGAAATTTTTATAAATGATGAAATGGACATTCCCGAGAATAAAATCACATTAACATTTATTTCTTCTTCAATACGTAATTAATGCATTACTTTTCTTCACTGATTTCATCGGGGAAAAAAAAATATTTCTTTTATTCTTTTAGTGGTCAGTAATTTATCGATATAAACTCTTGAGTTGGGAGCTATAAAGGAAATGTTATTTCTAAGTTGAAATCTTATTAGATTTCTTATTTAGACGAGCGAGCGTTAGAAGGAATCTGCAAAATTTCCAATTAAGAAATAAAGACATTTAGATGGATTTTGTATTATTAAGTAGTTTTGATATACAACAAACAGGGCATACCTGGCTTATATGACATTGGTTTTTACTGAAGCGTATTTCGAGAGATCAAACCAAATGGCAGCTAACAGGGAAGTGAAATTAACTCTGTTGGTATAGAAAGATCAGATATTACTTTTCAAATAATAGTATATTCCATTGCTTTTTATTATAACACAAAAATTAAAACATTAATGGTAAATACTTTCTCAACTATTTATAGTATCAATTTAATCATTTTAAACATTACTTGATAATTTTAAACATAGCTGACCTCAAGAGGTTATTTCCAAAGAGAATCGAGAATTAATTGATGTAAGCTAGAGAATTGGGAGGTTATTGGAAGGTCCTTTCCAGCAATTAGATTGGGGCTTATGTTTATTGCATTGCTCTTTATTATAAAACAAAACTTAAAATATTATTGTGAAATATTTTCTCCACTATTTATATCTTCAACTTAATAATTTTAAACATTACTTGATAAGTTTAAACATAACTGACTTCATGAGGTTATTTCCAAAGAGTGCCGAGAATAAGCTATAAGTTATAAGTTATAAGTTATAAGTTATAAGCTATAAGTTAGAGAAACGAGAGCTTACTGAAAGTTACTTCCGAGCAATCAGAAAATGGCTTGCGTGTATTGGATTGTACTTCATTACTGTTGCATTGCAGGGTAATACTATAATTGTAATTCAGGGTTCATATTGGCTCCCTAAAAGCTCTCTTGCAATTTATCCCTTCAATTACTTCTCTTAAAAGGATATCATATCTCTTCTGAAATAAAGAGTATCTAAAAACATCCCTTGCCAGTAATGTTTGAATGTGGTTCCTATTTCGCTTAAAAATTTCGTTGTTATCAAAACCCTCTTTATAAGTTTTTATTGTCAATTATTTATAGAATCGTCAAATATAATTTGAAAACTGAAAATATGTTCAACATAAAATTAGAAGTTGTTATTTAAAAGACGTAAACTAACTTCAGAATGATTAATTCTTCTTTATAACGTAATCAACTAATGGAAAAGCAAAATCTTAAAGAAACAAAAGACGAAATCCCAACATAGTAATTTACCCAAATCCTAACAGCTCTCTCTCTCTCTCTCTCTCTCTCTCTCTCTCTCTCTCTCTCTCTCTCTCTCTCTCTCTCTCTCAACCTGGCGAGCGTAATCTCTTTTTTCAATTACATAATGTCTCTCTCTCTCTCTCTCTCTCTCTCTCTCTCGTCTCTCTCTCTCTCTCTCTCTCTCTCAACTTTGCGAGTGCAATATCTTTTTTCAATTAGATAATCTCTCTCTCTCTCTCTCTCTCTCTCTCTCTCTCTCTCTCTCTCTCTCTCTCTCTCTCTCTCATGAAGTTCATAGACAGCCCTTGGCTTGCAAATGCAGCCAGTTCTATCAAGAAGGAAAAACAACCGAAATTAGCAGAGTAGAATTCACTTTGAGAATAAAATGCTGAGAGAGAGAGAGA
>NC_090737.1:125129716-125134716 GCF_036898095.1 Palaemon carinicauda | reverse complement strand
TTTTAAGTACTCTAGAGTGGTTACAGATTTTATATACGTGATTTTCTGCGCATATTTTATGATATTCCTCTGACTAGCATTTGTTTTCAAAGTTTTCCCTTTTTGAAAAAGATATACTTGCATAAAATTTTCACATTTGCTGTAATTTGGAGACTTATATATTAATATCCTCATAATTCCTTACATTTTCTTATTTATTTCTTTAATTTTCTTCCTTTTATCTCCCTTTTCGTGTAATCTAATTCTCAATTATCGAGAAATATATATCTCATTCATATTATTCACAGCATTTTGAATCAAAAAATTGTGTTATTTCATGTATTTATACCTCAGATTTAGTTCCTGTATTTTCATATTAATATTCAATATGAGATACGCTGTTATTATTATTATTATTATTATTATTATTATTATTATTATTATTATTATTATTATTATTATTATTATTATTATTATTATTAGCTAAACAACAACTGTAGTTAAAAAAGCAAGATGCTATAAACCCAAAGGCTCCAACAGGGAATAATAGCTCATTGAGGAAATGAAACAAGGAAATAAATAAACTGCAATAGAAGTAATGAACAATTAAGATAAAATATTTTAAGAACAGTAACAATATTAAAATAGATCTTTGATATATAAACTCTAGAAACTATGTCTATGCATAAGAAGAAACACCTCTATTACATACTTCTTTCATATGTATTTATGGCCAGTCTCTAGGGCATTGTCCTACTTGATGGGGCAATGTCACTGTCCCTTGCCTCTGCCATTCATGAGGGGCCTTTAAACCTTTAAAATGAATTTTTTTTACAAGCTCTTCTATGAAGAAACGCAATGCCTTTTATATTGCATCATAAATTACCAGATTGGCTAATTCTGAAAAGAGCTAGGTCAATAAAATGGATATTTCTTTATGAATAGTGACTATTCATAGGCAATGGATTAAATGATCTAATAAATGCATGAAGGGATAAGTAAGATGCATCGATGATTTATCTCTCTCTCTCTCTCTCTCTCTCTCTCTCTCTCTCTCTCTCTCTCTCTCTCTCTCTCTCTCTCTCTCTCTCTCTCAGAAGTGCAATATCTCGATATATGCAAAAAAATTTGCATAATATGTTCCATTTTGCCAAATATATTTTACACAAATAAACAAATCATCTGTTGAATGCCAATATAAAAAACTAATTATGATACATTACTCGTAACACTTAGTACGATAACAATTAAAAGCGTGATTTACTTTACCCTTCAAGCTAATTTAGTATTTGTGAAAACACAATGAAAAAAAAGATATTCCACCTTACCGTAATATGTAAAACCTCTTGGCAAATCATGCTCTCTAAAATGTCGAAAAACTTCTGCTCAAAATGGTTGTCAAAAGTTAAGAATAACGGCAATATAAACTTTCCCGACACCCCTCGGTGTTGCCTGTTTGGGGAAGTTTTGATTCAACTTCCCTGTAATTTGAAGAGTTGTAGAAGTAAACGCGGTGAGAGAGAGAGAGAGAGAGAGAGAGAGAGAGAGAGAGAGAGAGAGAGAGAGAGAGAGAGAGATGTAAACGAGGTGGGCAAGAAAGAGAGAGAGAGAGAGAGAGAGAGAGAGAAGAGAGAGAGAGAGAGAGAGAGAGAGAGAGAGAGAGATGTAAACGAGGTGGGCAAGAAAGAGAGAGAGAGAGAGAGAGGAGAGAGAGAGAGAGAGAGAGAGAGAGAGATGTAAACGAGGTGGGCAAGAAAGAGAGAGAGAGAGAGAGAGAGAGAGAGAGAGAGAGAGAGAGAGAGGGAGAGAGAGGTGATGTAAACGAGGTGGGAAAAAAAGAGAGAATGTGAGAGAGAAAGATCTAAACGAGGTGAGAGAGAGAGAGAGAGAGAGAGAGAGAGAGAGAGAGAGAGAGAGAGAGAGAGAGAGAGAGAGAGAATGATATTTCAAAACAATTACGCAACTTTTTATGAAAGCATCGTTATTTTTGTGGTAATAACTGATATACTCCGTAGGTTCATATTTACACCACAGCCATTTCTTTTGTTATTATTATTATTATTATTATTAGTAGTAGTAGTAGTAGTAGTAGTAGTAGTAGTAGTAGTAGTAGTAGTAGTAGTAGTAGTAGTATATATATATTATATATATATATATATATATAATATATATATATATATATATATATATATATATATATATATCTATATATATATATATATATATATATATATATATATATATATATATATATATCTATATCTATATCTATATCTATATCTATATATATATATATATATATATATATATATATATATATATATATATTTATATATATATATGTATGTATATACAGTACACAGTATATATATATATATATATATATATATATATATATATATATATACATATATATATATATATATATATACATACATATATATGCATATTATATATATATATATATATATATATATATATATATATATATATATATATCTTCAGCATTTTTAATGTAGATTAGTATTTAATTTATATGAAGATACACAAATTTTATTTCACTCGTTATGAAAAAAATCAATAATATCTATTTTAGGCATCTATAACACATTAAAACATAAGTAGAATGCAATATTCCCTTCACCGATTCCAAAGGCTATTTAGTAGACTTATTGAAATAACAAGAAAAAATAACATATTCGTTATCGGGAAACTTTTGAACACGTCTACAAACTAAAATAATTTGTAGATTTTCCCATCGCTGATATATAATTATTACTAATATCTCTAAAACAACCAATAGCCACTACTATATGTGACATGGAAAAAATGCTAAATATTGAGGTAGGAGAGAAGGTAAAGAAATGCTTGTAGATTACCCTATATATTTCAACATAATGTTTTGGAATGTTCGATGGCGCCTTAATAGAATTATTAGCTGTCAGGATGACTAAACTTAGGGCCAGATCTTTGCTAAGACAGCATCTAAAACAATTAAACGCTTCCAGGAGAATAAAATTACTGCCAGATCTTTCCTCAGACAGCATCCATTGTATTCAAAAGGGTTCAAGACTAAACTTACTGTCAGATCTTTTCAGTTGCCTGGCTAATTAAAAATAAGAATAAGTGTTATTTTTGTGATATCATAATATTTTTGCTGTTTTTTGGTGTCCCCACTAAATAGAAAGAAATCACTAAATAGTCACTTGGTGTGAACTTGAAACATATATATATATATATATATATATATATATATATATATATATATATATATATATATATATATATATATATATATATATATATATATATATATTGTTATTCCGGGGCAGTCATTGCGCCACTTTTTTCAAACTGAAGACGCCGCCATCAAGGATCAGTCGAATTCCCACAAGCATTGGGACCCTACCTAGAGCCTCACAATATGTCCAACCATCCTATACCAGTCTACTCCCCTGAGGTCTCATTCCAGACATCTTCAAAGCACGTGGCCATTAAAACACCGCCAAAAAGGATCCGGGAGAAGTCATGAGGCCTATTGATGGGGTGTTGGGACACGTGACAAGGCCTGACCAATCGGACAGTGGTCAGACCAATTACCCCCCCCCCACCCACTTGGGGGCAAAAGGGAGTTTAGTCGACCTAGGAGCGGCTGGGCACCTGCCTTCGCTAACAAACCTCCGTGAGAGGAACATCACCCCTCTTCGCTAAACAACATCCGTGAGAGGAACATCACCCCTCTTCGCTAAACAACATCCGTGAGAGGAACATCACCTCTCTTCGCCCTCAAGACATCAGGGAGGCAGGACCTGTGACACATCCTCCATAAAGGAGGAACCAGAGTCCTTTTTACCAAGGTAAGGTGTCTGATTTTGAGATCCTCATCATCCTTACCCAACCTTCCATCCCTTCCTTATCACATCCCATTTTTTCCTTTTATCCTTTAAAGAAAGATCCTATCCACTGAACCTTTTTATCCTATTCCTTATGTCCCAACCACGTGTGCCGTTGCTCCTAACCTTAATTAACTCACCCTTTGACAGTGTTGTTTCCCACATGTAGTGTTTAAATTCCTAAGTTTGCCCTTTTATTTAATTTGCTTAAAGGTTTTAACCACACGACTTCATGTGTTCCCAACCTGTAGAAGTAAGTGAGCGGTTAATAATTTAATTTATTTCCCTTCCCAGGGAATGAGATTGCGATGCTGAAAACCTTCCACGGCTTACTACTAACCCCCCGTGTGCACGTGACAATCCAACTCCAGGCGAAGCCACGTGGCTTACTTGAAATATGAAGCAGTTATCTGTTGTGCTCCCCTTTTATTAATCTTCATTTAAGTATTATTATGAATATATCTATTTTGTCGGTATTCCTTGTCTTATTGCCAAATGGCAACCTTACCATTATTCTTCCTTTTGTGTCCGCGCAGAGTTCCCAAGCAAGGCCGGACGCAAAAGCATATGGGCGTGTGACAGTATATATATATGTATGTATGTATGTATATGTACATATATATATATATATATATATATATATATATATATATATATATATATATATATATATATATATATGTATATATATATATATATATATATGTATGTATGTATGTATATGTACATATATGTATATATATATATATATATATATATATATATATATATATATATATATATATATATATATATGTACATATATATATAGGTATATGTGTATATATATATATATATATATATATATATATATATATATATATATATATAGGTATATGTGTATATATAAATATATATATATATATATATATATGAATATATATTTATATATATAAATATATATATTCATATATATATATATATATATATATATATATATATATATATGTATGTATATATATGTACATATGAATATATATATATATATATATATTTATATATATATATATATATATATATATATATATATATATATATATATATATATATATATGTATATTTGTGTATATATACTGTATATATGTATAC
>NC_090737.1:125124716-125127216 GCF_036898095.1 Palaemon carinicauda | reverse complement strand
TAAAATTACAGTTTCAGCCAAACTCCGATATCCGATATAAATATAAATTTTTTTCAAGCTTTAATAGTGTGTTTTCAACGAATTTCACCTTTATTGCCGCCGCAAATAATCGGATTTAGAGATACAGTGCCCTCTTAATAACTACAATAGTAGGGTTCCACAGTGGGAAATCAGTTTTTTTTTTTTGTTGGGGGGGGGGGGTGAAAATACAGAAAACGGGTAAAATAAGGGAAGCTGTCTAACATAAGCATACCTACCTAGCCTAACCTAGGAGAAAATGCGTAAAATAACATATGTTAACTGACCCTAAACACATCTACCTAACCTACCTAGAAGAAAACGTATAAAATATGATATGTTTTCTAACCTAAACACACCAACGTAACCTAACATAGGAGAAAACGTGTAAATTAAGATGAGTTGTCTAACCTAAACACACCCCATCCAACCTAACCCAGGGATTGTGCCTACATACCTCGCACCCGTGTCCCGTTATCTCACTCAGGAGGGTGGAAAACTATATAAAGTAAAATACATATTTTCATTAGCCACTTCACTTACCGTAAATAGAATCAGAAGTTGCGGACGTGGAAAGATGGGGACCAATCTCTTCTGAATCTTCTACACGGACGGAAACACGCTGTGACTCAGTCTGTGGCGGGTACAGGCAACTGGCGGTGATATTTATGAATGAACAAAAACAGAGAAAAATACTGCAAAAATTATTCCCATCGATTACCAGGGTGGTTCAGCCCTTCTTTCAGTTTTCACCAAAGACGTTCACTATTTTGGATATCAGGGTTAGAGGGAACCATAAAATTCTAGAGTTGTAAGCCGACCACTTATTACTTATCACAATATTGTCTCCTTTAATGTATTTCTGAATGAAATGGACAAGCGTAGCAGCATCACGTTTTCGAGGCAATTGTTCGACGAGAGGCTCAATAAAAACTGTTTTTCGAAAGCCTTTCAATACTCCAAACAACCATACCCCACTTAGACGTCTTCCACGGTTGTACTTTCGCTTACGAAGGGGAGATTCGTCGATTTCCACAATAGCACCGTCACTACGAATCACCTCTTGAATATCAACAGGTAATCAGTCACTTTGAAACAAAAACTCTCCACTCTACACTAGTGAAAGGAGATAAATAGCGACCCTTAATGATAAAAACATGATCCCGTCACTTATGCAACCAGTGGTTGACAAACAAGATTAATTTCCAAGGTGGAAGAGGAGACTAAAGAAATGTTCTTTCATAATAACTTACAGTGTAATTACATGATAGTCTCTTTTTAGCTTTAGAGTACCTCTGGTGCTTTTCCTGCCGAAAAACTAAAGGCAAATCACACTTGGAACACTTAACACTTCTTGGTAGCACTGAATGTTCATGCAGAAACCTATTCACTACTTTTGAAGTTCTACTGTGATGTCCACGAAAACGTTCAATAACTTCAAAATGTGAGAAACAACAATTACTGTAGTCTGAAATGTGGAATCCATGGCATTCAACTGTCACGCATCTTTTTCAGAAAGACGGGGAAAAATTTCCGCTTTAAATATTTTTTGTAAAGAATATAAGTAGTCTGACTAAAATATAAATCATTGGGATCCGAGCTCTACATCATTCTCTGTACTCATAAAGGTTCAGCCAGCTTTGCTTTAATTCCTCAATAACTTATATTACAGTACTTGCATCTCATTAGGTCGGAACAAGGCAGCTTTATCATTTTAGAGACAATAAGGGAAAACAGTTTGACTTTGCTTTACTCTTGTATTTACAACAAAAAAGGTACATTAAAATGTCATCGCATTAATCATGGAAATATATCTTCTAAACACAAGTAATATACATCCAAAAATGTTTTCCTTTTTTTATTTTTTTATATTGTAGACTTAAAAGGACTTTTCGAGAGGTACGTGAAATATCACAAAGAGGTATTAGATATGTTTACGTTTTCTGACATTTGTCCCGTATTTAAAAAAAAATATATTTGACTATTACCAATCGTAATTGCAGATATATTATATTTACTATAATCTATATATACACACACACGCAGATATATATATATATATATATATATATATATATATATATATATATATATGTATATATATATGTATATATATATATATATATATATATATATATATATATATATATATGTATACATATATATATATATTATATAATATATATATATATATATATATATATATACGCATATATATACACATATATATGTATATATTTATATACATATATATATATATATATATATATATATATATATATATATATATATATATATATATATATATATATATATTTATATATATGTATATATATATGTATAATATATATATATATATATATATATATATATATATATATATATATATACCAGTCAAACTCAGGTGTTTTGTACTTAGAATTAAAATCAACCCATCTTCACCATCATAGCTAATTGGTAGTTTGTTACTTGGCATTCGATT
>NC_090737.1:125102216-125117216 GCF_036898095.1 Palaemon carinicauda | reverse complement strand
CTGTTAACAAACCACCCTTTAATGTACAGAACACTTAATGCATGTACTACAGCACTCTAAACTAAAACAGGCACAAATATTAAAGGCGATTTTATATCATGCGTTTCCTAAACACCTAAAAAGCACGATAAAAAATGGCAACCAATGTTTTGTTTACGTTCATCTCTGATCATAATGAAGAAACAAACTCATTTAGTGTACACATATATGTATAGGTTAGTTTTTGCATCGATTATATTGATTATACAGTACTGTATGTTGATTTTTTTATTACCAATGTTTTAGTTTACGTATTTTTCTTAGGACTTCCAAATGAAATCTTTTTCTTTATGACGCCGCCTGAAACGACGGCGTGTACGCTCAGTAAACAACCACGCTCAGAACAAACAAGGCATTTAACGCGCATGATGATAGTGATAAATAATGATACAGTACATACAGTATTTACAGTAAAAGCATTTACAAAATATGTTACCTTACAAATATAAATTACAGTATACAGTATTGTACGTAGCAAAGCAGGAAAACAATTTACGAGAGAGAGAGAGAGAGAGAGAGAGAGAGAGAGAGAGAGAGAGAGAGAGAGAGAGATAGAGAGAGAGAGAGAGAGAGAGATTGTTTTACGTACGTAAATGTAAATTTTAAACAAAAAAAATATGATAGGTTACAACATGTAGACTTTTAAAACCTTCCCTTTATCTTATTGCATACAGTACGTACATTACTAAACTATAAAACAGGCAGTAAGAATATTAAAGTAAAAAATAAAGATTGTTACTGTACTCACCACGAAAGAAGTTGAAGAAAAACTTGAATGGTGATGGCGATGAATTTGCTGCACAGTAGAAATGATGATGATGAAGCTGATGATGTGTTCTACTGTGCAGTCAATGATAGTATTTTACGTCTCTTCAGACGGAGGTGTCTTTTCCTGGGACACCTCTTCAACTTCTTCCTGGGAAACTTCTTCAATTTCTTCCGAAGGCGTACTAGCAGGAGGAACTGGCTCTTTTTTGCGAGGCTGGAAGAACATTGTGATCGGATGTTGTTGCCGCTGCTTCTTTTTTCGATCCAAGAGCATCCTGTAGGGAGTCATGATGTCATCGACCTTGTTGGAGAATTGCATCGAGCGAACCATATCCTCGTCCCACTCTTGTAACATTTCTTTCGCCTCCTTGATATGGTTGCAGAACTTGGCAAGCCGTTCTAATGTTAAGCCCGTTTCTTCGACATTTTCTTGGGTCTCTTCCTGGGTATCACTCTCTTCCTCACTTGCCGATTTCGTCAGGTCTTTGAGGTCTGCGTCAGTTAGGGGCTGGGAATGGCAGTCCAACAACTCGTCGACGTCTTCAGTCGTCATGTCGCCAAACCCGTCACCTCCAATTATGGCAGCCAACTGCACAGATTTCCGTATTGCAGAGTGTTGGATTTCCGACGGAGTAAATCCCTTGTCGTCGTAAACAATATCGGGCCACAACTTCTTCCAGCTCGCATTCACGGTTGCAGGTTTCATCTCTTGAAGTGCCTTCTGAATATTCTGCAGGCACGTGGCTATGGTGTACTGCCGCCAGTACGCCTTCAAGTTGAAATCTTCATCCTCGTCATCTTGGGCAGCATCCACACACGCAACGAGGTCCGCCAAGGTATTCTTCGTGTAGAGGGCCTTGAACGCCCTGATAACCCCCTGGTCCATCGGTTGAATTAATGACGTGGTGTTGGGTGGCAGGAACTCAACCTGAACGCCCTCACGCGACAGGTCAGTTGCGTGTCCACCAGCGTTATCCATAAGGAGAAGGATCTTGAATGGCAAGCCCTTCTCTAAGAGATATTGACTGACTTGCGGGATGAAACACTGGTGGAACCAGTTGGAGGTCAGCATCTTCGTAATCCATGCTTTTGGATTATGAATCCAGTACACGGGAAGGAGATTCTTATTTTTATTTTTCAAAGCGCGAGGATTTTTCGACTTATAAATAAGCCCCGGCTTTAACAAAAATCCAGCAGCATTGCCACACATCACGAGGGTAACGCGATCCTTGAATGCCTTAAAGCCAGAGGCTTTGGCTTCCTCTTTGAACAGGAAAGTTCGCGACGGCATTCTCTTCCAAAACAAGCCAGTCTCATCCATATTAAAGACTTGTTCCGGCTTGTATCCACCTTCGGCGATAATATTCTTGAACGTCTGGTTCACGTAAGTTTCAGCAGCGGCAGTGTCAGCGGAAGCAGACTCCCCATGCATGGAAACGCTTTTCAGGGCGAAGCGTTTCTGAAACTTCGCGAACCATCCTTTGCTTGCGGAAAAACGTTTCTGAGGCTGGGAATCAGTGGATGTCCCTGGTTGAGGATCATCTGCATCATCATCATCTTCAGCATGGTTGCCGTCGTCGTCTTTAGGTTCCTTTGCAGCAAAATTCTCATATAAACTCAAAGCCTTTGTTTGGATGGTGTTCGTATCCAACGCTATGTTCTTCTTCTGGCAGTCGGCAATCCACACAGCTAAAGCACCTTCCATGCGTACGATCGTTTTATTACGCGTTGTAACGACTCGCTTCGCTGATCTGCTAAAGGTGATTGCAGCCGTCTTTCTAATGTTCGCCTCGTCCTTTTTGATATAGCGAACGGTGGATTCGTTGATGCCAAAATGGCGGCCGGCGGCCGCATAACTTCTACCATCTTTTAACATGTCGAGAAGCGTAACCTTCTCAGCTATCGTCATCATCCTTCGGTGGCGTTTAGGCTCACTACCAGCCTTACTAGAAGCAGAACGCTTGGGAGGCATTGTACAGTAGGATTTAACAGAAAGTTCAACAAAAAGTTCAACTTAAAACAGTCGCACACAGCACAGATTAAACTTCACAAACTTAAGAACGTCTACTCAGCGATACGCGGTAACAGAGAGTGGACGATCCAGCCCGCGAGAACTTTGATGCTGCGGGTAGGAGATGCGGGCAAAACACCAATCACAGGCTAGATAACAAAACTTGAGTTCTGATTCGTCATCTATCAGCGCTTGAACCAATCACAACCCGTCTTACAGTACTATGATGCGTTGGTTACTCATAGAAGATGCCCCGCGCATACTGAACGTACGTAGATTAAGTACAATACCGTAATAATAATAAATAATGATAATAATACTGTACAGTAATAATAATAATAATAATGATAATAATAATAACAATAATAATTTTAT
Organism: Palaemon carinicauda; assembly: GCF_036898095.1. Classification (NCBI taxonomy): domain Eukaryota; kingdom Metazoa; phylum Arthropoda; class Malacostraca; order Decapoda; family Palaemonidae; genus Palaemon; species Palaemon carinicauda. The sequence continues at coordinate 125,114,023 of NC_090737.1, read as the reverse complement.
TAACAACAACAACAATAATAATAATAATAACAATAATAATAAAAATTTACGTACGCTATTTTACGCCTCTCTCTCTCTCTCTCTCTCTCTCTCTCTCTCTCTCTCTCTCTCTCTCTCTCTCTCTCCTCTCTCTCTCTCTCTCGTACGCTTATTCGAAATGTGATTTTTGCAACAAAGAATATTATTGGATGCAGTACTGTACTACGTACGTATACATACAAAAGATTCATGGAAAAGAAGCACATCCATTACAGTACACACCATTCTAATATGGTATGACTGCATCTGATTTGCGTTTCATGTTCGATTTAATTTTACTACGTACTGAATTATCGTATGATCACATTCTCTTTTCGTGTTTTATTTCTTTCTGTGCTGAATTATATATCATATGTAATGCAATGAACAATCAGTAAGAGCAGATATTACTAATTACAGTATTAATGGAATTACAGGTAACAAAATATCGTATTTGGGGGTCTTCAGATTTCGCGGTATTTTCGAATTTTCCGGAAAATCCGCGATATGTATATATATATGGGTTATGGAAAAACCCCGCGAAGTGGTGAATCCGCGATTGTCGAACCGCGAAGTAGCGAGGGTTCACTGTACATATATATATATATATATATATATATATATATATATATATATATATATATATATATATATATATGCATATAAATGTGTGTGTGTATATATATATATATATATATATATATATATATATATATATATATATATATATATGTATAGATATATGTATATATATATATATATATATATATACATATATATATATATATATATATATATATATATATATATATATATATATATTTATATATATATATATGTATATACATGTTACATACATATATATATATATATATATATATATATATATATATATATATATATATATATATATATATATATATATACATACACCCAATGAAACACTAAAAAAGCATGGCCAATATTGTTATTTGTATCCTTCATTGCAGTACATTCCCAAAGGACGGTAATTAGAAGTATCGTATTTCGGAGTCTATTATATTACTGAATATAGTAAACAAATTAATAATGAAGTACCTGCAATGTTGTCTTCCAAAATTTCCCTATATAGTCTATTCATTTCTTTTTTACAATTATTAAACTCATATCCACTCATTTTTTTATGGTCTATTGAAATAATCCTTAGCTCTCCTCTTCCCCTCCTCCTACGCCTATTGACGCAAAGGGCCTCGACAATGAGGATGATGATGATGATGATTGAAATAATATTTACCAAAATTCAACCAAGTCCTTAATGGAGTCGGAGTAATATTCCATCTTATTGCACTTTGATTTATGAACAACTATCCAGTGTTTATTAGTTGATCATGTGGAGACCAACTAACAGATTCGTGTAGCAGCACTAATGGAAAAGCTTAAGGCCTTTTGACGTTCCACAAATAACACAAGAGGCTTTTAGTAATGCGTTCATTGCTAGAGTTCTTGAAAATCCGCCTTTTTACAACAGCTTGTAAAAAGGAAATAAAAAGTATATTGACCTCGTCCATGATTGTGACATTGATTTTGAAATAAAATACATTTATTTCTTTTATATCTTAAAGACCAACCACAAAGATAAAAACATTAGAACAATTTATAAAGGAGATAGCAAATATATTTACCTTGTCTATGATTGTCCCTCTGATTTTGAAATAAGAGTTTATTTCTTTTATTTTTTGAAGACTTCAACCACAAAGATGGAAACATTACAACAGTTTATAAAAAGGAGAAATCAAATATATTTACCTGGTCTATGAATGTCGCACTAATTTTGAAAAAAAATAAAAAAAAAAGTATATTTCATCTGTTTATTTAAAGACATCAATCACAGAGATGAAAATATTACAAAAACTTATAAAAAGGACATACCAAATATATTGACCTTGTCTTTGAATGTCCCACTGATTTTGAAATAAAAAGAGTTTATTTCTATTTTTTTTTAAAGATTTCAACCACAAAGATAAAAAACATAACTTATAAAATGACCGAACAAATTAAAAGAAAATTTTTTTAAAAAAAGATTGTCAGATATCTTCAAGATATCTCATTACCATGAACTAGTATACTAAGGATCACAAAAAATATTTAGAGTAATTACTTTGTATATTAGGAGTTCAATGGCAGGACATGATTAGAAATGAAACTATATGAGAGATTACTCGAATGCCATATATGGATAAGATCACGATGATGGATAGATGGAGATGGTTTGGGCATGCTCTTCGCACTCCCCAAAAGAGATTAGTTTACCAAATGTTCAGCTGGGCTCCACAAGGGACTAGAAGAGTTGGAAGACACAGACCTGCATGGCTGAGGACTATAAAGGGCGAAGTAGGAGATGATGAATGGAGATGTATTGAATTAAAAGCTCAAGATAAAGACGACTGGCGAAATCTAACCGAGGCCCTTTGCGTAAATAGGCGTAGAAGGAGATGATGATGATGATGATTATGATATAGTGAACAAAAACCAATCTAATCCTCACTATCAACTTACGATGCAAGCATCTTAAATTATTATTTATATATTTTATAGAATTAAGAGAGACGGTATTTTACATCTGTATTTTATTTTCTAAGTGTGTGTAAGGGTGGTTGGTATTCTATTAAAGAATATATTTCTACTTTCTTCTTCGTATTTTCTTTTCTCTATTGACTGAAATTATTCACGGGTATCGTTTTTCATTTTCCCTGCGTTAGCTGAGCAATGAATGAATGAATGAATGATTAGTGATTATCTGGCATCATAACAACAATGGTCATTGATGCCTAATGAAGTATGTTAAATAATAAATAAACAATTGATGAATAAATAGCTTAACAATGAATCATTTAAAACTTCATATACTATTTTGAAACGAGTAAGAAGACTAGCTTCTAAGACGAACTTAAAAATCCCACTGCCGTTATAAACGTCTCCTCCGAGAGCTAAGACTGTAATTTGGGATCAAAAACATATATAAATATAACTTAAAAAACATAAAATAAAACATACATTAATATAATTCGAAAAGATAAAACATTAAAGAGACTGGCTCAAATGAATTTCCTGTCCCAAGTTCCCGTCTCACTTCCTGTTCTTCTAAAAGAAATGAAATTTCATTTAGATAATGCCTCCTTTCCAGTGTTTGGATGACTGTGTATGCGCATGCGCTGGCCTAATTCTAATTATTTGAGAGAGATTTTATTAATCTTCCTTCCATATTTCATATATCAAGAAATGCAAAACTTCATGTAGTTGCACTAAAAATAAGAATTATATTAACATGTCCTCTACTGTAGAAACGGTTATTTTAGGGACATTTTAGTCCCCTTTCTTCCTTTTTTCATATCAAGAAATGCAATACTTAAGCATTTGCACCAAAAATAAGAATTACATTAGCATGTACTTTAGTGTAGAAACGATTATTTTAGGAAATTCCATTCATCTTCCTTCCATTTTTTGTATCAAGGAGTGCAAAACTTCATGTTGCACTAAAAATAAGAATTATGTTAACAAGTACTTTAGTGTAGAAATGATCATTTTAGGGACATTTTAGTCCTCTTTCTTCCTTCCCTTTTTTTATATCAAGAAATGCAATACTCAAGCATTTGCACCAAAAATGAGAATTATATTAATACCTACTCTAGTGTACAAACGGTTATTTTAGGGACATTTTCGTCCTCTTTATCCCTTTTTTATACCAAGAAATGCAAAAAGGAAAGTATTTGTACCAAAAAATCAGAATTACAGTATATTAAGACGTACTCTAGTGTAGAAACGATTATTTAATGGACATTTTATTAATCTTCATTACATTCTTATATCTCTAGGGAATTGTCCTCCTCGCTAGGGCAATGTCACTGTCCCTTGCCTCTGCCATTCATGAAAATAGTTGTACTAAAAATAAGATTCATATCAACACATACTCTAGTGTAGAAACTGAGAGACATAACATCTCTATTATGTTTCTCTTACGGCAGTAAACTACATTTTATTCACATTTCTTCCACTTTTTATATCAAGAAATAGAAAAGTGAAAGTAGTCGCATGAAAATAACATTCATAACAAAACATACTCTATTGTAGAAACTGAAGGACATAACTTCTCTATTATCTTTTTCTTGTTTCAGTAAACTTCATTTTATTCATCTTTCTCCCACTTTTTGATATCAAGAAATGCAAAAATGAAAGCAGTTATACAAAAGATAAGATTCTTATCAATACATATTCTAGTGTAAAACCTGAAGGACATAACTCCTTTATTATGTTTCTTTTGTGGCAGTAAACTACATTTTATTCATCTTTCTTCCATTTTTCCATAACAAGAAATGCAAAAAGGAAAGTAGTTATACAAAAAATAAGATTCTTATCAATACATATTCTTCTGTAAAACCTGAAGGACATAACTCCTCTATTATGTTTCTCTTGTGGCAGTAAACTAGACTCCTTTGCTGTTCTTTTCACTTAAACTTTCAGGAGTTGAGGCAGGAACCAAGATAAGATGACATTTGGGTATTAAGGTAAAAGCTTCCTCTTTTTTATGATCTTTTAATCCAGACTTTCCTTATGAAGGATTTTCTGAGACTTTTTACTATCAATGTATATTGGAATTTTCTTAAGAATTCAAGTTCAATCCATATATATGATAATAATTTCGAGTTTTGAAAAATATATTTATATAGGATTTTATGTTGACTACAGTTGCGTAACTATTTTTTTTTTCCTTTTATGCAATCAAGAAGAATTTCTAATCTACTGGATAAGTTTGATGCCCTTATAAACTAGCACTTTCGTGAGGAAATTCGACACAGGGTGTATTTAGATAAAATAAAATCCGAGAAAGAAGCTTGATTGGATTTTATTCATCAAATCATTTATATACATTTCCAAAATTAATTTCTTATTTCTCTAAACTGGATTAAAGCCAAAAAAATCACCAAGAACAATTAAGACTTTTTAATCAATTAACATAGTTTAATAAAGCTGTTGCTCTTAAGATAGATAGATGTAGATAGATAGATAGATAGATAGATGTGTTTGTGGAAATTTCAATTTAAGGCAACTACCGACGGTACCACAAGAGAGGAGAAGGATAAGTGTCTGGACAATGGATGCCTGGAATAGAATGTATGAAGGAGTTATTAATTCATCTCGACTTTCCGGAAAGAAAGGCTGGAAAATTGTGTAAACATATGAGAGTTCGAGCTTTTGGGATGAATAATGTTTGATACGATAAAATGAACAAGGTGAATGGAAAAAAAGTTCGAAATATGTAGATACAGAGAAGTGGAAGTAAACATTTGCAGAGTTAAACTCGGATAGTTTGAGGAAGGGTGAGATAATGACGCAAAAAGGGCTGGACAGATGGAGATAAAGAGGTTTAAAGGACAAAGTCAACCTATGCTGGGACCAGCGTGGACCAGTCAATGGCCTCTGATCACTTAGAAGACAGACCTAATGATATTACGTAAGAAATTTCAAGTAATGAGCACGCCATTAATTCAAGCCCATAAATATTGCTAGTCTGTGATGTTTACACGTGGCTACTAAAAGTACATAATTAAGTGTAGTAACCAGTGTTACGGAAGTGGCCTGTTGGTAACGTCCTTGCCTGGTGATCGCCAGACTGGGGTTCAAGTCCCGCTCAAACTCATTAGTTCCTTTGGTCGCTTCAACCTTATGAGTTAAAGATGGGGGTTTGGGGGAGCCTATAGGTTTATCTGCTGAACCATCAGCAGCCATTACCTGGCCCTCCTTGGTCCTAACTTGGGTGGAAAGGGGCTTAGGCGTATATATGGTCAGTCTCTACTCTCTAAGGCATTGTCCTGCTTGATAGGGGGATGTCACTGTCCCTTGATTCTGGCATTCATAAGTGGCTTTAAAGAAAAAAAAAGTATGCTGAACAGGGATTTCCTCCTTCAGTAATTGAACAAGAAATAAGGATGAAATCATTATCTTACCAAATCTTCAAACCAACCATTAAGGATTAGAAAAGTGGCTTAATGTTGAAGTCTTCATTGAACGTGGCCCAATATATTAGACTGTCAGAATGAAAAAGGTCTCTATTGGGTAACGGCCTTTAGAAACATCTAAGAGTGAATAGAAAAAGGATCCCTTGGGTACTAAGCGGAAGGATTTTTTAACTATCGCCTTGCAAGAGGAATCCTAATTAATGCCGTGTTGGTTTTTTTTTTATTTACTTTTTGCTGGAGGCGCTGGATCTGAATAGGAATATTGAGCATTACTAAAACCATTAAATCCTTATTTCCTTATCGGTATTATGGATATATATATATATATATATATATATATATATATATATATATTTATATATATATATATATATATATGTGTGTGTGTGTGTGTGTGTGTGTATGTGTGTGTGTGTGTGTGTGTGTGTAAGTATATGTATACATTGCATGTGGTGAAGAACATTGGTAACATAACGTTACTTTTTTAGGCTGAAATATTAAAAGCATATTTTAACTACTATCAACATTTTATATGAATGAAAGCATAAAATTCTCCCTGGTACATTAAATATGTCCCCCTTTAGATAGGGCCATTTTTGTTGTTGTTAGAAACTTAAGAGTAAACAGATAAGTAATCAACATAATCATGATGTTTGTTATCAATGTGGTTGAATAGTTACTGCTCTCAAACATACCTGGAATGATAATAGTTCAATAGTGTTGAGAATGAATCTTTTTTTCCCATATTCAGGTCGCTGACTTGTCTGGGTGGGATATAATTATAGTCTTCTTATTAAAATATTCAAGTGAGAATATGCAGACAAAACTCCTACACCAAAAAATACAAAAATAACAAAAGAGCATCACGTTTAAAAAGACTGGATCCTACTGCTATACAAAAGTAGGAAGAATCACATTCTAACTTTGAGGCAATTAATAAATGATCAAATCCTTCATAACATATGCTACTACACTTAAACTATGCTGTAACATATTTCGTTAATGCAATACTGTGCAACATTATTCTTAATACCAGTAGCGGACATAGTATTACAGTACAAAATACATAACAATAATATGTAGTGATCGAGATAAGGATAGTTTGTTGATTTAAAATAGTGCTATGTTATTGTTAAATGTTGTTAGAATATTTTAATGTTCATTTAACTTCTTTTCAATAGAAATGGAATATACTTATGAAAGAATATTAAATTGAATTAAGAATACATCTGCCTACTTTTTGAATGGATTTAATAAACTCGTTGGAAATCAACAATATGGTTATTACCTCAAAAGTTAACAAAATATTGTTTATCAGATAATTGTTAATGTTAAAAAGAACACATAAGTATTACCGAGTATACATCAATAAACATATTGAAGAATATAGGCTTATAAGATGCTAACAGTTTCTAAAGGTTTTAATTTATATGATAAACACTGTTGAAAAGAGATTAATTTTCCTTTCAGGGTTTTTGAATGAAATTATTTGTAAACAAGTGTTAGGCCTAATCTTTTTTTTTTTTTTTTACAATGGATAGTATCTATGTAAAAATCAACAATAATTATTTGGCTCTCAGAAGGTGCAGTCTCTCTCTCTCTCTCTCTCTCTCTCTCTCTCTCTCTCTCTCTCAATTCATCTCGATAGCTTTATTATGATACAATTACCAAACTCAATTGCGTCGTCTCCCGCAGCTCTCTGTATGAGGTATCTGCAGTGTGGTTCAACAGGTTAGCGGGCCAATATTGAGGATCAACAAGTGGCCACTTCCACACAGACGTAGCAAATTTCGGTTTCATTTCATAATCATTTATATATGAGAGCGACAGAGACAGATAGAGTTTTATTTCGAATTTAATGAACAGAGAGAGAGAGAGAGAGAGAGAGAGAGAGAGAGAGAGAGAGAGAGAGAGAGAGAGAGAGAGAGAGAGAGAGAGAGAGTTAATTCCAAATATTTGAATGAACAGAGAGAGAGAGAGAAAATAGGAGAGAGAAAGAGAGTTTTATTTCCAAATGAAATTTGGATGAGGAGAGAGAGAGAGAGAGAGAGAGAGAGAGAGAGAGAGAGAGAGAGAGAGAGAGAGAGAGAGAGAGAGAGTTTTATTTCAAAATGATAAGAGATCGATCATGTCTATCATATATTCTGTAGGATTAAGCATGAATTTGATAACTAAACGCCTTATACCATAAGTACATTAAATTGAAATTCTTGATCATAGGAGCTTGAATACTTATAAACACCTCAGATGCATGAATTTTCCATTACCTCATGAAAATTAACTCGAATTGCAAATATCAATAAAAGAAAAGCTACTTACATCTATACTCTAAATGATCTTTAAATACGAATTTCAATGCACAGAAGACAAGAACATACATATCATCTTCTTTAAGGTTGAGGAATTAAAGGGGGCTCATGAATGGTATAGGCAAGGTACAATGACAATGCCTTAGCTAGCAGGACAATGCACTAGAGACTGACCATATATGAACGTATGATCAGCGCCCAAGTCTCCTCTCCACCCGTTAGAGCAAGGGAGGGACAACAGGTAAACCTATGTGCTCCCGCAAATCCCCCATCCTTAGCTCACAAGGATGGTGAGGTTGCAGACACTACCAGAAACTATCGAGCTTAATCATGACTCGAATCCTAGACCGACAAGTTGCCAGGCAGGGACGTCTCCAATAGGCCAACACAACCCTGGCTTTAACAATTAACAATGAAAACTTATTTTATTTTGAATTGTCTCATCCTCACTGAATGGAGAAATATAGAGAGATATTACTTGTTCTATTTTCAATATAAGTTGGATATTTTAATGAAAAAAATTATAGGCTTGCTTTAAAAAGCACAATGATATTAGTTTTTAATGAATGAAATTGGATAAGTTGTCTCAAAACAATTGTATACAAAATTACATTATTATCTTTTCTAGTAGTACTACAATTATTTCTAAGTTATCTTATTTCAATTGTTCATTACCTCTCATTTACTTTATTTATTTCCTCTCCTCACTGAGCTATTTTCCCCTGCTGGAGCCCTTGGGCTTATAGCATCCTGCTTTTCCAACAAGGTTTGTAGCTTAGCTAATAATAATAATAATAATAATAATAATAATAAGAAGAAGAAGAAGAAGAAGAAGAAGAAGAAGAAGAAGAAGAAGAGTATTTGTAAAGAAAATAAAGACATCAGCTATATACAATAAATAGAATATACCAAATTAAATACTTATACTTATGTTCTTTGATTAGTAATATATCAAAGAGATCTCAAGCCTATCATTGGAAAAGAGAGAAGGCAAGAATGCTAAATAACACGAGCATTGTTTCAGTGAAATGTTAAATTCTCTGTTGTCAATTCCTCGAATTTAAGTTGATATTAACTTGTTTGAAGTTATCGACCACATTTATATAATATTTTGGTATTAAGAAAATCGTACACGTTTCTGTTTATTTTTAACGAAATTATAAGAAATGACCAGTTAAAGCATCAACTTTATATTTCTTGCAAAACTATTTTCTATTATCTATATAATCATATTTTGGTTTTAATCAAGCAAACTGCTGACGTTATTATTTGTATATACTGTAGACCTATTTATGAAAAGCGTTCTTGCTTTACTTTCAGCTAGATTATCAAAATAGACCAGTTAAAGAATCAACTTTTTAGTTCTTGCAAAACTAAATTCTATCATCTTTATAATCATACTTTGGTATTAATTACGAAAACCATAGATGTTTTCATTTGTACATACTGTAGACCTAACTATTAAAATCGTTCTTGCTTCACTTTTAACTAAATTATCAAAAACAAATTGTTAAAGAATCAACTTTCTATTTCTTGAATAACTATATTCTGTAGCTCTATTTTATTTCAAATATATTCCTTCATTCTATTTCAAAACACTCTAAGCAAAAAAATAAAATAAGAGAAAGGAATAATCAATAATCAGTCATTACCTAAAATCAAACTCTTCAAGAAGAGGTCTTTGGGAAAGTTGAGATCCAGAATGCTTCTCGACTTGGGTCTTCTGGAGGATGAAGAGAAAGGAAGGAGGGAGGAAGAGAGGAAGAGAGGAAGAGAAGAAGAGAATAGGACCTTCGGGAATCACAAGAGATGTGATTTATACTCATTTCCTCCTTCATTGACGGCCTGTGAAGACGAGAGACCTGCTTTAATTAAGTACCTCTGGAAAGTCATTAACTAATTTCACAATGGATCGGTTGGAGATTTAGGGATGGAGCGGTTCTGGGCTCTCGCTATTCGGGATTGAATATATTATTATTATTATTATTATTATTATTATTATTATTGTTATTATCATTATTATTATAATAATTATTATTATTTTTACTAGCCAAGCTACAACCCTAGTGAAAAAGTAAGATGCTATCTTTATTATTATCTGCTTTTACTAATTATGCCTCTATATTTACCCAGGACTATATACAATAACAGAGGTATATATAGATTCTTCTTCTTTGTCTACATCTTTTCCCACTTATTATTATTATTGTTGTTGTTGTTGTTGTTGTTGTTGTTGTTGTTGTTAGCTAAACTACAACCCAAGCTAGGAAACAAGCATACTATAAGCCCAAGGACTCCAATAAGGAAAATAACCCAGTGAGGAACCGGAATAAGGAGATAAATAAACTGCAAGAGAAGTAATGAACAAATAAAATAACCCATTTTAAAAACATTAACAACATTAAAATAGATCTTTCTAAAATAGACTATAAAAAGAACTTGTCAACATGTTCAACATGAAAACCTTCGATGGAAGTTTTAAATGGTCTCATTTAATTACGAATGTAATTATGAATAAACATTTCCTCATATGAATAACCTGCTATTCTTACTTCAGTATCATCCAATTAAGCACATGACTATTTCAAGCACTATTGAGTAAAGTTTACAAGGCCTGTTATTGCAGTAATAGAATTCTCTTGCTTGAGGGTACACTCGGGCACACTGTTCTAATTTTTCTTCCTCTTGTTTTGTTAATTTAAAGTATCTATAGTTTATAAAGAACATATTTATTTTAATGTTGTCTCTGTTTTTGCAATATTTCATTTTCCTTGTTTCCTTTCCTCATTGGGCTATTTTCCCTATTGGGGCCCTAGGGCTTATAGCATCCTGCTTCTCCAACTAGGGTTGTAGCTTAGCACTTAATAATAATAGTAATAATAATCCTAAAACATTAAAGTTACTAATATAAATTTGGCAATAGCTGCCTAGGACCCATGGCCATTGGAGTTTTATGTTCATTTGGAAAAATGAATTTCGTTCAGATGGTGCATGCAATGTAATTAATAGTGTTGGAACACGCAATATAAAAACAGCAATGAACTTCTCGTTGAGCAAGAGAAGGGGATCTAACAGCATGCAATGTTTTTCATTTTATTATTTATGTATTGCAGTAACGTTTTAAATATTCTGTGCAACACTGTGGTAATATGATCATACATAAATTAATTAAATTGTAAAATAATAAAGCCTAGTTAGTAGACCTTAGCTTTTTCCATCATCAGAGCCTAAAATAGGATACATTGTATAAGTTAAAACATAGTATGATGAATATTTAAAACAGAAAATTTAAAATGAACATACAAAAACTTTATGAAATGAAATAAGAAATTAACATAAAACTATAAAATCAATCTAAATACAAAATAAAAGATCAAAGCGCCAGCGCTATAAACTTACATGAAATAAAATTAAACACAATTTAATTCATACGTTGCCCGGCCCAGGTTTGGTTTCAGTTTGTGCTGGAATATTGCCTCCATTATTA
>NC_090737.1:125089716-125097216 GCF_036898095.1 Palaemon carinicauda | reverse complement strand
CTAAAACCACCCTTTATTTCTAAGATTGCATTCTCTGTTTTATCCTTGATCCTATTAATCATTACTCTACCATACACTTTTCCAACTACACTCAACAAACTAATACCTCTTGAATTACAACACTCATGCACATCTCCCTTACCCTTATATAGTGGTACAATACATGCACAAACCCAATCTACTGGTACCATTGACAACACAAAACACATATTAAACAATCTCACCAACCATTCAAGTACAGTCACACCCCTCTCCTTCAACATCTCAGCTCTCACACCATCCATACCAGAAGCTTTTCCTACTCTCGTTTCATCTAGTGCTCTCCTCACTTCATCTATTGTAATCTCTCTCTCATTCTCATCTCCCATCACTGGCACCTCAACACCTGCAACAGCAATTATATCTGCCTCCCTATTATCCTCAACATTCAGTAAACTTTCAAAATATTCCGCCCATTTTTTCCTTGCCTCCTCTCCTTTTAACAATCTCCCATTTCAATCTTTCACTGTCTCTTGAATTCTTGAGCCAGCCTTCCTTACTCTCTTCACTTCTTATTCTCTTCATATGAATGATCTAATCCTTGACCCCACCTCAGGTCAGCTGCCCTCTTTGCCTCACGTACCTTGCGCTTTACTTCCACATTTTTCTCTTTATATTTTTCATACTTCTCTATACTATTACTCTGCAGCCATTCTTCAAAAGCACTCTTTTTCTCTTCCACTTTTACCTTCACTCCTTCATTCCACCATTCATTGCCCTTCCTTATGCTGCCTCCAGCAACCTTCTTTCCACACACATCACTTGCAATCCTAACAAAATTTTCTTTTACTAACTTCCACTCCTCCTCTAAATTGCCAGTTTCTCTTACTTTCACTTCGTCATATATCATTTTCAACCTTTCCTGATATTTACTTTTTACCCCCGGTTTTATTAGCTCTTCAACCCTCACTACCTCCCTTTTACATCCACCTACTCTATTCCCCCACTCTTTTGCTTCAACTAATTTTCCTTCCACCAAAAAATGATCAGACATACCGTTAGCCATACCCCTAAACACGTGCACGTCTTTCAATCTTCCAAACATTCTTTCAGTTATCAACACATAATCCATTAATGTCCTTTCTACTACTCTTCCATTTGCCACTCTTACCCATGTATACTTATTTTTATCTTTCTTTTTGAAAAAGCTATTACTTATCACCATCTCTTGCTCAACACACATATCTACCAGTCTCTCACCACTCTCATTTTCACCTGGTACGCCATACTTCCCAATGACACCTTCTACCACTCCAGCGCCCACTCTAGCATTTAAGTCACCCATGACAACTACATAATTCCTTCTACCCAGTCCTTCTACACACCTAGTTAATTCATTCCAGAACTCATTCCGCTCTTCTTCACTTTTCTCACTACCTGGCCCATACGCACTGACAAACGCCCAACATTCCCTACCCAACCTAACCCTTACCCACATTAACCTAGATGATATCTCCTTCCATTCCACTACTTTACCTGTCATCCATTCACTCAGCAATAAAGCCACACCCTCTCTCGCTCTTCCCCTTTCAATCCCAGACACTCTACCAGACATTTCACCAAACATCACTTCACCCTTTCCTTTTATCTTCGTCTCACACAAGGCCAATACATCCATCCTTCTATTCCGAAACATACTTCCAATTTCACATCTTTTACTCTCTATCGTACTACATCCACGCACATTCAAACACCCCAAAACTAGAGTGCGGGGAGCAGTCACTCTCCCCCCAGCTCCATCTCTTTGTCGATGTCTCACAGGATGTAGATACAGGAGAGGAGGTTCCTAGCCCCCTCGTCCCGTCCCTTTTAGTCGCCTCTTACGACACGCAGGGATAACGTTACATATATATATATATATATATATATATATATATATATATATATATATATATATATATATATATATATATATATATATAAATATATATATATATATATATATATATATATATATATATATATATATATAAGTAGGTAGATTATCTATCATTATGCATTACGTATAACCACCATCGATACTTGTTACCCTTTCCAACATTATTACATCTCGGTTCGTGTCAGCCGCTTTAAAGTGGCCTAATCAAAGCATGAAATTACATCGCCTGGTTCCCCAAAAAAATGCGATGCAGCTATTGTTCCTTCCTTGATGATTCCTCCTATCATCATCGCCTCCACAATGCACAAAACATCGATTAGCATACGAGAAACATCAGTATTCTGGAACACAGTGGCGGAACGCTGGATTTTGCACTGGGAATTGGCATAATTCCCCAATACGCGATTTGGCTTCATGTAAGAATGAGCCCATGTGTAAGTCATGCTGATAAGAACGAGGAATGCAATGAAAGAGGCGATGAAAAGGGCAATGAAAGAGGCAATGAAATAGGCAATTAAAGAGGCAATGAAAGAGGCAATGAAATAGGCAATTAAAGAGGCAATGAAAGAGGCAATGAAATAGGCAATTAAAGAGGCAATGAAATCATTCAGGTGCATAAGAGTTCAAAGCAACATGCAAATGGGGTAGTTTAGAATTGTATTTAAGATTTATTTGCTCGGAATTTGCCGTAAACTTTTTTATTTTATCATCCAATATTCTTCCTTAATTAACGGGTATCTTTTTTTATTATCCAGGTATTACTGTTACCTGAAGAACTATTCTTTAAAGACGACAACATAAAAATAAGATGTCTAATTTTTTCATTAGTATTTATTCTGCATATACTATTGAAATTGATAAAGGTATAGTTAAGTTATGCATATTAGATTAACGTATGTCTAAATGCAGAATTATGTTTACTGCAGCTTTCTATAGAAATGGCTAAAGGTGTAATTAAATAACGCATATTGATTTAACATATGTTTAAGTGTTGAATTATTATCAGCTCAGCATCCTATTTAAATTGATGAAGGTGTAATTTAAATTATGCATAGTAATTGGCTGATGTATAAGGCAATCATAAAGACATATAAAGCACCATTAATATTAATACTATTACTACTATCATTATTACTACTACTACTACTACTACTGCTAATAATAATAATAATAATAATAATAATAATAATAATAATAATAATAATAACAATAACAATAATAATAATAATAATAAAGGACTTGAGATCATCCCTACTAATGAACCTTTTAGAAAATGAAGTCGGCGTTTCTCAAACACCTAAAATTCTTTTCAAAGAATATTTCTCATGAATTAAAATCCACCTCGTCACCAGAAATACTTCAACCCATTCTTCTTGACCCGAGGACCAAAGAATGTGAGATATTCTTAGGGACCCATCACCCGCCAACGTTTACTTAAGAACATGAATGTAGAGAGGAATGGTCTCGGGGTGGGGGGGGGGGGGAGAAAGGGGGGGGGGATGGTCCCAGAGGGGTGTTAAAGTACTCAGGAGTGAAAGAGTTGTGGACTCTATTTGCATAACTGACCTGACCTTACACGTACAAAATACCTGCTTTAAAGATGTGTGTTTCTTGAGTCGCTGGATATAGTTTCTCTCTCTCTCTCTCTCTCTCTCTCTCTCTCTCTCTCTCTCTCTCTCTCTCTCTCTCTCTCTCTCTCTCTCTCTTTTACAAATATATATATATATATATATATATATATATATATATATATATATATATATATATATATATATACATTTACATATATATATGAATATATATATATATATATATATATATATATATATATATACATATTTATACATTTTATATATACATATATATATATATATATATATATATATATATATATATATATATATATACATATATATATGTATGTGTATACATAAATATATATATGTATATATATATATATATATATATATATATATATATATATATATATATATGCAGAGAGAGAGAGAGAGAGAGAGAGAGAGAGAGATACATAGAAAAATATGTGTATGTATGTGTGTGCATGGGGATTATGAGGATCCACAGTAACATCTTAAATTCTCTATTACTTCTCGTTAGTTTTAATTTCTCCCTTTACTTATTCTGGTACATAAATAGAATGCCAACGAGAACTACTGCAATTTAGTCAAGTACAGATTCCAGAGTGGCCCGGAGAGCGACCCTTCTCTTCTAAGTACTCGTTCAAGGTAATGAAAATCGGTGGGAGTATGATTAAATAAGTGAGATTTCTAAGAAAAAGTGATCCATATTTTTAATATAAGCCCTTTAGTTTATATATTAGATAGCTCTCTTGCTTGAGGGTACACTCGCGAACACTATTCTATCTAATTTCTCTACAGCTTGTATGGTTTATTTTAATGTTGTTACTGTTCTTGAAATACTTTATTTTTCCTTGTTGCCTTTTCTCACTGGGCTGTTTTCCCTGTTGGGGTCCCTGGCATTATAGCATTCTGCTTTTCCAACTAGGGTTGTAGCTTAGCAAATAATAATAATAATAATAATAATAATAATAATAACCAACCTTCTCCCTCTGCTTCTTGTTAAGTAACACGTTTGGAGAGAGGAATAGATGGATATAATATATATCTAGATATATCTCATTAATCTAAGGTTTGTTTTCCTTATTTTATGAGTATATTACGCAATAGAATATTGTTAATGAATATATTATACTTAGACTCTGGTGGACATATATATGGTCGAAAAGGGTATATTACATCGCAAAATATTGTTAGTGAATTTATTATATCTAAACTCTAGTGAACACATATGTTGAAAGCAAGTTTGTCTGCTCGAAACTAAGCATATTAATGAAATGGTGAAAATGTGTGTTAAAACCACTTTCTGGTGTTACATCAGAAACCATCCAATCTGCAATTTTTATCCTCAAGAACTAAACGCTTGTCTAGAATTTGCCCAAATTTGTGTTGTGGTACCCTGGTGATAGCGTCCTTGCCTAGTGATTGCCAGACTGGGGTTCGGGTACCGCTCAAACTCGTTAGTCCCTTTGGTCGCTGAAACCTCACCATCCTTGTGCGCTAAGGATTAGGGGTTTAGGAGAGCCTATAGGTCTATCTGCCGAGTCATCAGCAACCATTACCTGGCCATCATTAGTCCTTAGCTTGGGTGGATATGGGACTTTGGCGCTGATCTTATGTAATATGGTCAGTCTCAAGGGCATTGTCCTGCTTGATAGGGCGATGTCACTGTTCCTTGCCTCTACCATTCATGAGTAGCTCTCTTCTAGACACCTTATAAAACCAAATCAATTCAACTTGGAACCAATTCAAAAACTATGCATCATACCAATTTTTCTTGTTACTTATTATTTGTAACATAAAACATTGCAAAGGATAACCTTTTTGAATATGATAACTTTATCACTAAATTGTTATTAAAGTCCATGTATTGTTTTCAGTATAGTTACTGAGAACCCACAGGATCAGTGTATCA
This sequence comes from Palaemon carinicauda, assembly GCF_036898095.1. Lineage (NCBI taxonomy): Eukaryota > Metazoa > Arthropoda > Malacostraca > Decapoda > Palaemonidae > Palaemon > Palaemon carinicauda. The sequence goes on along the minus strand of NC_090737.1, from coordinate 125,091,785 downwards.
AATCAGCGGGCAGAAGTTTACAATAGATAGCATTAACTACCAATTAGGCTAAACAGCATAAAATCAATGCAATCTAGTTCGAATCTAGTTTCCATTCGCATTTAGGCTGAATTAAATCAAAGAAAATCGTCTCCTATGATTTCATTTCCTATAGTTTCCAGTTATTCACCTGTTGTATCTTCTCCTCCTCCTCACATTCCTCTTCTTCCTCTTTCCTCTCCTCTTCCTCCTCCTCCTCCTCCTCCTCCTCCTCCTCCTCTTCGTATACCTCCTTCTGTTTCCAGTTATTCGCCTGTTGTATCTTCACTTCTTCCTCCTTACATTCCTCTTTTTCCTCTTTCTCCTCCTCCTCCTCACATTCCTCTTCTTCCTCTTTCTCCTCCTCCTCCTCCTCCTCCTCCTTCTCCTCCTCTTCCTCCTTCTCCTCCTCATATACCCCCTTCTCTGTTTCGTCGTTTGTCTCATGTCGTTGCGCCCCTTTAAGCCGAGGAAGGGGTAAAAAGCTGCCTAGCTGGAATGTCTTGGGGCCTTCCAGGTAAACATTTGGAAATTCTCGGCGGGTTTGCAGGGATTCTTACGTTGCATTTAATAGTAGTCTCAGGTACTTTACGTGATCTTAATGCTACTTCACGCACACCGATGTGTTGATAAATCTTACTTTATACTACCTTAATGCTTCTATAATGTTATCTTGGTGTGTTCCAAAACAAGGAAGCTTTGGAGTACTCTATGTGTAAAGAGGTGAAAAGTGGTAACATTTTAGTATTAGTATTGGCTAATTATCTTTTATTTATGATGCCTTCGTATACAAAGAAGGGTTGCTGCAGATACCTGAACACCATCGGTCTATTGAAAGGTAACATAATCTGAATTTAGTAATCTGCTTGAATCTGAACTGAACCAGCATCAGTGCTTTCTTCTGCTATGGTTTGAAATTGAGGAAGATCACAGACACATCTCTCTCTCTCTCTCTCTCTCTCTCCTCTCTCTCTCTCTCTCTCTCTCTCTCTCTCTCTCTCTCTCTCTCTCTCTCATTCAGTTTAGTATGCCAAATAATTTTGAATAAATTCAAACAAAGTTAGCTATCTTGCTTTGCCAATAATTGAATTTCCTTTCATTTGATTATATACTTTTCAGATGATGAAAATTGTAAAGAACAAATTTATTCCTTATCTAGGAGAAATTAGTATTTTTTTACCAATTATTTGAATTATGAGAATTTATACGAGAATCTCCTTCACACCTAATAATTTTCTGATGTTCTCGAGTCATTTATTTAATTCTTAGAAGACATAAATGATCAATTATTTAACATACCTAATATTACGTCTTCTCGTCGTCTTTAATAAAAATTAAATTAATATAGCAATGGAAGTCATACTGAATTTTTTATTCTTATGCTATATGAAGTTAATTCACAGATCATTGTCATCAACAAAGGATAACAAATTATATGAATTCAGGTCTTAAAGATAGTTGTCATAATTAAGGGTACACTCGGCACGATGTTTTGTCTTATTTCTCTCTCCCCGTTTTTTTACAAGTATTTATAGTTTATGAAAGATCTAATTTGATGTTACTGTTCTTAGTATGTTTTATGTTTTATTCTTGTATTTTTTTATATATCTTTGTTTCTTTTCCTCACTAGGCTATTTTACCCCCGTTGGAGCCCTTGGGTTTATAGCATCTTGCTATTCCAATTAGGGTTATAGCTTCGCTTTTAGTAATAACAACAACAATAATAATAATAATAATAATAATAATAATAATAATAATAATAATAATAATAATAATAATAATAATAATAATAATAATAATAATAATAATAACAGCATTTCATCGCCAGGTTTCTCTGATGAAATGTAATGAAAAGTGTATTCACGTATTATTTTTTCTGATCACCTTCCATCTTACTAACTAGCAGTCAGGCATTATTGAACCTTATATTCTTGGAAGATATCCACTCAACTTCTGCGAACATAACATGATTAACATTGAACATTGAACACTGAACATTTTCTATGTGGTACGAGTAAGCATTATTCTACTCGCATGTATAAAAGGTATAT
>NC_090737.1:125067216-125074716 GCF_036898095.1 Palaemon carinicauda | reverse complement strand
CAACAGTGTTTGGAAATGTATTCAATTTATGCAAGTTCCTCCAGAAGTGTGAATCATAGAGTTTCTTAGAAGAAATTAAGAAATGGTTATGAGATATATCGAGATATGTGGCCTGTATTATTTCGGGTTCAAAATACCACACTGGATAGTGTACAAATCCATGGTGGGAAACAACTTAAAATCCTGTCTTCTTAAAAACAATTTTAATTCAGTCCGAAAAACAACTTTTTCTTTATATATCTTAATTAACATGCCTAAAGGAATGTTTTTTTTTTAATAACGCTAGAAGTATTACTAATTTTAAATACTTATACATAAAACATAGGAAGTGCAAAATCATTTGACTCATGTTATTTATGTAAATCAGAGACTTTTCTATCACGGGGGAAAACAACTAAACCAAGTTATTTGAAAGAACAGGGCTTTATTACTCCAAAGAAATTCTTCTAAAATATCTTGGATCACTAAACTCTTCAGACTCAAAAATCTCAGGTATTCATAGAATGCTAAGAATCCACTGGTGAATATATCATATCTAAAAACATCCTTTGAATGTGGGTGAACAATATCAGTGAGGGGCGAAAATGGCTTACTTTATTGAATTTTTTGTTTGTTTTCTCAAATTTCTAAATCAAATTACATATAAAATGAGGCTATAAAACAGTTTAATGAGATCGTTGTTACTGTATGGACATGAATCGTGGTATGACAATGAATCAATATCCAACAGATTTTGTAGATTTGAGAACAAATCCTTCAGAAGAATATTGGGAGTTAAATGGTAGGAAAAGATTAGAAATGAAACTATTAGAGAGGTTACTCAAGGCCCATATGTGGATCACATCATGTGAAATCATGGTGAAGGGAAGATGGAGATGGTTTGGGCATGCTCTTCGCACTCCCCAAGAGAGATTTGTTCATCAAGCATTTAACTAGGCCACAAAAGGCACTAGAAGAGTTGGAAGATCCTGACATACATGACTGAGGACTATGAAACGTGAAGTGGGAGATGAAGAATGGAGAAGTATTGATTTGAAAGCTCAAGATAGAGACGACTGGCGAAATCTAGCCGAGGCCCTTTGCGCCAATAGACTTAGGAGGAGATGATGATGATTCTTAAATAATCCTTTGGGCATTATCTCTCATCTTTAAAAAGTGGTAAAAAAGAAATCCATTTCATGATTTCTGTTTTTAAGTATTCCCAGCAAATGCCATCTTGCTTACTTTAGGATTAAATTATTGTTTATTACATTTTTAGTTCTCTGGTATCATCGACTACTTTTTTTTTTCTAAATATGAATTTTATATTAATAAACGTCAATCAATAAAAGTAAATTCCTCCTCCTCCTCCTCCTCCTTGTCATCATCATCGCTTCTTACACCTATTAATGCAAAATGCCTCGGTTAGATTTTAGATTAAATTAAAACAAAAAGGAAAATTAGCTGCTATTGATGATTGCCTTGAAAAAAAAAAACAGATATATATCAATAAACAAATCCATAACGATAGATTAAAAAGAAAAATTTTATTATTTGATAAAGAAACTGCGAAACTATACTGCATGTTTGAGGCACAGAAGAACTAGTTGGATACGACAATGCTTTCTGACATTAACTAGTTTCATCAAGTGATCATTAACTGGTAATATCCATGCTAATTATGCATTGCTTACACCAGACAATTATGCTTTGGGTTTTCAAACTAAATATTTGACTATTTTCACTACACTAAATATAAATTGAAAGAAATCCTTCTCGTTAGATTCTTACTTTAATAGTTTCATCATATTTCTATTCCCAATGTCTCAACCTGATTCTCAAGAAATCATTAGCTTTCGGTTTAAAATTATGCTTTTCTATGTGGTTTGTGTCTTTAACTTTATTAATGATAATGAATTCATTTGCGTGTCTTTAATCCTTTAGAACTAGAAAATAGGATTCAGTTCCAAAGCGATAGTTTTTTAGTAATTGAATATATAAATGCAATGTTTTATTATTCTTATATTTCTCTCTCTCTCTCTCTCTCTCTCTCTCTCTCTCTCTCTCTCTCTCTCTCTCTCTCTCTCTCTCTCTCTCTCTCTCTCTATATATATATATATATATATATATATATATATATATATATATATATATAAATATATATATATATATATATATATATATATATATATATATATATATATATATATATATATATATATGAAAGAGAGAGAGAGAGAGAGAGAGAGAGAGAGAGAGAGAGAGAGAGAGAGAGAGAGAGAGAGAGAGAGAATAGTAAAATATTCCAATTATATATTCAGATACTAAAAACCATCGTTTCACAACTGAATCCTATTTTCTAGTTTCAGGGGGATAAAAAATGGAAATTAATTTATATATATATATATATATATATATATATATATATATATATGTATATATACATATATATATATATATATATATATATATATGTGTGTGTGTGTGTGTGTGTGTGTGTGTGTGTGTGCGTGTGTGCGTGTGTATTTACAAGAATTCATTCATCAACAATATACCTTTACTCTTTACTTTGGGGCCATGATAACTAGTTTGCATTGTTACATCCCACAGAGAAAAACAGAAAACTAAATTTTTTATGCACTAGTCTGTATAAATGATTTCAAGTTTATTTACTCCATACTCTAGTCTATGTCTGACTCTGCCTACAGTTTAAAGGTTTAAAGGCCAAAAATGAATGGCAGAGGTAAGGAACAGTAGCATTGTCCAATCAAGCAGGACATTGCCCTTAGAGACTAACCACATATACATATGATCAGCGCCCAAGCCCCCTCTCCACCCAAGCTAGGATCAAGGAGGGCCAGGCAATGGCTGCTGATGACTCAGCAGATAGACCTATAGGCTCTCCTAAAACCGCCATCCTTAGCTCTCAAGGATGTAAGGTTGCAGCGACTTAGGGAACTAACGAGTTTGAGCGGGACTCGAACACCAGTCTGGCATTCACCAGGCAGGGACGTTACCGCATCGGCCACCACAACACAATATACTGTTTAACGACACAACCTATGCAGATTGTTTTACTGTTATAAAATGACCAATTCTTATGTGAATATATATAATTCACTGTTTTTTTTCAAGTTGTTTCTCTTAATTAGTTTACCATCGAAGAAATAAAGACCATGAACAGATAACATATACACGATAAATTCTCTCTCTCTCTCTCTCTCTCTCTCTCTCTCTCTCTCTCTCTCTCTCTCTCTCTCTCTCTCTCTCTCTCTTTTATATATATATATATATATATATATATATATATATATATATATATATATATATATATATATATTTATATATATATATATATATATACATATATATATATATATATATATATATATATATATATATATATATATATATATATATATATATATATATATATATATATATATCATATCATCATAAATATTTATCTTAGAAGCAATTAAAATCAAGCATATTCAACCAAAATTATGCTAAAGTTTATTGTACTCAAGCTTTTGAAAGAAAAAAGAAGATTCTAAAAGGAAAAATTCTCTAATGGGGTTAAACATCAGTCATTATCCTAAATACTTAAATTTTTAGACACAGTCCATCATTTAAACCAACTTTGTATTAGAAATACGTACATTAAAAATATCCAAAGGTAATTGAGCAATTTTCATCCACAGGTATCTATGCATTACAACCGTTAATCAAAGGTAACTAATTCATTTTCCATGACATAATGAGGAATGGACACTGAAACTTGAATAAACCTATATACTATATATATTCATTGAGTATTTTATTAAGATACTTGTATTCAGTATATTCAGTTTGTATACTGTAGAACATATCTAGGCACACTAACTAGCGCCTCACTGAATTAATTGAAAAATATTGAGATTAAGGTCAGTATATATATATATATATATATATATATATATATATATATATATATATATATATATATATATATATATATATATATAAATGAATAAATATATATATATATATATATATATATATATATATATATATATGTGCACATATATATATGTATATATATATATATATATATATATATATATATGCACATATATATATGTATATATATATACATATATGTGTGTGTGCATATTTATATATATGCACACACACATTATATATATATATATATATATATATATATATATATATATATATATATATATATATATATATATATATATATATATGTATGTATTTATATACATAAATATATATACATACATACATATGTATATATATATATATATATATATATATATATATATATATATATACATATACATATATATATATATGCACATATATATGTGCACATATATATATGTATATATATATATATATATATATATATACATATATGTGTGTGTGTGCATATTTATATATATGCACACACACACACACACACACACACATATATATATATATATATATATATATATATATATATATATATATATATGTATTTATATAAATAAATATATATACATACATACATACATATATATATATATATATATATATATATATATATATATATATATATATACATATGTGTGTGCGTATGTCTGTGTATGTTACCGTAAATATATGAGCAAAATTTATTATTATGCACAATTCCTACTAAATTTCCATACTAACTGATACTCCAGTTAATATGCATATTAACTGAAAATTACAGTATATATGCATAATTCCTAAAATCCTAGTAACTCTGCACAATAACCGTTATTAACGTCTTTATCATACAAAATAACTACTACTGACGCAGAGTCAATAAAGGTTTATGTCATATCTATAAATATCTAAAATCGATATATTAATATAGAGACGATTGCTCACTTGTTGGAAAACTGTCATTTTTCTTTTAATCTGTTTTTATCTTTGACTCCTACTTGGGTCATTTAGTAGCTGTCTTGTTGCCCGAAAACTAGTTATTTGAATATGAAAACCACTGTTCACTTGTTGGAAAACTACCTTTTTTCTTTTAATCTACTAATTTAACTTTGACCACTACTTTGGTTGTTTAGTAACTATCCTGTTGGCTTCGACTACCACTTTGATAGTTTAGTAACTATCTTGTTGCCTGGCAACTAGTTATTTGTACATGAAAACCACTGTTCACTTGTTGGAAAACTGCCTTTTTTTCTTGTAATCTGCTATTTTAACTTTGACTACTACTTTGGTAGTTTAGTAACTATCTTGTTCCCGAGTAACTAGCTATTTGAATATAAAAACAACTGTTCACATGTTAGAAGACTACCTTTTTCACTTTTAATCTCCTATTTTAACTTTGACTACTACTTTGGCTGTTTAGTAACTATCCTGTTGGCTTCGACTACTACTTTGGTAGATATGTAACTATCTTGTTCCCTGGCAACTAGGTATTTGAATATGGAGAACACTCTTCACTAGTTAGAAAATTGCCTTTTTTACTTTTAATCTCCTATTTTAACTTTGACTACTACTTTGGTAGTTTAGTAACTATCTTGTTCCCCGGCAAATCGCTATTTGAGAAGACGGAAAACCACTGTTAACTTGTTAGAAAACTGCCTTTTTTCTTTTAATTTCCTATTTTATCTTTGACTACTATTTTGGTTGTTTAGTAACTATCTTGTTGCCTTCGATTATTACTTTGGTAGTTTACTAACTATCTTGTTCCCGGGCAACTAGCTATTTGAATACGAAAACCTCTGTTCACTTGTTGGAAAACTGCCTGTTTTACTTTTTATCTCCTATTTTAACTTTGACTATTACTTTGGTAGTTTAGTAACTATCTTGTTGCCTTCGACTTTACTTGAGTAGTTTAGTAACTATCTTGTTCCCCGGTAACTAGGTATTTGAATATGAAGACCACTCTTTACTTGTTTGAAAACTACCTTTTATTCTGTTAATCTATTAGTTTAACTTTGACTACTACTTTGGTAGTTCAGTAACTATCTTGCTGCCCGGCAACTAGCTATTTAAATATGAAAACCACTGTTCGCTTGATGGAAAACTGCCTTTTTTCCTTTTAATCTTCTAGTTTAACCTTGACAACAACTATGGTTGTTTAGTAACATCTATCATGTAATCGGCATACGTTTTAGTTAACCTACGAACCATTGTAAAACGTTTTCATTCTTCAGCTTAAGAGCACTTAGAAAAAAAAAATGCGAATGCTCCACAAAAATATATATCGGGATTTCTAATACCCATTATTATTATTATTGATCAATTCAAAATAATAGCGACAATTGAAACATTTTCAATAATAATAATAATAATAATAATAATAATAATAATAATAATAATAATAATAATAATAATAATAATAATAAATTATTTCGTAATATAGGCTTGCTTTCCTTTACTTATATTTTCAGAATTTTTTTTTCAGCTATATATAGATCAAGGGAAATGCATAGGGAGGTATTTGATAATAACGCATCTAAATAACTTTTCTAATAAATTCCTACATTAATTAGAATAGAAAAAGTATTTTAAACTTCCAAAGGAAAGTGAGGACATATATCCATAAGAATTAAAACATCTGGTAAAGAAAATGAAAGCTATAGCAGTAAATCTATTTTATATTAGTAAATGCAAGAAATTCAATATAATTTAATTATAAGGTATAGATAATAGTTTTATTTCATAAATACGTGGCTTTGAAACTCTAAAAAATTGTAATTTAATTTACAATCCCTCTGGACCCCCTTTCCCAGGTCACAAACAAAAAGTAAATCGCAAAATAAATCCTTATAATATAAAAAAGTAAATCACAAATAAATCCTTAAATTATGATAAAGTAAATCATAAATAATTCCTTACCTTATGATTGGCACCTACGTCTCTCTTTTGTCTTGGCAATCGTTTCATACGAGTAGTATTATTAAAGTTTGTCTCGTGTATTTCTATAAATAATCACAAATTTTGAAATAAGATTGTACTTCTCTCTTGTCCTTTCGTAACTACAAGCGATCTTATGAATAGCTCCACAGCACTCGCAACACTTTTCCTTAATAATTAAATTATATCTGATCATATTCAACCAACAGTTCAATACCACCACTAGAAAAATAATGATGAAATTCTTCATACCCCACATTGCACTGCACACAATCCTTAGGAATTGGGTTTTTGTCAAAATTAACGCCAGAAGGACCAGCCACTGCCTTTGCCATTGCTAAAGAAAACGAAAGGTCGGTTTTCCGGTTTTCCTTCCTTATTCGAAGTATTCAGTCAAACAAGGATACCATTGGACGTTAAGTAAACTTTATTACTTCGCTGTTGTCGATGTTGTCGTTCGTAATTGGTTATTATTATTATTATTATTATTATTATTTATTATTATTATTATTATTATTATTATTATTATTATTATTATTATTATTACCTGCTAAGCTACAAACCTAGTTGGAAAAGCAGGATGCTATAAGTACAGGGGGTCTCCAACAGGGAAAATACGCCAGTGAG
>NC_090737.1:125047519-125050019 GCF_036898095.1 Palaemon carinicauda | reverse complement strand
ATCGTCCGTCCCGCTAAAGATACAGCCGAAATTAAACTGAAGTATTTTGCCTTACATGTTTTATACGGTCGTAACCTGTAACGGTTTTAATTTTTTATCTTATCACTCGCTCTTCCCTGCACTGTTAATAGACGAACCTGTGTTATCATTTTAGTTCATGCCTTATTATGTTTGAATTTTTGTGACGTTCTTGCTTGCAAGTCGTTGCAACTCCATCTATTACAATTTACGAAAAGTACAATTTCAGAAATTACAAAACATAATAAACAGAGGAGCTAGACTGATATAATGTATCCCACCTAGAGAATGGATCACCTCTATACTAATAGATTTACGCTGGCTACCGATTAAAGGGTTAAAACGAGGATTGAATTTGAAATATGTACAATAACTCACCAAGTTATCAGAACCGATCTTCCAAAATACCTTTGAGAATTACTACATATTGCGCAGCCAACTAATCGTGTTGATACGAGAATAGTTAGATGGTTTCAAACTATTGGAACCTATATATATATATATATATATATATATATATATATATATATATATATATATATATATATATATATATATATATGTTTACTGTAGGCTCTAAAGCCTTTAAATATGCAGCCCCAAGACTATACAATAAGCTAACATGAGACATCCAAATAATTGAAGATATTAAGGCTTTCAAGGGGAAACTGAAGACTTTCTTATTCTGCGAGTCCTTTGATAGTGACGATTTAACAGTAAATGAGCAATACGTGATATTAAATGTTATTATTATTATTATTATTATTATTATTATTATTATTATTATTATTATTATTAGCCAAGCTACAACCCTAGTTGGAAAAGCAAGATTATATAAGCCCAAGGGCTCCAACATGGAAATATAGCCCAGTGAGGAAACGAAATAAGGAAATAAATAAATGATGAGAACAAATTAACAATAAATCATTCTAAAAACAGTAACACCGTCAAAACAGATATGTCATATATAAACTATAAAAAGACTTATGTCAGCCTGTTCAACATAAAAACATTAAAGGCTTTCAAGAGGAAACTGAAGACTTCCTTATTCTGCGAGTCCTTTGAAAATGACGATTTAACAGTAAACGAGCAATACGTGATATGAAATGTTGAATACTCTGAACGAACAAGATTAGGTTAGGAGGTCATGTAGAGAGTAGGGTTCCCCTGCTGTATAGGACCGGAAAAACAGCCGTCAAAGTAAGTAAGTTTATAAACTCGATGATTATTTAAGAAAGTTTAGTTACACTCGCACCACCTCACAGTTAGTCCACCCGCTCGCTCGCACTGTATACGGATCTTGAACTTAACCTACATCTTACTACATAAGTCACATCAGAGTAACTATTAAAGTTGAAAGACCAGCTGTTATGCAGCTAAGTTATGAGTTTACTTTTTGGACAGATATTTAGAATAATGACGGCAGAAAAGCAATTTCTGCTCATATATTACAGCTAAGAACACTTTACCTCATGCAAGTATGAATATTAATAACACCTGTGGCAGGGAAAATGCTCTCTCTCTCTCTCTCTCTCTCTCTCTCTCTCTCTCTCTCTCTCTCTCTCTCTCTCTCTCTCTCTCTCTCTCTCTGTTTCTTTGTACTGCTACACTGCTTTAGCCATTTTCTTACTTTTCTTACGAATGTGATACATTACAATTAACAAAACTTGACTGTCAAGTATTTTCATAATAAAAAGTATTCTGTTGTGCCATCTCTCTCTCTCTCTCTCTCTCTCTCTCTCTCTCTCTCTCTCTCTCTCTCTCTCTCTCTCTCTCTCTCTCTCTCATAGCGTTGAGTTAATCTTGATATTCAATTCTTTTGAATATTTCCTTATATATTCGGCGTATTAGTACTATTATCTAAAATATTTTGGTTAGGATATAACTCCCCACTCTCTCTCTCTCTCTCTCTCTCTCTCTCTCTCTCTCTCTCTCTCTCTCTCTGGCACCCCAAATGGAAGGTTTGGAATTTTTCATTTACATGTTTGCGTATAGGCTAATAGCTATGATACTCTTAACAAACTTACGTACAGATATATTCTAACTGCCGTTTAATTATCCATAAATATATCGATATAGTATAAAGACCTCAAGAACAGAAGAGTCTGTCCTACAAAAAAATGTTTTCTGAATTAGCAACCTTTCCTAGAAATAACAAAGATTTTTTTTTTCCCAAAAAAACTGAAATGATTTGCTGAAGAGAAGAAGACGGTTTTTACGAAGTTCTTTTATATGCCGTTCCGTAAATTTAGAATGACTAAATTGTGATCTCCCATAGAAAAGAAAAAACACAATAATATTTCTACATGGGGGTATCTCTTAGTTAGGTAGTTTAGAAAGTGATAAAATAATACATTAAATGTGCCTTGTTTCAGTTCCAGTTTTATCAGAATATATACTCGACAGAACATCAGCCAGGCAAGGACAGCAACCAAAAATAATGAATTAAATAAAAAGACATCACTGGTTTAGATTCTTCATT
>NC_090737.1:125020019-125037519 GCF_036898095.1 Palaemon carinicauda | reverse complement strand
TAATTGGAATAGCAAGATGCTATAAACCCAAGGGCTCCAACAAGGGTAAAATAGCCCAGTAAAGAAGGGAAACAAGGATATAAACAAAACTACAAAAAAGTAATAAACCATCAATATAAAATATACTAAGAACAACACTAAATTAGGTCTTTTAAAAACTATAAGTACTTCCCCCCCCCCCAAAAAAAAAAAAAAAAAAAAAAAAAAACCGGGAGAGAGAAATATGACAAACAGCGTGCCCGAATGTACCCTTAATTATGGCAAATATTCTTAAGACCTGAATTCATGCAGTTTGTTATCCCTTGTTGATGACAATTATCTGTAGATTAACTTCATATAGCTTACGAATAAAAAAAAAACTCTGAATGACTTTCATTACTATATTAATTTTTTTTTATTAAAGACGACGAAAAGACGTATTATTTGAAATGATAAATAATTATTCCTTTGTCTTTTAAAAATTATATTAATAACTTGAGAACATAAGATTAGTGGGTGTGAAGGAGATTCTCGTATAAATTCTCATAATTTAATTCAAATAATTGGCAAAATATATTAATTGTTCCTAGATAAGGAATAATTCTGTTCTTTACAATTTTCACCAACTGAAAAGTATATAATCAAATGAAAGGGAATTCAATTATTGGCAAAGCAAGATAAATAACTTTGTTTGGAATTATTCAAGATTATTTGGCATACTAAACTGAATTAGAGAGAGAGAGAGAGAGAGAGAGAGAGAGAGAGAGAGAGAGAGAGAGAGAGAGAGAGAGAGAGAGAGAGAGATGTGTTTGTAATCTTCCTAAATTTCAAACCATAGCAGAGGAAAATACTGATGCTGGTTCAGTTCAGATTCAAACAGATTACTAGATTCAGAATTCAGTGGTAAAAATACATCAGATTATCTTATCTTTCAATAGACCGGAGGTGTTTAGATATCTGCAGCAACCCTTCTTTATATACGAAGGTATCATAAATAAAAGATAATTAGCCAATACTAATACTAAAAGGTTACCACTTATCACTTCATTACACATAGAGTACTCCAAAGCCTCCCTGTTTTGGAACACACCAAGATAATGTTATAGAAGCATTAAGGTAATATAAAGTAAGATTTATCAACATACCGGTGTGAGTGAAGTAGCATTAGGATCACGTAAAGTACCAGAGACTACTATTAAACGCAACGTAAGAATCCCTGCAAACCCGCCGAGGCTTTCCAAATGTTTACCTGGAAGGCCCCAAGACATTCCAGCTAGGCAGCTTTTTACCCCTTCCTCGGCTTAAAGGGGCGCAACGACCAGAGATGAAGGACGAAGAGGGAGGAGGTATATGAAGAGGAAGAGGAGAAGGAGGAGGAGGAGGAGGAGAAAGAGGAAGAAGGGGAATGTGAGGAGGAAGAAGTGAAGATACAATAGGCGAATAGCTGGAAATTATAGGAAATGAAATCAAAGGAGGGGATTTTCTTTGATTTAATTCAGCCTAAATGCGAATGGAAACTAGATTAGAACTAGATTGCATTGATTTTATGCTGTTTAGCCTAATTGGTAGTTAATGCTATCTATTGTAAACTTTTGCCCACTGATTTGACACACTGATCCTGTGGTTTCTCAGTAACTATACTGAAAACAATGCATGAATTTTAATAATAATTTAGTGCTAAAGTTGTCATATTAAACAAAGTTATCCTTTGCAATGTTTTATGTTGTAAATAATAAGTAACAAGGAAAGATTGGTATGATATATAGTTTTTTAATTGGTTCTAAGTTGAATTGCTTTGGTTTTATAAGGTGGCTAGAAGAGAGCTACTCATGAATGATAGAGGCAAGGAACAGTGACATCTCCCTATCAAGCAGGACAATGCCCTAGAGACTGACCGTATTACATATGATCAGCACCCAAGCCCCCTCTCCACCAAAGCTAGGACCAAGAAGGGTCAGGCAATGGCAGCTGATGACTCAGTAGATAGACCTATAGGCTCCTCCAAACACCTCATCCTTAGCTCATAAGAATGGTGAGGTTACAGTGACCAAAGGAACTAAGGAGTTTGAGCGGGACTCGAAACACAGTATGGGAATCACCAGGGCCCTACAACCCAACTTTGGCCAAATTTTATACAAGCGTTTAGTTCTTAAGGAAGAAAATTGGAGATTAGTTGGTTTCTGAGGTAAAACGAGTAAATGGTTTAATACACACCTTCACCATTCCAATAATATGCTTAGTTTCGACCAGACAATTTATGGCTTTTCGACTATATATATGTCCGCTAGAGTCTAGGTATAATGAATTCATTAACAATATTTTATTTCGTAATGTACCCATAAAATAAGAAAAACGATTCCTAGATTAATGAGGTATATTTAGGTATATATCATATCCATCCATTCCCTCTCTCCAAACGTATTATATAACAAGAAGCAGAGGGAGAAGGTTGGTTATTATTATTATTATTATTATTATTATTATTATTATTATTATTATTATTACTTGCTAAGCTACCACCCTAGTTCGAAATGCAGAATGCTATAAGCCTAGGGACCCCAACAGGGAAAATTGTAAAGTTAGGAAAGGAAACAAGGAAAAAAAAATATTTCAAGAACAGTAACAACATTAAAATGAATATTTCGTATATAAACTATAAGAAACTTTAACCAAACAAGTGAAAGAAAAATTAGTTATAATAGTGTACGCGAGTGAACCCTCAAGCAAGAGAGCTATCTAATATATAAACTAAAGGACTCAAATAAAAAAATATGGATCACATTTTCTTAGAAATCTCATTTGTTTAATCTTACTCCCACCGATTTTCCTTACCTTGACCGAGTACTTAGAAGAGAAAGGTCGCTGTCTGGGCCACTCTAGAATCTGTACTTCACTAATTTGCAGTAGTTCTCGTTGGCATTCTAATTATGTAACGGAATAAGTAAAGGGAGAAATTAAAACTGATGAGAAGTAATAGAGAAATTAAGATGTTACTGTGGGTTTTTCATAATCCGCATGCACACACATACATGCACATATTCTCTCTCTCTCTCTCTCTCTCTCTCTCTCTCTCTCTCTCTCTCCACTATAAAAAAAGTTATTTTGCTTCCCATTGAATTTGGATCCATTGTTTTGGAAAGGAATTGGCACAATCCTTCTCGGATGGTCTCCAATCAACGCTTTGAAAGACTTCCATTTCAGGTCTCTATACATGAAGGACGGATTCGGGTTTTTAGGATTCAAACGCTCCACCGAATTTGAAAATGGTATGTGGGCGAAGGGAATCCTCTAAATATACATATATATAATATATATATATATATATGTATATATATATATGTGTGTGTGTGTGTGTGTGTGTGTTTGTGTACTCGTGTTTGAATGTATTTATGTTTATATATACATATAAATATAAATATATATATATATATATATATACATATACATACATATTTATATATTAATATTTACATCTCTCTCTCTCTCTCTCTCTCTCTCTCTCTCTCTCTCTATATATATATATATTATATATACATATATATATATATATATATATATGTATATGTCTATTTAAAACATATATATACATATATATATTTATATATATGTGTATATACATATATATATAAATATATATATATATATATATATATATATATATATAGATATATATATATATATATATATATTATATATATATATACAGTATATATACACATACATATCTCAAGCTAAGGCCTACTAACTTTGGTTAACTATGATCTATTATTACACAATTCAATTAATTTCAGAATGATCATATCACCCCAGTGTTGCACAAAATACTTAAAACATTACTGCAATGCATAAAAATAAAAATGAAAAATATTACGTGCTGTTACATCCCCTTCTCTTGCTCAACGAGAAGTTCATTTCTGTTTTTATATTGCGTGTTCCAACACTATTAATTACTTTGCATGCACGATCTGAGCAAAATTCATTTTTCCAAATGAACATAAAACTCCAATGGCTGGGGGTCCTAGGCAGCTATTGCCAAATTTATATTAATAACTTTAATATTTTAGGATTACTATTACTATTATTATTAATTGCTAAGCTACAATCCTAGTTGGAGAAGCAGGATGCTATAAGCCTAGGGGTCCCAAGAGGGAAAATAGCCCAGGCATTCTGGATCTCAGCTTTCCCAAAGACCTCTTCTTGAAGAGTTTGATTCTAGGTAATGACTGATTATCGATTATCCCTTACTCTTATCTTATTTTTGATAAGAGTGTTCTGAAATAGAATGAAAGAATATATTTGAAAGAAAATAGAGCTACAGATAATAGTTATTCTAGAAATAAAAAAGTTTTTTCTTCTAATTTATTTAATAGTAAATATGAACGCTTTTCATAGATCTATATACAAATGAAAACTTCTGCGGTTTTCTTAATGAATACCAAAGTATTATTATATTGATAAAAGAAGATAGTTTTACAAGAAATAGAAAGTTGATTCCTTAACTGGCCCATTTTGAAAATCTAGCTAACAGTAAAGTAAGAACGCTTTTCATAGATAGGTCTACAGTATATACAAATAATAACGTCTGCAGTTTGCTTGATCAAAACCAAAATATGATTATATGGATAATAGAAAATAGTTTTACAAGAAATAGAAAGTTGATTCTTCAACTGGTCCTTTTTGATAATTTAGTTAGAAATAAATAGGAACGTGTACAGTTTTCTTAATAGCAAAATATTATAAAGATATGATCGATAACTTCAAACAAGTTAATATCAACTTAATTTCGAGGAATTCACAACATAGAATTTGATATCTTACTGAAGCTATTACCTCGTTATTCATCCTTCTTACCTTCTCTTTTTTCCAATGATAGGGTTAAGATCTATTTGATATATTACTAATTAAACACTATAAGCATAAGTATTTAATCTGATATATTTTGGTTATAGGATATTGGTGTTATGTCTTTAATTTTCTTACAAATATTTCATTCTTCTTCTTCTTCTTCTTCTTCTTCTTCTTCTTCTTCTTCTTCTTCTTCTTCTTCTTCTTCTTCTTCTTCTTCTTCTTCTTCTTATTATTATTATTATTATTATTATTATTATTATTATTATTATTTCCAGCTAAGCTACAACCCAAGTTGGAAAAGCAGGATGCTATAAGCCCATGGGCTCCAACAGGGAAAAATACCCTAGTGAGGAAAGGAAATAAATAAAGTGAATGAGACGTAATGAACAATTGAACTAAGATATCTAGGAAATAATTGTACTACTACTAGAAAAGATAATAATCTAATTTTGTTAGCAATTGTTTTGAGACAACTTATCCAATTTCATTAATTAAAAACTAGTAATATCTCTCTATATCTCTAAATCTAGTGCGAGTGAAACAATTAAAGTTAAAACAAGTGTTCATTGTTATTGTTAAAGCCAAGATTATGGTGGCCTATTGGAAACGTCCCAGCCTGGTGATCTGCCGGACTGGGGTTCGAGTCACGATTAAGCTCGATAGTTTCTGGTAGTGTCTGTAACCTCACCATCCTTGTGAGCTAAGGATGGGGACTTTGGGGGAGCGCATAAGTCTACCTGTTGGCTCTCCCTGGCTCTAACTTGGGTGGAGAGGAGACTTGGGCGCTGATCTTATGTTCATATGGTCAGTCTCTAGTGCACTGTCCTGCTAGCTGAGGCATTTTCACTGTCCCTTGCCTCTGTCATTCATGAGCCACCTTTAAACCCCAAACACTTGCTTCTATTATATCCTCTTTAGTGAGTAAGATAGTGACGAAGAGGGAGAGCAGATGATATGTATGTTTTTGCCTTCTGTGTATTAAAGTTCATATTTCATGATCATTTAGTGCATATATCCTCAGGATCAAGAGTGATTTATTGATAATTTGTTAATTGTTAATTTGTTAATCTGTTAATTTGTTCTCATTTATTTATTTCCTTATTTCCTTTCCTTACTGAGCTATTTTTCCCTGTTGGAGCCCTTGGGCTTATATCATCTTGCTTTTCCAGCCAGGTTTGTAGCTTGGATTATAATAATAATAATAATAATAATAATAATAATAATAATAATAATAATAATATAATAGATAAAAGTGGCTTTTCTTTTGTTAATTTTTGCGATTCCAGTTCACTTTCTTAAAGTAATGGAAAAAATTTTTCCTCTGAGATTTTTATAAGTAATAGGAGGAGATGATGATGATGATGAGGATTTTATAAGTATTCAAGTTCCTATGATTAAGGATTTCAACTTAATTTACTTACGATATTAAGGCCCGGTCACACCGCCCGAACGTTGCTGGAGCGTTCCTTGAACGGTAGGGAGGTGGACCAAAAGCTCGTCATCGCTACAAAATGGAAAAAAAATCGAAAACACAGGTGTTGGTTTAGCGGTGCACGTACTTGCGTCTATCGGTGCCAAACTTTGATTAGGCGTTGGTGGAACGGGGGTGAACTTTGCCAGGGCGGAAAATTTTCCCCTTCTCACCGCTCGCAATATTTTGTGCAGCTCAAAACTTTCGGAGCGGTAGGAGGGTCCCTCGAAAAACGTCAGCGGTGGCAGAGCGTATACGGCGTTGCTTTAACGGGGCCCAACTTATGTCTAACGGTGGTGAACGGTTACGAGCGGTGATGAATTTTTTTCACCGCTCCATGGACGCTCCAGCAACGTTCGGGCGGTGTGACCGGGCCTTTAGGCGTTTAATTATCAAATTCATGTTTGACTTTAAACTCCTTAAATCCTACAGAATACATGATAGACATGATCAATCTTTTATCATTTCTCTCTCTCTCTCTCTCTCTCTCTCTCTCTCTCTCTCTCTCTCTCTCTCTCCTTTATAAATCAATCAACATAATATATAGTGGTGGGTAGAAAGGGAGTTTGTTGATATAAAAATATCGCTATTTTATTGTTAAATATTGTTACAATGATTTTATGCTTATTCAAATTTCATTTTGAAATAAAAGTATTTCTCTCTCTCTCTCTCTCTCTCTCTCTCTCTCTCTCTCTCTCCCCTCTCTCTCTCTCTGTTCATTTCGATTTCATTTTGAAATAAGATTCTCTTTTTCTCTCTTTCTCTTTTTCTATGTTCAATCAAATATCATTTTGAATCAATTCTCTCTCACTGTTTCTTTTTCCCTCTCTCTGTTCATTAAATTTGAAATACCCCCCCCCCTCTCTCTCTCTCTCTCTCTCTCTCTCTGTTCATTCAAATTTCATTTGGAAATAAAACTCTCTCTCTCTCTCTCTCTCTCTCTCTCTCTCTCTCTCTCTGTTCATTCAAATTTCATTTGGAAATAAAACTCTCTCTCTCTCTCTCTCTCTCTCTCTGTTCATTCAAATTTCATTTGGAAATAAAACTCTCTCTCTCTCTCTCTCTCTCTCTCTGTTCATTCAAATTTCATTTGGAAATAAAACTCTCTCTCTCTCTCTCTCTCTCTCTCTCTCTCTCTACTCATCCAAATTTCATTCGGAAATAAAACTCTCTCTCTCTCTCTCTCTCTCTCTGTTCATTCAAATTTCATTTGGAAATAAAACTCTCTCTCTCTCTCTCTCTCTCTCTCTCTCTCTGTTCATTCAAATTTCATTTGGAAATAAAACTCTCTCTCTCTCTCTCTCTCTCTCTCTCTCTCTGTTCATTCAAATTTCATTTGGAAATAAAACTCTCTCTCTCTCTCTCTCTCTCTCTCTCTCTCTGTTCATTCAAATTTCATTTGGAAATAAAACTCTCTCTCTCTCTCTCTCTCTCTCTCTCTCTGTTCATTCAAATTTCATTTGGAAATAAAACTCTCTCTCTCTCTCTCTCTCTCTCTCTCTCTCTCTCTGTTCATTCAAATTTCATTTGGAAATAAAACTCTCTCTCTCTCTCTCTCTCTCTCTCTCTCTCTCTCTGTTCATTCAAATTTCATTTGGAAATAAAACTCTCTCTCTCTCTCTCTCTCTCTACTCATCCAAATTTCATTCGGAAATAAAACTCTCTCTCTCTCTCTCTCTCTCTCTCTCTCTCTGTTCATTCAAATTTCATTTGGAAATAAAACTCTCTCTCTCTCTCTCTCTCTCTCTCTCTCTCTCTCTGTTCATTCAAATTTCATTTGGAAATAAAACTCTCTCTCTCTCTCTCTCTCTCTCTCTCTCTCTCTCTCTGTTCATTCAAATTTCATTTGGAAATAAAACTCTCTCTCTCTCTCTCTCTCTCTCTCTCTACTCATCCAAATTTCATTCGGAAATAAAACTCTCTCTCTCTCTCTCTCTCTCTCTCTGTTCATTCAAATTTCATTTGGAAATAAAACTCTCTCTCTCTCTCTCTCTCTCTCTCTCTCTCTCTCTCTCTCTCTCTACTCATCCAAATTTCATTTGGAAATAAAACTCTCTCTCCTTTTTTTGTCTCTCTCTCTGTTCATTCAAATATGATTTGGAATTAACTCTCTCTCTCTCTCTCTCTCTCTCTCTCTCTCTCTCTCTCTCTGTGTTCATTAGATTTAAAATAAAACTTTCCATCTCTATCTCACTTTCTCTCTCTCCCTCTGATATATAAATGATTATGAAATGAAACCGAAATTGGCTATGTTTGTCTGGATGTGGCCACTTGTTGATCCTCAATATTGGCCCGCTAACCTGTTGAACCACACTGCAGATACCTCATACAGAGAGCTGCGGGAGACGATGCAATTGAGTTTGGCAATTGCATCATAATAAAGCTATCGAGACACATTGAATTAAGATAGATAAGAGAGAGAGAGAGAGAGAGAGAGAGAGAGAGAGAGAGAGAGAGAGATTGCATCTTCTGAGAATCAAATAATTATGTTTGATATTAACATAGATAATATTTAGTGTAAAAAAGTAGATTAGGCCTAACACTTGTTTACAAATATTTTTTTTTTCAAGAACCCTGAAAGGAAAATTTGCCTCTTTTTGACAGTGTAATCATATACATTAAAGCTTTAGAAACTGTCAGCATCATATAAACCTATATTCTTTATTATATTTATTGCTTTATACACGGTAATACTTGATGTGTGTTCTTTTTAGTATTAACAATTATCTGACAAACAATTTCTTGTTTACTTTTGAGATAATAACCGTATTGTTGATTTTTATTAGTATAGAATGTTGATAGTTATTCAAAGTTGTTTTTACTACAGTATCTTAGACTAAAATGTAATGTTATGTTACCAATGTTCTTCATCACATGCTATGTATACATACACTCACACACATATGTATATATATATATATATATATACATATATATATATATATGTATATATATATATATATATATATAAATATATAAATATACATCCATAACCCCGAGAATGAAATAAAGATTTAATGGTTTTAGTAATGCTCAATATTCCTATTCAGATCCAGCGCCTCCAGCAAAAAGTAAATAAAAAAAAAAAAAAAACCATCACGGCATTAATTAGGATACCTCTTACAAGGCGATAGTTAAAAAATCTTTTCGCTTAGTACCCAAAGGATCCTTTTTTCATTCACATTTAGATGTTTCTAAAGGCAGTTCCCCAATAGAGACCTTTTTCATTCTGACAGTGTAACATATTGGGCCACGTTCTATAAAGAATTCAACATTATGCCATTTTTTTCATTATTAATGGCTGGATTGAAGATTTGGTAAGATAATGATTTCATCCTTATTCCTTGTTTAATCACTAAAGGAGAAATTCTCTGTCAGCATATCTTTTTTTTTTTTTTTTTTTTTTTAGGACACTTATGAATGGCAGAGGCAAGGGGCGGTGACATTCCCCTATCAAGCAGGGCAATGCCCTAGAGAGTAGAGACTGACCATATATACTCCAAAGCCCCTTTCCACCCAAGTTATAACCAAGGAGTGACAGGCAATGGCTGCTGATGGTTCAACAGATAGACCTATAGGCTCCCCCAAACCCCCATCTTTAACTCATTAAGGCTGTAGCGACCAAAGGAGCTAACGAGTTTGAGCGGGACTCGAACCCCAGTCTGGCGATCACCAGGCAAGGACGTTACCAACAGGCCACTTCCGTAACACTGGCTACTACACATAGCTATGAACTTTTAGTAGCCTCGTGTAAACATCACAGACTAGCAATATTTATGGGCTCGAATTCGTGGCGTGCTCATGGCATGATGTTTCCAACGTAATATCATGAGGCCTGTCTTCTGAGTAACTAGAGGCCATTGACTGGTCCACACTGGTCCCAGCATAGGTTGACTTTGTCCTTTAAACCTCTTTACCCCCATGTGTCCAGCTCTTTTTGCGTCATTATCTCACCCTTCCTCCAACTATCTGAACTTAACTCTGCAAATGTTTTCATCCACTTCTCTGTATCTACATATTTCAAACCTTTTTTCCATTCATCTTGTTCATTTCATCGTATCATAAATTATTTATCTCTAAAGCTGGAACTCTCATATTTTCATTATGTTTACACAATTTCCAGCCTTTCTTTCCGGAAAGTCGAGATGAATCAATAACTCCTTCATACATTCTATCCAGGCATCCATTGTCAATACACTTATCATTCTCTTCTCTTGTGTTCCATCATTAGTTGCCTAAAATTGAAAGTGTCACACACATGACCATACCCTGTGTATATGGATGTATTTTGCTATCTATCTATCTGTCTATTTATCTATCTATCTATCTGTCTATCTTAGGAGCAACAGCTTTATTAAACTATGTTAATTGAATATAAAGTCTTAATTGCCCAAGTCTTTTTTTAATTTATTTTAATCCAGTTTAGAGAAATTAGAAATGAATTTTGAAAATGTATACATGACTCGAAGAACATAATCCAGTCTACCTACATTCTTGAATTTTTTTTTTTTCATCCAAATACACCCTGCGTCGAATTTCCTCACAACGAGAAAAAAAACAGTTCATAAACAAAAAAGGAAATAACGGACAAACAATCAAAGTGCTTATACCCGTTGTTGAGGCACTGGATAGGCGCTTGCCTATTGTCAGACTCAATTCTGACTGCACTCCGTCCTCTGCCCGGTGTTTGGCCCATATCATACGTTCGCCTGCCTATGCCCACTGATTTCCTTAGACTGCTTGATCTGGTAAATATATATTGTATATTATTATTATTATTATTATTATTATTATTATTATTATTAAATGTTAAGCTACAACCCTAGTTGGAAAAGCGGGATGCTATAATCCCAGGGGCCCCAACAAGGAAAATAGCACAGTGAGGAACGGAAACAAGGAAAAATAAAATATTTTAAGAATAGTAACAACATTAAAATAAATACTTCCTATGTAAGCTATAAAAAAATATCAAAACAAGAGGAAGAGAAACTAGATAGAACAGTGTGCCCGAGTGTACCCTCAAGCAAGAGAATTCTAATCCAAGACAGTGGAAGACCATGGTACAGAGGCTATGGCACTACACAAGACTAGAGAACAATGGTTTAATTTTGGAGTGTCCTTCTCCTAGAAGAGCTGCTTGCCATAGCTAAAGAGTCTCTTCTACCCTTACCAAGATAAAAGTAGCCACTGAACAATTGCATATCAGTAGTTAACCCCTTGGGTGAAGAATTGTTTCGTAATCTCAGTGTTGTCATGTGTATGAGGACAGAGGAGAATCTGTAAAGAATAGGCCAGACTATTCGGTGTCGGTGTAGGCAAAGGGAAAGAACCGTAACCAGAGAGAAGGATCCAATAGAGTACTCTCTGGCCACTCAAAGGACCCCATAACTCTCTAGCGGTAGTATCTCAACGGACGGCTGGTGCCCTGGCCAACCTACTATATAAATGTATATATTGCATATATATATATATATATATACATATGTATATACATATATACACACATATATGTATATATACAGTATATATATATATATATATATAGAATCTGTGTATATATATATATATATATACATAGATACATATACAATCTATATATATATATATATACATATATAGAATGTATATATATATATATACACACATATATAGAATGTATATATATATATATATATGTGTGTGTATATATATATATATATATACATATATATATATATGTGTATATATATATATATGTGTATATATATATATATATATATTTATATGTATATATATATATATATATATATTTATATGTATATATATATATATATATATATTTATATGTATATATATATATGTATATATATATATATATATATGTATATATAAATATTCGTGCATGTATGTATGTAAGTATGTATGTGCTTGTTTGGGACTGTAGTCGATATGTAGAGTATAGATACATTGATCAGTCTAAGTATAAATCTAAAGATTAATCATTATGAAGAGCTGAATCCCATCAGCAATTTTTAATTCGAAGTCAAAAAAGACATCAATCTTATCAAGTATAGTGAAAGGTCTTGGTTATCTAAAAGAAATAAAACTAGTTAGGCAATTGTGATCAACATATAATCCTATATAAAAAATATTTTTTAAAACTCGAAGTTATTATTATGTATGGATTGAACTTGAATTCATAAGAAAATTCTAGTAAATATCTGTAGTAAAAATAAAGTCTCAACAAATCCTTCATATGGAAAGTCTGGATCAAAAGATCCTAAAAAAGAGGAAGCTTTTACCTTAATACCCAAATGTCATCTTATCTTGGTTCCTGCCTTAACTCCTGAAAGTTTAAGTGAAAAGAACAGCAAAGGAGTCTAGTTTACTGCCACAAGAGGAACATAATAGAGGAGTTATGTCCTTCAGTTTTTACACTAGAATATGTATTGATAAAAATGTTATTTTTTTGGATAACTACTATAATTTTTGCATTTCTTGATATTAAAAAGTGAAAGAAAGATGAATAAAAGGAACTTTACTGCCACAAAAGAAACATAATAGAGGAGTTATGCCCTTCAGTTTTTACAGAAGAATATGTATTGATAAGAATCTTATTTTTAGTACAACTATTTTCATTTTGCATTTAAAGGTTTAAAGTCGTCTCATGAATGGC
This sequence comes from Palaemon carinicauda, assembly GCF_036898095.1. Classification (NCBI taxonomy): domain Eukaryota; kingdom Metazoa; phylum Arthropoda; class Malacostraca; order Decapoda; family Palaemonidae; genus Palaemon; species Palaemon carinicauda. The sequence goes on along the minus strand of NC_090737.1, from coordinate 125,024,566 downwards.
AGAGGCAAGGAACAGTGACATTGCCCTATCGAGGAAGACAGTGGTCTAGAGATATAAAAAAAGGGAAGAAAGATGACTAAAATGTTCCTAAAATAATTGTTTCTACACTAGAGTACGTCTTAATACACTGCAATTCTTATTTTTTGGTACAAATACTTCCATTTTTGCATTTCTTGATATAAAAAAGGAATAAAGAGGACTAAAATGTCCCTAAAATAACCGCTTCTGCACTAGAGTGCATGTTAAAAATTTCTATTTTTTGGTGCAAATGCTTGAGTATTGCATTTCTTGATAGAAAAAAAGGTAAGGAAGAAAGAGGACTGAAATGTCCCTAAAATAATAATTTCTGCACTAAAGTACTTGTTAATATAATTCTTGTTTTTAGTGCAACAACATGAAGTTTTGCATTTCTTGATACAAAAAACGGAAGGAAGATGAATGGAATTTCCTAAAATAATCGTTTCTACACTAAAGTACATGTTAATGTAATTCTTATTTTTGGTGCAAATACTTAAGTTTTGCATTTCTTGATATAAAAAAAAAGGAAGAAAGATGACTAAAATGTCCCTAAAATAACCGTTTCTACACTGAAGTACATGTTAATATAATTCTTATTTTGAGTGCAAATACTTGAAATTTTGCATTTCTTAATATGAATCATTTTAAAAGTCTAAAGGTCGCTCGTGAATGGCAGAGACAAGAGACAATGATATTGCCCTATCGCGTAGGACAATGCCCTAGAGACTGGCCATATATACATACGATCGGTGGCCAAGCCCCCTCTCTATCCAAACTAGGACCAAGGGTGGCCAGGCAATGGTTGCTGATGACTCAGCAGATAGACCTATAGGCTCCCCAAAACCCCTCATTCTTAGCTCACAAGGATGGTGAGGTTACAGCGACCAAAGATACTAAGGAATTTGAGCGGGACTTGAACCCCAGTCTGTCGTTCACCAGTCAGGGACGTTACCACATCGGATACGTAGCAGCTCGGCTTTACTATTTATAATTAGATAGATATGCACACACTCGCACACGCAAATGTACCCTCTCACGAGGGTATGGCTATTTCCTCTCCCCTCTACCCGAGGAATTGTGAGAGCTAAGCTTGACCGAAAATAAATATAATATATATATATATATATATATACATATATATATATATATATACATATATATATATTTATACATATATATATATATATATATGTATATATATATATATATATATATATTTATATATATATATATTTATATATATACATATATATAAACATATATGTATATATATATATATATATATACACGTGTCTGTGTGTATACACAGTATATGTATATATATATATGTATATATACATACATATATATATATATATATATGTGTGTGTATATATATGTATATATATATATATGTTTATATATACGCATATATATATATATATATATACGTATATATATGCATAAATGTATACATATGTATATATATATATATATATATGTGTGTGTGTATATATATATATATATATGTAACAAAACTTGCTTTTTATTATATAGGAAATATTCATATTTATTTTTCATCGTTACCTTAATAGTAAAAAAATAAAACCTAATATAAGTATAAGCCTGAAAAGAAGAATGAGATTTTGAATAGCTAAAAGAATGATAAAAAGAGTAGAAACACAATACAGTTGTATGTATGATGTATTTTTTATCCATTTTCCCTTGGCGTTTTCATCACTAAGGTATGACGCATAATTATGTATTCCTCTAACCATATGTTCAAAATAGAATTAAATTAAATTTACTTCAAGTTATGGAATGATATACATTATATCAAATAGTTATCATATCACCATTGATTAAAATGTCAAAGAATTAAACCAGTGATTAATATCTGTGTTTTGGGAAAACTTTTACGTTAATGTGTGAATTAAGGTTAATTATTCATGATAATCTTATCAAGCATTTAATTGTTCATATCCCTATAAAACATAGTAATATGTATTTCTTTTAATTTTAGTGCTTAAATTAATCTTCCCATTTTCACGAGGTTTTGATAATCTGTTATTTTGTTTATTATTATCTTTATTCACAAAAGCAATAGAGTGGAACATTTATATAATTATAAACTCCAGTAATGTATAGTTCCTTCGATAAAACGTTAAAAATTTATATTTTCTCTAATATTTGACTATTTATATGTAAAACACGTAAAAAATAATATCAGTCTTATACTAAAGTATATTAAGTGTTTTATTCAACGTTATACTTGATTGATATCTTATGACAATTTTCACCTAAATAATGAAATCACGAATAAGTATAATTCTTATCTTGATATAAACTTGAAGTCTTCCTGTTCTCTAATGTTTACCTTCCCCTTTCCCATCTCCTTTATGTTTTATTTACTAGTCTTTCTTTATTTCATATAAAGAATTCTTGTATTTCCATTTTGCATGGCCATTCTCTTATCATATTCCCTTATATATTTTTATTATCCCCATCACCCTGTTTTCTATTTGTTTATACTATCATGTCATTCCATTTCTTAAAATCAAGTTCTTCACCTATTCAGTAAACATGGATAAATTCTTTATGAATTTGTAAATAATTTTTCAACCATATTTTCTTTTACCAGACTGCGTTCTCTACTCCCTTTTCTTTATAATTTTCGTCCCCTTTCTTTATCGTCCAATTACTATAATATCACACTATGCAGGAGAATAAAATAAACGAGAAACAATACGAAAAACTAGGACTGGTGAATACAAAATAAACGAGAAACAATACGAAAACTGGGCGTGGTGAATACAAAATAAACGAGAAACAATACGAAACGTGGGACTGCTGAATATGAAATAAAATCAGATTCGACGGGGTAAGAAGAGACCCTGGATTTACTGGGTGTCTGACTAAATATAAGATAGTGGAGAGAGACACTACTTCTGAAAATGAGAATTTCTTTTATTTGTTTTCCGTTTAGGTGGTGGAATGTTGATATGTAAAACCAAAGAAGGAATCTGTTCATGTATAAGTTAATATAGATGTGGTTATTCTTCATTGTGTAAAGTGAGGTACTTTTAATTATGAATATCTAGCTAGTAATATTGGTTTCAATGAGGTATCATTTACTGGATACATTCGTTCAAATGTTCTCCAATTTCTACTTGGTCAGTATATAATAGATTTGTATATTATGACCTTCCATTTCTACTGTAATTCAACCATTCATACCAAGGAACATTCTTGGTGGCTCCATATTTCTTTTTCCTTATCGTAATGAGAAGAAATAAAAGGACATATATATATGTATATATATATATATATATATATACATATATATATATATATATATATATATGTATATATATATATTACAAACACACACACATATATATATATACATATATATATATATATATTATATATATATATGTGTGTGTGTATATATATATATATATATATATAGATAGATAGATAGATAGATAGATAGATAGATAGATATACTGTATATATATATATATATCTATCTATAATATTTACATATACATATATATATATATATACATATATATATATACACACACACACACACACACACATATATATATATATATATATATATTTAGCAGGAGTTGCATAAATTGTATGCCCTTTCATGTAATGATTAGAGATATTGAAAAACAAAGCAAAACGAAGGTTTAACGACTATGGGTAAAGAAACACTTATCATGATATATTTAATTGATACTCAGCTTTAACGGTTAGAGGTATATTTTCCAATCATAAGGAAAATAGGAAAATTCAAAAAGAATAGGAAAGATTAAAAAGGATAGATAGGTGAAAATTAATTAAATCTATTTCGATAAAGATTTACAGGCATTATAGACGATATATTCTTTATAATCTTTTTTTATATCTACTAATTACTTTTGTGAGAATCTTTAAACTGAACTCTGATTGTGATAAGTTATTCCTCTTCCTTCTAAAAGCAAAGTTGATTTTGAAAACGCTTCTCCCCCACGTACTTTTTTTCGGAGACAAAACTCAAAAAAGAAAGTTTAATTACACGAGCTGAAAGGGTGGAAGGGCTGGACTCTAGAGAGAGAGAGAGAGAGAGAGAGAGAGAGAGAGAGAGAGAGAGAGTTATGGTGTGAAAAACATGACTTTGTTTTCATGGGTTCTTGGGTCTCAAGCAGTATCTGACAATTGCTTAAAGTGGAAAAGTAAAAACGAAGGGAGAGAGAGAGAGAGAGAGAGAGAGAGAGAGAGAGAGAGAGAGAGAGAGAGAGAGAGAGAGATATGGCGTGAAGAAAAACATGACTTTGTTTTCATGGATTCTTGGGTCTCAAGTTGTATCTGACATTTGTTTAAAGTGGAAACGTACAAACAAAGAGAGAGAGAGAGAGAGAGAGAGAGAGAGAGAGAGAGAGAGAGAGAGAGTTATGGTGTGAAAAACATGACTTTGTTATCATGAGTTCTTAGGTTTCAAGCAATATCTGATGATTGTTTGAAGTAAAAGATCAAAACAGAGAGAGAGAGAGAGA
>NC_090737.1:125000019-125015019 GCF_036898095.1 Palaemon carinicauda | reverse complement strand
CCCTGGCAATCGATGTGAATACTTTCTGCAGTATTTTTCTCGGCTTTTGTTCATTCATAAATATCACCGCCAGTCGCCTGTACCCTCCACAGTCTGAGTCACAGCGTGTTTCCGTTCGTGTAGAAGATTCAGAAGAGATTGATCCCCAACCTTCCACTTCTGCAACTTCCGATTCTATTGACGGTAAGTGAAGTGGCTAATGAAAATATGTATTTTGCTTTGTATAGTTTTCCACTCACATGAGTGAGGTAAGGGGACACGGGTGCTAGGTAAGTAGGCACAATCCCTGTGTTAGGTTAGATGGCTGTGTTTATCTTTGACAACTCATCTTAATTTACACGTTTTCTCCTATGTTGGGTTACGTTGGTGTGTTTAGGTTAGAAAATATATCATATTTTACACGTTTTATTCTAGGTAGGTTAGGTGGATGTTATTTTACGCATTCTCTCATAGGTTAGGTTAGGTAGGTGTGTTTACGTTAGACAGCTTCCCTTTTTTGGGCTCAAGCCATGGCGTCCTGATGGAAGGTTCCTTTTTGGTAGCTTCCTTGGGTATAAGACTACTAAGATATTCCCAGAGAATTTAACCACAGGTTATCACAGAATTCTAACTTCTGGAGCGAGTATCTCAAAGGTTTCCCCTTAAGACATCGTAATACAACAGGGGACGCGCATGTCTGAACGCGCCACATAGCTATCTTCACCCCGAACAGAGTTAATGCTTCGGTGTGTAAGGACTGAGAATAGCTGGGAGCCGTTCCACAGCTAATCTCACTCGTGGCTACTACTGATACTCGAGACGTAAACAAACGGACGCCATTGCTCTAATGACGTCACGCCCGTCTTCATCCTTTGTTTAGTAGCTGCCCTACTTAGACGGATTTTCCCTGTGTTAACTTTATCGTTTTGCATCTTCGCTATGTCGTTACCTTCAGCCTCGCCTTCTTCTGGAAAGTTGAGTACAAGGTTCCAGTATTGTTTAATTAAGCTCTGGCCGTAAAGTAAATATTACTTTTCGAGATAATTGCTGTTTTGTGGCAGAGCTGTGCCTCTACCGGACCCGCCATTTTATGGCGTCGTTGTTGTTATGCATGTCTTATTTAGTTAGCCACAACAACGTTTCCGGCATTATATACTAATCGAATACATTAGTTTATTTAGTCTTCATAGCTAGGAACTTTTATATCGTGTTTAGACGCTTTTTATCGGTCATCGATTGACCTCATACCAGTCGGCTACTATAGCCCCCAGGCCAGGAGCCTACATACAAGTGTTCATGCATGATTTATTAGTGATCCTAGACTAAGTTATGAAGATAGTGGCATTATTTTACAATACTTTTGACAGTGATGCAAATGTTTTCGCCTTCAGGGACCATATAGGGGATAGGCTAGTCAGTGACTCTTTCTAGCCTAACCTAATGTTAGGACCCCTATATGCTTCCTTCATCCCCTGCCTTGGCATTCCCTCTATTTAGCCTTGATTCCTTTTCTGAGTAAAGGGATTAATTGTCTAATAGAGTATATATCGCCTCTCTGTCCTCCCTAAAGGAATGAACCCCCTTTAGGGTTGCGTCCGAGAGTGAGGTTAGGCTAGCCTACCTCTATGGCAGGATAGTCTATGACTTTCCTGCGATAGCGATATGTCTTCTTCCTTTCCTAGTTCAGGACTCTTAGCCCTGTTCTAGGTTAGGTTAGGAAGGTTTCTCTGTTCCATGCTGAAACTGTACTCTTGCACCGTTTTAGCTGATCTGCCTGATCTTAGGTTAGGGAGTGTCCTCCCTTTCCTTAGTGGCCGCTCTGGTACAGAAACCCTTCCTGGGAAGACTTCTCTCTTCTCCCTCCCCACCTATCTCTTGTATAGCCTAGCCTATGCTTAGGTTAGTTTATACCCATCTGTCCCCTGTCCTACAACTCCTCCTTAGGGTGGAATAGTAGGGCTACCCGAGCTTCCTTGTGCAGTCCGCTCTGGTACACATACCTTCATAGTGTCCTATAAGGTTAGTTACTAGTGTAGTCCTGCATATGGGAGTCTCCCCCCCCCCCTTGGGTGTTCCCTAGCCCTCCCTTGGGCTACCTTGCTCCCGGTCCCTAGTGACCCCTGCTCATGGATGTTAGAGCCTGCCTCTATCATGGGTACACCCCCTCAGGGAGGGGGAGGGATGTTTGGATTCCTGATGGTACTTCCTACATCCCTTCCCCCCTCCCCCCTGTCTCTCTCCCTATCCGGGTGCCGGTCTCTTGCCGCCTCTACTGTCGGCAATACCTGCCTCCTACTTGGTGACTCTCCCTAACCTTGCCGCCAGCCCCCCGTGTACCGAGGGACTGCCGGCTGCCGCCGGCTACTACCGGCGGCTCTCCTCCTCCTAGCTTGTCGTCCGCTTGCCGGTCGGCCGCCGGAGTGCCGGCATATACTGCCGGCAACCCGGTACAGCCTTAACCATCCTTATCCCAGTCACCAATCTGGCATCCTCCGACTGCCGGAGCCGCCGCTCCCTGCCGGCGTGCCGCCGTTGTGCCGGCGGCCGCCATCCTGGTATTTGACTGACTTTGAACATTGTCTGTCCTAATGCCAGAATCTATGCTGGAGCGAGCTCCGGCATGCCGGCGGCTTGCCGGATGCCCCGGAGGCGTCAAGAATACTTGCACCCCCTTCCTGTAGCTATCATAAGACTATGATAGCCCTATATCGCAAACAGATAAGCTGCTTCTGCTATTAAGATCAGTACCTAGTACTGCTCTATTAGTGATCATGCTGTCTCTTTGCATTCTTCTGATTCCAGCATGCTATGTGCATCTTAGCACGGCTGGTTGCCAGAAGCAGTTACCTTTTAAATGAGGCCTTCTGGCCCTTAACTGGGAACCGAATGAATTCGGTCCCAATCTTGTCCTTGGTTTTTTCCATGGAATTCCAAAATACTTGGAATTCTAGGGAATTATATCCAGTGCCCTCGGTCACTCGGGTTATCCAGGGACCAAGCTTATGGTAACCAGCCGGGCGAGATGCATGGAGCATGTTCTCCTTTACTATTTTCATTCTCTATGCATCACACCTTCATTAAGTTAAAATTAATAATTAATATTAACTTAGTTTAAGAGCCATTCTTATGACTCCCCCATACTCATTTTCTCTTTCTTCCACAGGAGGAGCAGATGAAGTGTGATTTCGCCTTCTGCGCTGTGAAACGCCCGCAGTTTTACGGGCATACGGCTTGCAGGACTCACGCCCCTTGTGCAGACAAGAAAGGGGATTTGAAGTTTTGGAATCCACTGGATTGTACGGTCTGTCAGGCTCACCTAGTTGAGGCCTTCCATAATCCTCCTTCAGCGGAGGTTAGAGACATTTCTCGTGAAAAGCTGCGCAAGTGGGTGCGTGGCTTCCAGAAAAATGCTACCGGACCGTACCTGGCCACCGAAGAACTGAGGTCACTATTGTTCCCTAAGGCCTCCCCTGACTCAGTGGTACCCAAAGACGTGATCCCCACTGTCCAAATTACGGTGGAACCTGATGTAGTCATGGCTCAGTCCATGCACGAGTGTCGTTTAGATTCCGAAGATGACGAACAGATTTCGGATGTCTCGGAAGACACGGAGAAAACGCTTATGGCTCAAGGAGCCGAAGACGACGAAGACAAGGTGGAATACACCGAGTCGGAGCAAGAAGCTGCTCCCTCGTCCATCCCCCCTCCTACTCCTACGCCGACGGAAATGTCTATTCCGTCTACCTCCTCGACTCCGGATCCTTCTTCTTCCACTCAAGAACTGATCCGGCTGATTAGAGCCGTCATGGACGACAGGCTGAAGGAGAACCAGGAGTCCATCAGGTCGATGATAGGATCCAGAGAGCCGAAGAAGATTTCGGTCAAGGATCTCCCCGCTTACTCTCATGCCAACCCGTGGAGGTATGCAGAGCATATGGTTATTGCGACCGGCAGGATCTTTGTCAGTGATAAGATCGGCACGGTCCCTTTGGAAGATGTGGAGTTCTTCCCAAGCTTTGAGGCCTACCCGGACTGTTACGTCCGGCTTCGTTCCGAACCTGCCTCGAAGGAAGAGACCGAACCTAAGGAAGAGATAGTGTTCGATCTCGCAAAGGCCCAGGCTATGCTAGCCTCCGCATTCAAGAGTAGAGGCTTTACCTGCTCTAAGCTTCCGGCATTGAGCAAGAAGCACCCTACTTACGTTGCACCTGATACTGCGGTTCTTCCATTCTTGGAAAAGGCCTTAGCTGCATGCCTTAAAGCGGCGGAAGAAGGGAAACCCTGCCCTGCACTGGAGGAGTGCAGACCCTTCTCCATCGTGACCCCCCCTGACGCTCGACACTGGAAAGATGTTCAACATACTTTCGTCGTGGGAAGGCTCGATCCTGACGTCGCCGGACGTCAGTTTAATGAAGACCTCCCAAAGCTCAACGATCACCTCCTTCGCCGGGAACAAGACACGAAGGAGAGGCTTGCGGCATCTCTTTCTCATCAAGTCCAACTGGAAGTTATGGCCTGTGACACTAGAGTACCAGATCACTACATGGTACTCTCCAAATCCCACTTACTGACGGTAATGAAGGACTTGTACCACTTCATAAAGGCTCGAAGAGCCTGTCGTGAATTCGTGTTTGCCGGTGCCACCGTGAAACACGAACCCCGGAGGCTGATTTCCTCCAACATCTGGGGAAAGCACCTGTTTCCTTCTGACCTTGTGAAGGAAATCACTGACAGAGCCGCCACGGAGAATAGGAACCTTCTCCACAAGTGGGGCATGTCCAGGAAAAGGAAACCCTCTCAGGACGACGGACCTCAGCCTAAGAGGAAACCCCAAAAGTCAAAACCCCAGCAACGTCAGCAAAGACGTCAGTTTCCGGGACCCGCTACCTCCCAAGTGGTTGCCCAACCACAACAGACCTTTCAATTGGTCCCCCAACCGGTGTTGTCACAGTCACCGGTCTTCACCCCTGCCTTTGAGCAACCATCAACTACCTTTCATGCCAAAGGTAGAGGCTCATTCAGGGGTGCAAGCAAAGACGCATCTCGCCGTCCCTCCAGAGGTAGAGGAGGAAAGGGAGCTAGCGGCCGAGGCAACAAGTCCTCGGGACACCAGAAGCAATGAAGTGCTTCCGGTGGGAGGAAGACTCCGCCAATTCCAGGATCGTTGGACCTTCGATCCCTGGGCACACAGCATCGTCAAGAAGGGTCTAGGCTGGAGTTGGACTCAACCACCCCCAATCTTCCAGCAATTCTTCCAGCAATCAACCCCCCTTCTGGAAGAATATGTTCTAGACCTCTTGAACAAGAAGGTGATAAGGAAGGTAAAGTCCACCAGGTTCCAAGGGAGACTGTTTTGTGTTCCCAAGAAGGACTCAGACAAACTCAGAGTCATTCTGGACTTATCCCCCCTCAACAAGTTCATAGAGAACAACAAATTCAAGATGCTGACGCTTCAACAAATAAGGACCCTTCTGCCTCAAGGTTCCTACACGGTCTCTATAGACCTGGCGGATGCCTACTGGCACATTCCAATGAACCATCACGCTTCCTCCTACCTAGGATTTCGACTCCAAAGGAAAAGCTACGCCTTCCGGGCCATGCCCTTCGGCCTCAATGTGGCCCCTCGGATCTTCACAAAACTGGCGGATGCCATAGTACAACAGCTCCGCCTAAGAAACGTCCAGGTGATGGCCTACCTCGACGACTGGCTAGTCTGGGCTCCATCGCCCGAAGAGTGTGCAAAGTCTTGCAACGAAGTTACCCAGTACCTAGAACACCTGGGATTCAAGATCAACGAGAAAAAATCTCGCCTCTCTCCAGCTCAGAAGTTTCAGTGGTTGGGAATCCACTGGAATCTTCAGTCACACCGCCTTTCCATCCCCCAGAAGAAAAGGAAGGAAATAGCAGGGTCTGTCAAGCGACTACTGAAATCCAAACGCATTTCAAGACGACAGCAGGAACGAGTTCTAGGCTCTCTACAATTCGCCTCAGTGACAAACCCAGTGCTTCGTGCACAGCTAAAGGATGCCGCGGGAGTCTGGAGACGCTCGGCATCCATCGCTCGAAGAGACCTCAAGAGACGGCTTCCAAACAGACTGCGACGCCTCCTAAAGCCGTGGTCGGAAGAAAAGGCCCTGAAAAGGTCCATTCCTCTCCAACACCCTCCTCCATCACTCAACATCCACACGGATGCCTCACTGGAAGGTTGGGGAGGTCACTCCCACCAGAAACAGGTTCAAGGTACCTAGTCTCCACTATTCAAGACGTTCCACATAAACATCTTGGAGGCCATGGCGGTCCTTCTAACTCTGAAGAAGTTATCCCCGCCGCCCTCGATCCACATCCGTCTAACCCTAGACAACTCGGTGGTAGTTCGTTGTCTCAATCGCCAAGGCTCAAGATCGCCCCAGATAAATCAGGTGCTTCTCCCAATCTTCCGTCTGGCGGAGAAGAAGAAGTGGCACCTGTCTGCAGTTCACCTACAAGGATTCCGCAATGTGACAGCGGATGCTCTATCTCGGACAAACCCGATAGAGTCGGAATGGTCTCTAGACGCAAGATCGTTCTCCTTCATCTCTCACCAAGTCCCAGAACTTCAGATAGATCTCTTTGCAACGAGCGACAACAATCAACTTCCTCTGTACGTAGCCCCGTACGAGGACCCCAAAGCAGAAGCAGTGGACGCCATGTCACTGGACTGGAACAGATGGTCCAAGATCTACCTGTTCCCTCCCACCAACCTTCTGTTGAAAGTCCTCTCCAAACTGAGAACCTTCAAAGGGACAGCGGCCCTAGTGGCTCCCAAGTGGCCCCGGAGCAACTGGTACCCCCTGGTCCTGGAGCTGCAGCCCAAGCTGATCCCTCTCCCGGGCCCAGTTCTCTCTCAACAAGTACAGAAGTCGACTGTCTTCGCTTCATCATCGAAAATCAAGGACCTTCATCTCATGATTTTCTCTCCCTTGCCGCAAAGAAGAGGTTTGGGATCTCGAAGAAAAGTCTAGACTTCCTAGAGGAATACAAGACCGAATCCACGAGACGGCAATATGAATCATCCTGGAGGAAATGGGTCTCCTTTGTCAAGGCAAAAAATCCTAAAGAAATCACAATTGATTTCTGTATGTCCTTCTTTATTCACCTTCATGGACAAGGATTAGCAGCCAATACGATTTCAACCTGCAAATTGGCCTTGGCTAGACCAATTCTATATGCTTTCCAAATTGATCTGTCCAACGACATCTTCAACAAACTACCAAAAGCATGTGCTCGCCTACGTCCAGCACCCCCACCGAAACCAATCTCCTGGTCACTAGACAAGGTACTCCATTTCGCCTCCAACTTGGACAATGATTCATACCCCCTCAAGGATCTGACTCAGAAAGTTATATTTTTGTTTGCTCTCGCTTCGGGAGCTCGAGTCAGCGAAATAGTGGCATTATCAAGAGAAGAAGGACACATCCTGTTTACCGATTCAGGAGAAGTGACCCTCTCCCCTGATCCGACGTTTCTCGCTAAAAATGAATTACCCACCAAAAGATGGGGCCCTTGGAGAATATGCCCCCTGAAGGAGGATGTCTCTCTATGTCCAGTAGAGAGCCTCAAGGTCTATCTTCGCAGAACTTCGAACTTTGGTGGAGACCAACTCTTCAAAGGAGAAACATCGGGCAGCGACCTGTCACTGAAACAATTAAGAGCGAAAATCACCTACTTCATTCGCAGAGCGGATCCGAACAGTACACCCGCTGGTCATGATCCTAGAAAAGTGGCATCTTCTCTGAATTTCTTTCAGAGCATGGACTTTGAAAGCCTTAAAAACTTCACGGGCTGGAAGTCCTCGCGAGTTTTCTTTAAACATTATGCGAAACAAGTGCACGAAGTCAAACATTTTGTGGTAGCCGCAGGTAGTGTTATGAAACCTGCACCTAACTCTGCGTAGAACAGTGAGTTACTTGGGACTCTAACTCTTCGGGTGCCTATGTTGACCCTCGAGCGATTCATAGTGATGTCAAAAAACACTTAGTGCTTTTATAACTGTTCTTATCCCAGGTGAAATGTCATAGTGTCACACAAGTGCCACATGCCTTGAGCATGATGTGTTTTATTTAAAGACTTGCGTTCCTCGAGAACGAGTACCTACTAATATCCTGAAATTCCTTTTCAGATTCAAGAGCAAGCCTTTATTTCTATGTACATTATTATTACTGTAAATGAACTTTACTTTTGCTGTAAATTATTTAATTTCTGCATTGTGAAATAAAATTTCTATTTTATTACTTGTGCGTCTCTATCAGCTCCTACTTACTATGAAATACATACCTGTCATAGTTTTATTTTTTCCTCCTTTCTTATGGTTATGAAGAATTTAAGATGTTTAATCCTAAATTATATTCACCCTGACTAAGTAAGGTTCCTACACGAATACTTACTTCTGATAACCAAGAGATGAACTCTATACACAGTGCCCAACCACCACTGGTCTAATTTCAGAATGTTCCTATACAAATACCAAACATTCCGCTTCATCTCTAAGTTCTTCAAGTTCTTCTCTCAGGATGAATAGCCCTTCAATACCACTTTGACGTCGGCATAGCCCATGGGAACTTCACTGCCAAGGGGGGCAGGATACTTCGTCCCTATGGTTCTTTATCTAAGATTACTTTGCTGTTTTGTCAATGCCTAGGCACTTAATACTGGGGGAAAATCTACCACGATACATTGATTCTCTGGTACTCTTCCATCAGGACGCCATGGCTTGAGCCCAAAAAACGGATTTTGAGCGAAGCGAAAAATCTATTTTTGGGTGAGATAGCCATGGCGTCCTGATGGACCCTCCCTACTACTTCGTCCAGTTTTGTTCCCACCCTGTGCTACTGTATCATGGTGATGGGCAGCAACTGGCTTCAGGATGAAGACGGGCGTGACGTCATTAGAGCAATGGCGTCCGTTTGTTTACGTCTCGAGTATCAGTAGTAGCCACGAGTGAGATTAGCTGTGGAACGGCTCCCAGCTATTCTCAGTCCTTACACACCGAAGCATTAACTCTGTTCGGGGTGAAGATAGCTATGTGGCGCGTTCAGACATGCGCGTCCCCTGTTGTATTACGATGTCTTAAGGGGAAACCTTTGAGATACTCGCTCCAGAAGTTAGAATTCTGTGATAACCTGTGGTTAAATTCTCTGGGAATATCTTAGTAGTCTTATACCCAAGGAAGCTACCAAAAAGGAACCTTCCATCAGGACGCCATGGCTATCTCACCCAAAAATAGATTTTTCGCTTCGCTCAAAATCCGTTATTTTACCCGTTTTCTGTATTTTCACCCATCAAAAAACTGATTTCCCACTGTGGAACCCTACTATTATAGTTATTAAGAGGGCGCTGTATCTCTAAATCCGATTATTTGTGGCGGAAATAAAGGTGAAATTCGTTGAAAACACACTATTTAAGCTAGATATATATATATATATATATATATATATATATATATATATATATATATATATATATATATATATATATATATATATATATATCGGAGTTTGTCTGAAACTGTAATCTTATCATCATTTCTATACCTCTTTCTGTTTCCTTAGTCATCATAAGGACAGAAAATCACACATATTACTATTGTTTGCTATGGAATATTTTATCTTATGTACATACTAATTCAATTACTTTATAGAATTGTGAAACATTTCAAACGATTCGTAGAAATATGAAATCAGGTAGGATACAATTTAATAAAAGCAAAAGCTAATTTTAAAAGGAAGATGAATAATGTTGTCGTTCAGCCCGTTGAAAATTAAAGTCATATTACTTAGTGTTACAGCATATTAGAAAACGCTGGGGTGGGGGGGGGGTCGTGTTGAAAATGCCTAGCAAACCATTAATTACTCATTTCCGCTGATCAAAAGAAGCCATAAAAAGGATAAAATACTCAATAATATATTGGTCATTAAATTATCTGCTCTCCTCCTTTTATTATTATTATTATTATTATTATTATTATTATTATTATTATTATTATTATTATTATTATTATAACTGATACTAGTAAAAATGACGGCAAAAGATGCACACAATTGTATACACAGATAGTGGTTTTCGAGTATACCTCTCGGGGTACCCCCTCTCACCATGGTAGAACTACTCCCTCCTCCACCCTACTCGAGGGTCAGGAAGAAACCGAGTAGTCATACGTTTAGCTATGCCGTTCAGCTTGACCTGATATATATATATATATATATATATATATATATATATATATATATATATATATATATAGATAGATAGATAGATAGATAGATAGATAGATATAGATATATATATATATATATATATATATATATATATATATATATATATATATATATATATAAATATATGTATATATACATATATATTTATTTATTTGTTTATATACATTTGTGTACATATATATATATATATATATATATGTATATATGTATATATATATATATATATATATATATATATATAAATAAGCAGACACTTGCTCGTTATTATACAGAGAAGATTCTTATCGTCACATGCAAAATGAAGATATCCTTCACTTATAAATCGAGAGACATAGGAATCAAAAACTAAAACATAGCTACACTAATCTAATCCCGGAAGGATGATAAGAAATAAACAAAGTATGAAACGACGTGATGTACAAGGAAAGCTCATTTAGGCTTAGGCGTTAATCATCCCCCAATTTTAGGTCGAGGGCCACAACAAATGGACCGCCTGCGAAGATGGATAGATTAGGGCTCCGGAAGGGAAAAAGCTTTGGTACTTTATTGATAAATACATAAAATTATTTGAGCGAAATTAAAAACCTAACTGGGTTAGGAAGTGATCTCAATTTGAGAGAAAGATTATTAATCAGAAAAAAGAAAGAAAGAAAGAAAAAAGATTGGGTTACGTGATAGTTCAAATTATGTTGATATGGTTCCTTTAAAAATACTGGAAAGAATAATGACGAGAATTTTAATGTTATCTATGAAGATACATTATCTCTCTTATCTGGAATGGAATATCTATATCGTGTAATGATCTCAAACGCAAAGCTAAACCCAAATTGAAAAGTCTAATTTTATCATACATTTTATTTCACAAACATCCCATAGACTTCCATCTCAACCCTCTTGGGTACATACTATATACTTTCCATTACTCGTACAGGGTCAGGTCACCTTTCCCCTACATAGAGAAATATAATATGGATAATCAATGTTAAGCCAATTTGCGGTAACGTGCCAGTATTGAACGCGATTTAGCGATACAAGTGAATTTTCTTCATAATGTATACTATAATTGAAAGTTAATGCCAGCCAAGAGGGTAGGTCCGGATCTCTCCTGCGTGCGTGCGCGCATATATATATATATATATATATATATATTGTATATATATATATATATATATATATATATATATATATATGTATGTATATATATATATATATATATATATATATATATATATACATATATATATATATGTATACATATACATATATATATATATATATATATATATATATATACAGTATATATATATATATATATATATATATATATAGTATATATGTATATATATATATATATATATATATGTATACATATATATGTATACATATATATGTATACATATATATGTATATATATATATATATATATATATATACATATATATATATATATATATATATATATATATATGTTTCAAGTTCGTGCCAAGCGACTATTTAGAGATTTCTTTTCATTTAGTGGGGACACCAAAAACAGAAAAATCATTACGATATAAAAAAAAAAAGAAAAAAAAAACCGCGTCATTCTTATTTTCAATTAGTAGGGCAACTGAAAAGATCTGGCAGTAAGTTTAGTTTTCTCGAAGGCTTTTGAATTCAATAGATGCTGTCTGAGCAAATATCTGGCCCTAAGTTTAGTCATCCTGACAGCTAATAATTCTATTAGGGCGCCATCAAACTTCTTATACATTATGTTGAAATACATGAGGTAATCATCGGGTATTTCTTCTTACCTTCTCTCCTACCTTAATACTTAACATTTTTTCTTCAAGTCACTTACAGTAGTGGCTATTGATTGTTTTAGAGAAATTAGTAATAACTGTACATCAACGATGGGAAAATCTATAAACGATTTTATTTTGTGGACGTGTTCAAAAGTTTCCGGATAACGGATATTTTTTTTTTTCAATAAGTCTACTAAATAACCTTTGAACGGTGAAGGGAATATTGCATTCTACTTATGTTTTAATGTGTTATAGATGCCTAAAATAGATAATATTGATTTTTTTTTATTACGAGTGAAATATAATTTGTGTATCTTGATATTAATCAAATACTAATTTACAATAAAAATGCTAAAGTGTATATATATATATATATATATATATAAATTTTATATGTATATATATATATATTTATATATATATATATATATATATATATATAAATTTTATATGTATATATATATATTTATATATATATATATATATATATATATATTTTATATGTATATATATTTTATATTTATATATATATATATATATATATATTTTATATGTATATATATTTTATATATATATATATATATATATATATATAATACTACTACTACTACTACTACTACTACTACTACTACTAATAATAATAATAATAATAATAATAATAGTAATAAAAGAAAAAGGAAAATGGCTGTGGTGTAAATATGAAACTACGAAGCCATTGGTTATATCAGTTATTACCACAGAAATAACGATGCTTTCTTAAAAAGTTACGTATGTATTTTAAAATCTCTCTCTCTCTCTCTCTCTCTCTCTCTCTCTCTCTCTCTCTCTCTCTCTCTCCTCGTTTACATCACTCTCTCTGCCTCCTCTTTTATATCACTCTCTCTCTCCCACCTCGTTTACATCTCTCTCTCTCTCTCTCTCTCTCTCTCTCTCTCTCTCTCTCTCTTTCTCTCTCTCTCTCGTTTACATATTTCTCTCTTTCTCAGTCTCTCTCATTTTTCCACCTCGTTTAAATCTCTCTCTCCTACCTCGTTTACATCTCTCTCTCTCTCTCTCTCTCTCTCTCTCTCTCTCTCTCTCTCTCTCTCTCTCTCCTCGTTTACATCACTCTCTCTGCCTCCTCTTTTATATCACTCTCTCTCCCACCTCGTTTACATCTCTCTCTCTCTCTCTCTCTCTCTCTCTCTCTCTCTCTCTCGTTTACATATTTCTCTCTTTCTCAGTCTCTCTCATTTTTCCACCTCGTTTAATTCTCTCTCTCCTACCTCGTTTACATCTCTCTCTCTCTCTCTCTCTCTCTCTCTCTCTCTCTCTCTCTCTTCCCGTGTTTACTTCTACAACTCTTCAAATTAGAGTGAAGTTGAATGGAAACTTCCCCCAACAGGCAACACCGAGGGGTGTCGGAAAAGTTTATATTGCCGTTATTCTTAACTTTTGACAACCATTTTGAGTTTTTCTACATTTTAGAGAGCATGATTTGCCAAGAGGTTTTACATATTACGGTAAGGTGGAATATCTTTTTTGGTTATGTTTTGAAAAATACTAAATTAGCTTGAAGGGTAAAGTAAATTACGCTATTAATTGTCATAGTGCCAAGTGTTACGAGTAATTTATCATAATTAGTTTTTTTTTTATATTAGCATTCAATAGATGATTTGTTTATTTGTGTAAATTATATTTGTCAAAATAAAACATATGCAAATCTATTGGTTTTAACGAATTATTGCACTTTTAAAACAGTAATCAAAGTTATCATTGGAGGCCAAATACACTTTTCAAACCAGTTTACTATTCTACATATATGAGGAAGGTAACTTCAGAGAGAGAGAGAGAGAGAGAGAGAGAGAGAGAGAGAGAGAGAGAGAGATTTGATTCTTTAGAAAATCATTCATTTGGTAAGAGACAGAGACAAATTACGTTCTGAAAGAAGAAGAAGAAGAAGAGAGAGAGAGAGAGAGAGAGAGAGAGAGAGAGAGAGAGAGAGAGAGATAAAATATTGATGCAACTTACTTATTTCGTCGTGTATTTATTAGATCATGCAATCCATTTACTATAAATAGTCTTGTCACTATTCATAAGGATATATCCATTTTATTGACCTTACTCTTTTCAGGATTAGCCGATCTGGTTATTTATAAGGCTATGTAAAAGGGATTTCATTTTTTCATAGAAGAGCTTAAAAAAAAGAAAAAAAAAGAAAAAAAAAACTTTTACAGGTTTAAAGGTCGTTCATGAATGGCAGAGGCAAGGGACAGTGGCATTACCCTATCAAGCAGAAAAATGCCCTAGAGATTGGCCCTATATACATATGAAAGTAGTATGCAAAAGACGTGTTTTTTTCTTATTCATAGACATGGTTTTTATATTCTATATATGAAAGATCTATTTTGATATTTTTATTGTTCTTAAAATATGTTATCTTAATTGTTCATTACCTCTGTTGTTTAGTTATTTCCTTGTTTCCTTTCCTCACTGGGCTATTACTCCCTGTTGGAGCCTTTGAGTTTATAGCATATCTCATACTTGAATATTAATATGAAAATACAGGAACTAAATCTGAGGAAGAAATAAATGAAATAACACAATTTTATGATCAGAATGCTGTGAATAATGTGACTGAGATATATATTTTTCGATTATTGCCAATTAAATTACGCGAAAAGGGAGATAAATGGAAGAAAATGTAAGAAATTATGAGGATATTAATATACAAGTCCCCAAATTAAGGAAGATGTAAAAATGCTATAAAGTATAATATATATCTCAAAAAGGGAACTCTTTGAAAAGAAATGCTCGCTAGATGAATACCATAAAATATGCACAAAAAGTCATATCTATAAACTCTGTGACCAATCGAGAGTAGGCCTACTTAAAACAAAAGAATTTTAAAGAGTGAATAAATAGTTATGATTAAAACAAAATTATTATTATTATTATTATTATTATTATTATTATTATTATTATTATTATTATCATTATTATTATTA
>NC_090737.1:124985019-124987519 GCF_036898095.1 Palaemon carinicauda | reverse complement strand
TCCTATTATTTGAAAAGTAATATCTGATCTTTCTATACCAACAGAGTTAATTTCGCTTCCCTGTTAGCTGCCATTTGGTTTGATCTCTCAAAATACGCTTCAGTAAAAACCAATGTCATATAAGCCAGGTATGCCCTGTTTGTTGTATATCAAAACTACTTAATAATACAAAATCCATCTAAATGTCTTTATTTCTTAATTGGAAATTTTGCAGATTCCTTCTAACGCTCGCTCGTCTAAATAAGAAATCTAATAAGATTTCAACTTAGAAATAACATTTCCTTTATAGCTCCCAACTCAAGAGTTTATATCGATAAATTACTGACCACTAAAAGAATAAAAGAAATATTTTTTTTTCCCCGATGAAATCAGTGAAGAAAAGTAATGCATTAATTACGTATTGAAGAAGAAATAAATGTTAATGTGATTTTATTCTCGGGAATGTCCATTTCATCATTTATAAAAATTTCATTCCATTGATGAATGAAAAATGATAGAAACCTATCATTAAGTTATAGAAAAACATATCGTATAAATTTATTATTATTATTATTATTATTATTATTATTATTATTATTATTATTATTATTACCTGCTAAGCTACAACCCTAGTTGGAAAACAAGATGCTATAAGCCCAGGGGCCCCAACAGGGAAAATAGCTGAGTGAGGGAAGGAAACAAGGAAAAATTTGATATTTTAAGATCAGGAACGACACCTAAAGAAGCGTGATAATATATTTATTTTATTTTCGTCACCGGATAAAAAAAAAAGCTAAAGAAGAAGATATCTAAATATAAACCTTTTTATATTTCTGTTATTCTGACATTTTTTCCTACACACAAAACATAAAGAAACAAAAGCGAGCAACAGCTTCAGTTCTTCCTATTCCACCGCGTTCATTCAGAGCCAGAAACCTTTTCCACCCGCTGGAAAAACACAACGCGAATTTTCAATTTTCCATCTGACCGAACATGGACTTTCCCTCACAGGTGTTAATCAGATTTGGAGGGAAGTAGGTTAGAGTCATCGTCATCTGTGACGGGGTGAGTGATTGAAAAGATAATCCGGTTAACACATCGATTTTCCGCTGTTCAGCCCATTCATCCCGTCACAATGGGGAGCAAATCAGTGCTTGCAGTCGGTATTTTCTCCCCGTTTCCTGCCGTGTCCTTTATCAGCTGCCGAATCCATCACCAACTTTAATTCTAATTTATTAGAATGTGAATAAATTTCCTTGAATATTTTATATTTGAGGTGACCCTATAGTAGCTAGTTATTACCTCCTCCTAAAAGATTATGTTTTCGAATGTGTTTATTTATTTGTCTGGGTATATGGGCTCCACAAGGCACTAGAAGAGTTGTAAGATCTAGGCCTACATGGTTGAGGACTATGAAACGTGAAGTAGGAAGTGATGAATGGAGAAATATTGATTTAAAAGCTCAAGATAGAGACGACTGCCGAAATCTAACCGAAGCCCTTTGCGTCAATAGGCGTAGGAGGAGATGATGATGATGTTTATCTGTGGACAGGATTACGTCAAAACTATTTAACGGATGTTGACGAAATTTTCACTATAGATAGATCTGACGTCATGGTCAAACCCATTAAATCTGGATCCGGATTCTAGATCTGGATTTGCCTTTTTAACAATTTCAAATACAACGTCAAAACAATCTGACGGATTTATCCTACGTCATGGCCAAACCCATTAAATCCGGATCCAGATTCTACTGTAGATCTGGATTTGCCTTTTTAACAATTTTAAATATTTCGTCACAGCAAATTGACAGATTTTGATTTCTACAAGTATATATAATTTACGTAATTATATTCCGAATTTTGTATTTAGTCCTATAGTCCATTTCTTTTAGCGAGTCATATTTGCACCGACTCGCAACGGTGCCCTTTTAGCTCGGAAAATTTTCCTGATCGCTGATTGGTTAGAATTATCTTGTCCAACCAATCAGCGATCAGGAAACTTTTCCGAGCTAAAAGGGCGCCCCTGCGAGTCTGTGCAAATATGACTCGCTAAAAGAAATGGACTATAGTTCTGATATGGCTTTCAATTTTTATGTATTTGAGTTAGGAACAACAAACTAAATACAACAATAACTACTATCATATTATTACATATAAAGAGGACATTACTTAAAAAAAATCACTATATTATGCTTTTCTCATTTCAATATTATATTAATTAATACCATTATCCTACCTATTTAAGGTATAACTTACAGAACTCTAATTTGCAAATGCATAAAAGTTTTAACGTTCGGGAAATCAGATATAATGAGGATGTAAATCCAGCCATGAAGCGAGTGGGTACAAGAATAATACCAACTAAACTGGATACATAAATAACCTTTTTTTGAGAAAGCCACCAGCTGTAATTAAATTTAGACCTTGGTATTTAGACCTGACATTTATCTTTGTATTCATAGACCTTGGTATTTATTATTATTATTATTATTATTATTATTATTATTATTATTATTATT
>NC_090737.1:124977519-124980019 GCF_036898095.1 Palaemon carinicauda | reverse complement strand
CATTGAAAATTCTTGTAAATTTGCATTAAAAAAAAAAAACGCTAAATATCTTGGAACATTCATTTCAGGATTTTTGCTGTTTTCAAAACTGATATATTGACAAAAAAAAAAAGAATGATATTACGACACCAAGCCGTAAAAGATAAAAACAAAGTAATGTAAAATTACGGTCGCCTGTATTTTACTGTAATACGGTTGACAACAATATATTTTTTACGGAGAAATTTCGATTAAAATTACGATTTTTTTCTAACAGTGAATATAATAAGTAAAAGTTAATTCAACTGGTATCAAAGAATATATATATAAAGATAAACTTAGAACCTTATTATTAAATTCAATCATTATTCATATTCTTTGACGAGCAATGATGAATACGCTATTTTTTATTTGGATTGGATAAGGATAGGGAAGTGTGAAATATGGGGAAAGGAAGAGTACACCAGGATGCAATCCAGTTTATAGCCCAAAGGCAGGTACTCGGGATGGGAAAGAATAAGGAAAAAGGGAGAAAGAGAAGTACAGGAGAAGAATAAAAGCGAGGGGCAGACCCTCGTGCGATGTTAGATACTATTAGAAGCAGTTTGAGAAAAGAAAAGACAGGCAGGAAGAGGAAAGGTCTTTTGGTTCTACGTCTAGCCCTTGCTGCAGGAGTCTGCTCTTCTGACACCTATTTTGATGGTTAAAAAAGGGATGATCGTTGAAAAATAGACGGTATTATTTCAAATTCAGTTGCAATCATTTCCTGTTTTTTTTTCTTTTCTTTTTTTTTTTTTTTTTTTTTTTTTTTTTTTTTTTTTTTTTGCCATTCCTATTACTTTAGTCTTCATTCTTCTTCCTTGTCCGGAATGTGTAACTATCAAGGTTTCTTTCTTTTATCAAGTTATTTCTATTTTCACACCTTTTAATCTCTCTCTCTCTCTCTCTCTCTCTCTCTCTCTCTCTCTCTCTCTCTCTCTCTCTCAGTAGCGATGATTCACGCTTAATATCATGGGTTAGTTAACACATTTTAACTTGTAAAATGTTGCTCCGCTTTTTTTCAAGCTCGAGGAGACTGGCTAAACTTTCTGGAATCCTGGTCGGAAAAAAACTATGATAACACGATCTTACTGGAAAGAAGCTAAGAGCAGGAGATAGAATGGAGAAAGACTTAGGATTGCGGATGAGTAAAACTTTTGTATATATATATATATATATATATATATATATATATATATATATATATATATATATATATATATATATATATATAATATGATGTGTGCATATTTGTGTGCGTGTTCGTGTATGTCTTTGCATACATAAATATATTCATATGTATATGTATATATGAATGTAATATATACAATATATATATACATATATATATATATATATATATATATATATATATATATATATATATATATTTATATATATATACATATGCATATATATGTATATATATATATATATATATATATATATATATATATATATATATATATACTGTATATATATATATATGTGTGTGTGTGTGTGTGTGTGTCTGTGTAATATTTATGTAAACATACACGCACATATATATATATATATATATATATATATATATATATATATATATATACACATATATATGTATATAGATATACATAAATGTGTCTCTGTATTTATACAGTATATACACTTCCCATATGTTGTATTGGGCTACTTCCCAAAAGAAGTCTTTTAAACCATTTTAGATATTTCAATATAACCAATATGAAACTAGAAAGATATATTGAGAAATACTTATACAAGTGCTAATAAGATTAAGATGTATAAGAAGAAAACCTCAATTGCTAGAAAAAAGGGGGAACCAAAATTTCAAAATATTCATGTTTCGGTAAATAAATCATTGGGCTTAACGTCCGGAAGTAATCAGCGTTTGTTATTGCACAGTAAACTTTAAATAAGGTTCTTCCTATGGTGTCACATACATACATACATACATATTTACATACATACATACATACATACATACATACAAATATGCATACATACATACATACATTCCCTTTATCAAACTTGTAGTAACCAACCGTCCATCAAAAACATTCAGTTATCTTCGTAATATTTCTTATTCGTCCTTCGTCTGAATTGTAATACCACGTCGCCCCCCATCAAACTTTCAGTTATCTTCAAATTCTTTTTTATCATCTCTTCATCAAACTTGTAAAAACAACCAACCCCATCAATAATATTCAGTTATCTCCACAATTTTTCCCATCCTTCCAACATTAAACTTGTGAGTGAAAAAGAAAAATTATAGTATATCTTCAAGAAAAAGAAATTAGTTCAACGAAGAATTATCTTCTAATTCACACCTATTCAGATCAATAGAATGACCAAAAATATTTTAGATTTTATGGATGGCAATGATATTTATAGCTTTTTCGACTTCAATATATTTTTAGATAATACAAAAAAAAAAAAATTACTGTTTTCAATCTGAGAGTAAATCATCAATAAAACTACTTTT
>NC_090737.1:124961545-124966545 GCF_036898095.1 Palaemon carinicauda | reverse complement strand
AGTTGTCTGAGCTAAACACACCCACCTAACCTAACCTATGGGTTGGGCCTACTTACCTTGCACCCATGTCCCCTTACCTCACTCAGGAGGACGGAAAACTATACAAAGCAAAATAAATATTTTCATTAGCCACTTCACTTACCGTAAATAGAGTCAGAAGTTACGGACGTGGAAACGTGGCGACCGATCTCTTCTGAATCTTCTAAACGAACGGAAACACGTTCTGACTCAGACTGTTGAGGGTACAGACGACTGGCGGTGATATTTGTGAATGAACAAAAACAGAGAAAAATACTGCAAACAGTATTCCCATTGATTACCAGGGCGGTTCAGCCACTCCTCCAGTTCTCGCCACAGACGTTCAATATTTTGTATGTCCGGGTTAGAGGGAACCATAAAATTCTAGAGAGTTGTAAGCCGACCACTTATTACTTATCACAATATTGTCTCCTTTAATGTATCTTTGAATTAAATTGACAAGCGTAGCAGCATCACGTTTTCGAGGCAATTGTTCGACAAGAGTCTCAATAAAACTGTTTTTCGAAAGCCTTTCAATAACCACCGAACACCGATACGTCGATCTCCACAATAGCACTGTCACTACCAATCACATCTTGATTATCAAAAGAGTAATCAATCACTTCGAAACAAAACCTCTTCCAGTCTACTTGTTGTTGACAAACAAAATTAAAATCCAAGGTGGAAGAGGAGACCAATGAAGAAATGTTATCTCATAATAACCTACAGTGTAATTACACAATCGTACCGACTGCTTGCCGTACCACTGGTGCTAATAACGAAAAAGTAAGAAGGAATCACACTTGGGACACTTAACACTTCTTGGTCGCACTGAATGTTCACGCACAAACCTATTCACTACTAATGAAGTTCTATTTTAATGTCCATGAAAACGTTCAATGACCTTAAAATGTGAGAAACAACAATTACTGCACTCTGAACAAGTGAATCCACGGTAGTCAACTGGCACGCACCTTTTTTTAGAAACGAGGGGAAAATTAACTCTGAATAATTTTTATAAAGAATCCAAGCATCCTGACTAGAATATAAATCTTTGGGATCCGAGCTCTACATCATTCTCTGTAATCATAAAGGTTCAGCCAGCTTTGCTCTACATCCTCATTAACTTAAATTACAGTACTTGCATCTCATTAGGTCGGAACAAGGCAGCTTTATCATTTTAGAGACAATAAGGCAAAACAGTTTGCCTTTGCTTTACTCTTGTATTTACAGCACAAAGGTACAATAAAAATATCATCTAATTAATCTTGGAAATTTATCTTCTAAACAAAAGTAATATACATCTAAAAATATTTCCTTTTTTTTTTTTTTTTTTTTTTATATATATTGTAGTCTTCAAAGGACTTTTCGAGAGATACCTGAAATATCATAAAAATGTATTAGATATGTTTACGTTTTCTGACATTTTTCCCGTATTCAAAAAATATATTTGAATATTACCAGTCGTAATTGCAGATATATTTTATTTACGATCATTTATGTAATTACACACACACACACACACACACACACACACACACATATATATATATATATATATATATATATATATATACATATATATACTGTATATATATGTACTGTATATATATATATATATATATATATATATATATATATATATATATATATATACAATATATATATATATATATATATATATATATATATATATATATATATATATATATATGTATATATATATATATATATATATATATATATATATATATATATACATCAAGAATCAGTCATAGAAACATCATGCTTTGCCAAAGACTACAATACTATAACATAAATCTGTTCCTCTTTTCAGTTCATTATGTAAATTGATATAACAAGAGGTATATAATTTAGAATAATTTCTAATAACATAATTTTATTCGAACTACAGATGTACATTCATATTCATAACGATAATTGTGTTCTATCATATGTGACTGATTACTCCAAAATATACCAATTCAAGTATCATTTTCCAGTTTGTTAAAATTGGAAACCAAAATTTCAATTAATCTAACTGATTGATGTAGTAGGTTTTGGACGTGAGATCTAATTTCACTTTGTGGGATATGAAATAAATAACATGTATATTTTCTAAATATGATTTACCACTAAACATTCTATACTACTTTATCATGGGAGTATATTAGTATATTTAATATGCTATTCATTTGACATAGCTCTAGGAATTCGTTCATAATTAAGAGTATCTTTAAAGAGAATAAAATGAAATATATTAATGATGATTAACACGGTTAAATAAAAGCTACAAAAACATGATAAACAATGTTCAATAAAATAAAATAAATGGAATTGATGTCCTAGAAGTAATTAAATTTCATTAAAACGATTAAGTAAAAGCCCAAAAAACATTATAAAAGATGACTAATAAAATAAATAAATGGAATTGATACCTTGGCAAAAAATGATAATTACATTTTCCGCTGTTTTTTATTTGTGAAAATATGTCAAAATTTCTTGACAAATAATTTTTAATTAGTAAACAAATCTATGATGGACATATTCATAATTACGAGCATCAACAGGTGATACAGATATAAATATGAAAGGTGATATGATTATTAAAACAAATAAGTTTATGATAAAGATATTTAGGTATTACTTATACAAACATCATTATGATTAAAAAAATTCGACAATGATAATAAACAAAATAATCATGTCCATTGCCAAGAGTATTACTGTAATTAAGCGTATTAAATGAGGGGAGGAATCTCTATAGATTAACATAATTTAGAGGGTTTAGTAATATCAGATTTTTCCTCCTTACACCAAAGGTTAATTTACATTTTATGCAATTCTGTCCCTCTCCCCTGAAGTTCATCTCCTTTGTTCCCCTCTCTCGTTCATTTATGCACTATGTCACTTCCCTGGCTTTAATTCAGTGTTATTGGCTTTTACTTCTGTGCCATTATTCACTTCATTTCACTTTGTATTCCGTATCTCTTTAATGTTAATCCCTTACTGTAACGCATATGTTCTAGATATGTACATACATACATACATACATGTATATATATATATATATATATATATATATATATATATATATATATGTATATATATATATATATATATATATATATATATATATATATATATATATATATATATATATATATATACAGAGAGAGAGAGAGAGAGAGAGAGAGAGAGAGAGAGAGAGAGAGAGAGAGAGAGAGAGAGAGAGCCTTATTGCCTTATTGCCTTATTTTTTTGTTTGGGTTCCGCCAGGTCCCTCAGTGTGAGGCACCTCGTATATCCACCAGAGAGTTGCTAATGCATCTTCCGGTGTATTTTGCATATTCCAGTCTTGGATGGTCTGGGATGCATCTTAGGTATTTATTGAGCTTATTCTTAAACACATCTACGCTCACTCCTGATATGTTTCTTAGATGAGCTGGCAGCACATTAAATAGTCGCTGCATTACCGATGCTGGTGCATAGTGGATTAATGTCCTGTGTGCCTTTCTCAGTTTACCTGGAATATTTTTTGGCACTATTAATCTACCTCGGCTTGCTCTTTCTGATATTTTAAGCTCCATGATGTTTTCAGTAATTCCTTTTATTTGCTTCCATGCTTGTATTATCATGTAGCGTTCTCTTCTCCTTTCTAGACTGTATAGTTTTAAGAATTGCAGTCTTTCCCAGTAGTCGAGGTCCTTAACTTCTTCTATTCTAGCATTATAGGACCTTTGTACACTCTCTATTTGTGCAATATCCTTTTGGTAGTGTGGGTACCATATCACATTGCAGTACTCGAGTGTACTACGCACATAAGTTTTGTAAAGCATAATCATGTGTTCAGCTTTTCTTGTTTTAAAGTGTCTGAATAACATTCCCATTTTTGCTTTACATTTAGCCAACAGTGTTGCTATTTGGTCGTTGCATAACATATTCCTATTTAAAATTACACCAAGGTCTTTAATTGCTTCCTTGTTTGTGATTGTCTCATTATTAGGTCCCTTGTATGCATACACCATTCCTTCTCTGTTTCCATAATTTATTGATTCGAATTTATCGGAGTTAAATACCATCCTATTTATATCCGCCCATTCATATATTTTGTTTAGATCTCTTTGTAGTGAGTTCCTATCTTCATCACAAGTAATTTCTCTACTTATTCTTGTGTCATCGGCGAAACTTCTCACTATGGAGTTTTCAACATCACAGTCTATGTCTGAGATCATAATAACAAACAGCAGTGCAGCTAATACCGTACCTTGTGGCACACCCGATATTACCTGGGCTTCATCTGATTTCTCGTCATTTGCAACCACTATCTGTTTTCTGTTTTGCAGGAATTCTTTTACCCATTTTCCTATCTTTCCCACAATATTATGCTTTCTCATTTTTTTCTCCAATATGTTATGGTCTACCTTGTCAAAGGCTTTTGCAAAATCTAGATAGATCACATCTGTGTCTTTTTCATTTATCATATTTTTGTATATATTTTCATAGTGTGCTATCAGTTGGGTCTGTGTACTTTTTCCAGGTACGAAACCGTGTTGACCCATATTAAACAAATTATTTTTGACCAAATGGTTCATTTTCTTTTTTATTACCCTCTCATACACTTTCATAATATGTGATGTTAGACTAACAGGTCTATAATTGCTTGCCCCTAGTCTTGATCCACTTTTGAAGATAGGGGTTATATAAGCTAATTTATGTTTAACATATATCTCGCTCATATCTACACTCTGTCTTAGCAGTATTGCAAGCGGCTTCGCGATAGTGTTTGCAGTTTTTTTTAACAAAATCGCTGGAACTCCATCTGGTCCGGCTGCCGATCCATTTTTAATTTCGTTTATAGCCATGCTTCATTAATATCTATATCCGTTAGATATTCAACATTTCCTTCTCTCATTTCTGTTTCATTATTCTCATTCGCAATTCTTGGCGTGAACTCACTCTTATATTTTTCTGCTAATATA
>NC_090737.1:124951545-124954045 GCF_036898095.1 Palaemon carinicauda | reverse complement strand
ATATTTTACTCTAAATTAAAAAAAAAGATTGTCAGATATCTTCAAGATATCTCATTACCATGAACTACTATACTGAGGATCACCAAAGGTATTGAGAGTAATTACATTGTATATTATGAGTTCAATGGCAGGACAAGATTAGAAATGAAACAATAAGAGTTATCACTCGAGTGCCATACGTGGATGAGATTATGATGAGGGGTAGATGGAGATGGTTTAGGGATGCTCTCGCACTCCCCAAAAGAGATTAGTTCACCAAACGTTCAGCTGGGCTCCACAAGGCACTAGAAGAGTTGGAAGACCCAGACCTACATGGCTGAGGACTATGAAGGGCGAAGTAGGAGATGATGAATGGAGAAGTATTGAATTAAAAGCTCAAGATAGAGATGACTGGCGAAGTCTAACCGAGGCCCTTTGCATCAACAGGCGTAGAAGATGATGATGATGATGATTATGATATAGTGAACAAAAACCAATCTAATTCTCATTATCAATTTACGATGCGCCGTATCTTAGATTATTGTTTATATATTTTATAGAATTAAGAGAGATGGTATTTTACATATGTATCTTATTTTCTAAGTGTGTGTAAGGGGGTTTGGTATTCTATTAAAGAATATATTTCTATATTTTTTTTTCGTATTTTCTTTTCTCTATTGACTGAAAGACAGCCCTGATGATATTACGTTAGAAATATCATGTCATGAGCACGCTATGAATTCGAGCCCATAGATATTGCTAGTATGTGATGTTTACGCGTGGCTACTAAAAGTACCTAGTTATGTGTAGTAGCCAGTGTTATCGTTTTTCATTTTCCCTGCGTTAGCCGAGTAATGAATAAATGAATGAATGATTAGTGATTATCTGTCATCATAACAACAATGGTCATTGATGCCTAATGGAGTATGTTAAATAAACAATTAATGAATAAATAGCTCAACAATGAATCATTTAAAACTTCATATATTATTTTGAAACGAGTAAGAAGACTAGCTTCTAAGACGAACTTAAAAATGCCACTGGCATTATAAACGTCTCCGAGAGCTAAGCCCTGTTATCTTGGATCACAATCATATATTAATATAACTTAAAAATCATAAAATAAAACATTCATTAATATAATTTGAAAAGATAAAACATTAAAGGGACTGACTCAAATGAATTTCCTGTCCCAAGTTCCCGTCTCACTTCCTGTTCTTCAAAAAGAAATGAAACTTCATTTAGATAATGCTTCCGTTCCAGTGTTTGGATGATTGTCTCTGCGCATGCGCTGGCCTAGATTGAAGTTGAAACGATTATTTTGAGAGTGATATTATTCATCTTCATCCCATTTTTTATATATTAAGAAATGGAAAACTTCAAGTAGTTGCGTCAAAAATAAGAATTATATTAACATGTACTCTAGTTTAGAATTGATTATTTTAAGGACATTTCATTCATCTTCCTTCCCTTTTTTATATATTAGGAAATGAAAAACTTCAAGCATTTGCACCAAAAAATAAGCATTATACTAACATGTACTCTGGTGTAGAAACTGTTATTTTAGGGACATTTTGGTCCTCTTTCTTCCTTTTTTATATAAAAAATGCAAAAATGAAAGTAGTTGTACCAAAAATAAGAATTACAGTATATTAACACGTACTCTTGTGTAGAAACAATTATTTTAGGAAAATTTTAGTCATCTTTCTTCCCTTTTTTTATATCTCTAGGGCATTGTCTTCCTCGCTAGGACAATGTCACTGTCCCTTGCCTCTGCCATTCATAAGTGGCCTTTAAACCTTTAAATGCAAAATGGAAATAGTTGTACTAAAAATAATAATCTTATCAACACATACTCTAGTGTAGAAACTGAGAGACATAACTTCCCTGTTATGTTTCTCTTGTGGCAATAAACTACATTTTATTCACATTTCTTCCACTTTTTATATCAAGAAATAGAAAAATTAAAGTAGTTGCATAAAAATAACATTTATAACAAAACATATTCTAGTGTAGAAACTGAAAGATAAAACTTCTCTATAATGTTTCTCTTGTGGCAGTAAACTTCATTTTATTAATCTTTCTTCCACTTTTTATATCAAGAAATAGAAAAATGAAAATAGTTATACAAAAAATAAGGTTCTTATCAATACATATTCTAGTGTAAAAACTGAAGGACATAACTCCTCTGTTATGTTTCTCTTGTGGCAGTAAACTAGACTCCTTTGCTGTTCTTTTCACTTAAACTTTCAGGAGTTAAGGCAGGAACCAAGATAAGATGACCTTTGAGTAATATGGTAAAAGCTTCCTCTTTTTTATGATCTTTTAATCCAAAATTTCCTTATGAAGGATTTGCTCAGACTTGATTTTTACTATTGATATATATTGGAATTTTCTCAAGAATTCAAGTTCAATCCATATATATTAATAACTTCGAGTTTTAGAAAAATATCTTTATATAGTATTTTATGTTGATTACAATTGACTAACTAGTTTTATTTCTTTTAGATAACCAAGACTT
>NC_090737.1:124929045-124946545 GCF_036898095.1 Palaemon carinicauda | reverse complement strand
AAAAAAAAAACTTTGTAAACAAGTCTTAGGCCTAATTTAGGTTTTTATAATAAATAGTATCTTTGCAAACATCAACAATAGTTATTTGGCTCTCTCTCTCTCTCTCTCTCTCTCTCTCTCTCTCTCTCTCTCTCTCTCTCTCTCTCTCTCTCTCTCTTAATTCAATGTGTCTCGATAGCTTTATTATGAAGCATTTGCCAAACTCAATTGCATTGTCTCCCGCAGCTCTATGTATGAGGTATCTGCAGTGTGGTTCAACAGGTTAGCGGCCCAATATTGAGGATCAACAAGTGGCCACATCCAGACAGACGTAGCAAATTTCGGTTTCATTTCATAATCATTTATATATCAGAGGGAGAGAGAGAGAAAGTGAGATAGAGATAGAGAGATTTTCATTTCAAATTTAATGAACAGAGAGAGAGAGAGAGAGAGAGTTAATTCCAAATGATATTTGAACTAACAGAGAGAGACAGAAAAAAGGAGAGAGAAAGAGAGAGAGTTTTATTTCCAAATGAAATTGGGAGGAGTAGAGAGAGAGAGAGAGAGAGAGAGAGAGAGAGAGAGAGAGAGAGAGAGAGAGAGAGAGAGAGAGAGAGAGAGAGAGTTTTATTTTCAAATGAAATTAGAATGAATAGAGAGAGAGAGTTAATTCCAAATGATATTTGAACTAACAGAGAGAGACAGAAAAAAGGAGAGAGAAAGAGAGAGTTTTATTTCCAAATGAAATTAGGATGAGTAGAGAGAGAGAGAGAGAGAGAGAGAGAGAGAGAGAGAGAGAGAGAGAGAGAGAGAGAGAGAGAGAGAGAGAGTTTTATTTCTAACTGAAATATGAATAAACACAGAGACAGAGACAGAGAGAAAGTGAAAGCGAGATAGAGAGAGAGAGAGAGTTTTATTTCAAATTTAATGAACAGAGAGGGGAGAGAGAAAGAGTGAGAGAGTTAATTCAAAAGGATATTTGAATAAAGAGAGAGAAAAGAGAGAGAGAGAAGTAGAGAGAGTTTTATTTCAATATGATAAGAGATCGATCATGTCTATCATATATTTTGTAGGATTTCAGGAGTTTAAAGTCAAAACATGAATTTGATAACTAAACGCCTTTTATATCGTAAGTACATTAAGTCGAAATTCTTAATCATAGGAGCTTGAATACTTATAAAAACCTCATCATCATCATCATCATCATCTTATCCTATTACTTATAAAAATCTCAGAGGAAAGAATTTTTCCATTACCTTAAGGAAATTAACTGGAATCGCAAAAATTAACAAAAGAATTTATATCTATATTATTATTATTATTATTATTATTATTATTATTATTATTATTATTAGCCAAGCTACAACCCTAGTTGGAAAAGCAAGATGCTATAAGCCATGGGCTCCAACAGGGAAAAATC
This sequence comes from Palaemon carinicauda, assembly GCF_036898095.1. Classification (NCBI taxonomy): domain Eukaryota; kingdom Metazoa; phylum Arthropoda; class Malacostraca; order Decapoda; family Palaemonidae; genus Palaemon; species Palaemon carinicauda. The sequence continues at coordinate 124,945,146 of NC_090737.1, read as the reverse complement.
TCAGAGGAAAGAATTTTTCCATTACCTTAAGAAAGTGAACTGGAATCGCAAAAATTAACAAAAGAAAAGCCACTTATATCTATATTATTATTATTATTATTATTATTAGCCAAGCTACAAACCTGGCTGGAAAAGCAAGATGATATAAGCCCAAGGACTCCAACAGGAAAAATAGCCCAGTGAGGAAAGGAAATAAGGAAATAAATAAATGAGAACAAATTAACAAATTAACAATTAACAAATTAACAATAAATCATTCTTGATCCTGATGTCATTTGCACTATATGATCCTGAGGTTTGTGTGGCCTGATCGGTAACGTCTCTGCCTGGTGACCGCCAGTCGGGGGTTCTAGTCCCGCTCAAACTCGTTAGTGCCATTAGTATCTGCAACCTTACCATCCTTGTGAGCTAAGGTTGGGGGGTTTGGGGGACCTCCCTGGTCCTAGCTTGGGTGGAGAGGAGGCTCGGGCGCTGATCATATACTATATGGTCAGTCTGTAGGGCTTTGTCCTGCTTGCTATGGCAATGTCACTGTCCCTTGCCTCTGCCATTCATGAGCGACCTTTAAACCTTCAAATATGAACTTTAATGCACAAAAGGCAAAAAACATACATATCATTTGCTCTCCCTCTTCGTTACTATCTTATGTACTAAAGAGGAGGTAATAGAAACATGTGTTTAAGATCTAGAGTTTAAAGGTGGCTCAAGAATGACAGAGGCAAGGGGAAAATGGCAATGCTTTAGCTAGCAGGACAGTGCACTAAAGACTGACCAAATGTACATATGAATAGATCCCAAATCTGCTAGAGCCAGGGAGGGCCAGCAGGTAGACCTATGCGCTACCCCAAAACCCCCCATCATTAGCTCACAAGGATGGTGAGGTTGCAGACACTACAAGAAACTATCGCGCTTAATCGTCACTCGAACCCCAGTCCGACAGGTCGCCAGGTAGGGACGTCTCCAATAGGCCACCACAACCCTGGCTTTAACAAATAACAATGAACACTTGTTTTAATCTAAATTTTCTCACTTGCACTGGATGGAGATATAGAGATATAATACTTGTCCTATTTTCAATAAAAGTCGGGTATCTAAAGGCAAAATTATAAGGTTGCTTTAAAACGCACAATGATACTAGTTTTTAATTAATGAAATTGAATAAGTTGCCTCCAAACAATTGTATACCAAATTACATTATTATCTTTTCAAGTAGTACTACAAATATTTCTAAGCTATTTTATTCTAATTGTTCATTACTTCTCTTGTGGTTTTTTTATTTCCTTTTTTTCTTTCCTCACTTGGCTAGTTTTCCCTGTTGGCTGTTGGAGCGCTTGGGCTTATAGCATCCTGCTTTTCCAACTACGGTTTTAGCTTAGCAATAATAATAATAATAATAATAATAATAATAATAATAATAATAATAATAATAATAAGAATGAAAAATTAAAATAATAATAATAATAATAATAATAATAATAATAATTATTATAATAATAATAACAATAGAGGAATATTTGAAAGGAATATCAAAGACATAACACCAATATACAATAACCAGGATATACTAGATTAAACAGTTATACTTATATTGTTTAATCAGTAATCTATCAAATAGATCTTAAGCCTATCACTGAAAAAAGGGAGAAGGCAAGAGGCATGAATAACCAGGTAATAGTTTCATAAGATATTAAATTCTATGTTGTGAATTCCTCCAATTCAAGTTGATATTAACTTGTTTGAAGTTATCGATCATATCTATATAATATTTTGGTATTAAGAAAACTGTACATGTTCCTATTTATTTCCAACTAAATTATCAAAAAGGATCATTCAAACGATTAACTTTCTATTTCTTGTAAAATTATTTTCTATTATCTATATAATCATATTTTAGTATTAATTAAGAAAACCGTAGACGTTTTCATGTGTATATACTGTAGACCTATCTATGATAATAATTTCTGGTTTATTATTAACTAAATTGTCAAAAAGGAACAATTAAAGAATCAGCTTTCTTTTTCTTGCAAAACCCTATTCTATTATATATATAATCATATTTTGATATTAATCAGGCAAACTTCAGACGTTATTATTTCTACATATTGTAGACCTATCTATAAAAAGCTTTCTTGCTTCAGTTTTAACTAAATTACCAAAAAAAGGACCAGTTACAGAATCAACTTTCTATTTCTACCAAACTATTTTCTATTATCTATATAATCATATTTTGGTTTTAATCAAGCAAACTGCAGACGTTATTATTTGTATATACTGTAGACCTATTTATGAAAAGCGTTCTTGCTTTACTTTTAAGTAATTATCAAAATGGACCACTTAGAGAATCAAATATTTATTTCTTGCAAAACTATATTCTATTATCTATATAATCATAGTTTGGTATTAATTGAGCAAACTGCAGACGTTATTATTTGTATATACTGTAGACCTATCTATGAAAAGCGTTCTTACTTTACTGTTAGCTAGATTTTTAAAATGGGCCAGTTAAGGAATCAACTTTCTATTTCTTGCAAAACTATCTTCTTTATCAATATAATAGTACTTTGGTATTCATTAAGAAAACCGCAAAAGTTTTCATTTGTATATAGATCTATGAAAAGCGTTCATATTTACTATTAAATAAATTAGAAGAAAAAAAATTTTTATTTCTAGAATAACTATTATCTGTAGCTCTATTTTTTTCAAATATATTCTTTCATTCTATTTCAAAACACTCTAAGAAAAAATAAGATAAGAGAAAAGGATAATCAATAATCAGTCATTACCTAAAATCAAACTCTTCAAGAAGAGGTCTTCTGGGAAAGTTGAGATCCAGAATGCCTCTCGACTTGGGTCTTCTGGAAGACGAAGAGAAAGGAAGGAGGGAGGAAGAGAGGAAGAGAGGAAGTGAGGAAGAGAATAGGACCTTCGGGAATCACAAGAGATGTGATTTATACTCATCTCCTCCTTCATTGACGCCCTGTGAAGACGAGAGACCTGCTTTAATTAAGTACCTCTGGAAAGTCATTAACTAATTTCAGAATGGATCGGTTGGAGATTTAGGGATGGAGCTGTTCTGGGCTCTCGCTATTCGTGATTGAATATATTATTATTATTATTATTATTATTATTATTGTAATTAGTTATTATTATTATTATTATTATTATTATTATTATTATTATCATTATTATTATTATTATTATTATTATTATCATTATTATTATTATTATTATTATTATTAATATTGTTATTATCATTATTATTATAATTATTATTATTATTTTTACTAGCCAAGCTACAACCCTAGTAGAAAATTACTAATTATGCCTCTATATTTACCCAGGACTATATACAATAACAGAGGTATATATAGATTCTTCTTCTTTGTCTACATCTTTTCCCAATTATTATTATTATTATTATTATTGTTGTTGTTGTTGTTGTTGTTAGCTAAACTACAACCCAAGCTAGAAAACAAGCATACTATAAGCCCAAGGACTCCAACAGTGAAAATAACGCAGTGAGGAACCAGAATAAGGAAATAAACAAACTGCAGGAGAAGTAATGAAAAAATAAAATAACACATTTTAAGAACAGTAACAACATTAAAATAGATCTTTCAAGAATAAACTATAAAAGGAACTTGTCAACCTGTTCAACATGAAAACCTTCGATGAAAGTTTTAAATGGTCTCATCTAATTACGAATGTAAGATTTCCTCATATGAATAACCTTCTATTCTTACTTCAGTATCATCCAATTAAGCACATGACTATTTCAAGCACTATTGAATAGATTTTACAAGGCCTATTATTGCACTAATAGAATTCTCTTGCTTGATATTACACTCGGGCACACTATTCTGTCTAATTTCTCTTCCTCTTGTTTTATTAAAATATTTACATTTTATATAGGAAATATTTATTTTAATGTTGTCATTGTTCTTGAAATATTCTATTTTTCCTTGTTTCCTTTCCTCACTGGGCTATTTTCCCTCTTGGGACCCCTAGGCTTATAGCATCCTGCTTCTCCAACTAGGATTGTAGCTTAGCAATTAATAATAATAGTAATAGTAATCCTAAAATATCAAAGTTATTAATATAAATTTGGCAATAGCTGCCTAGGACCCCCAGCCATTGGAGTTTTATGTTCATTTGAAAATGAATTTCGTTCAGATGGTGCATGCAAAGTAATTAATAGTGTTGGAACACGCAATGTAAAAACAGAAATGAACTTCTCGTTGAGCAAGAGAAGGGGATCTAACAGCATGCAATTTTTTTTTTTATTTTTATTTTTATACATTGCAGTAACGTTTTAAGTATTCTCTGCAACACTGTGGTAATATGAAAATGCTGAAATTAATTGAATTGTAAAATAATAAAGTCAAGTTAATCAAAGTTTGTAGACCTTAGCTTGATATATATATATATATATATATATATATATATATATATATATATATGTGTGTGTGTGTGTGTGTGTATACACATATGTATGTATATATATACATATATATATATATATATATATATATATATATATATATATATATATATATATATATATATACATATATATACATATTTAGAGAGAGAGAGAGAGAGAGAGAGAGAGAGAGAGAGAGAGAGAGAGAGAGATGTAAATATTAATATATAAATATTTATGTTTTTATATATATGTATATATAAACATATACATTCAAACACGTATACACACACACACACACACACATATATATATATATATATATATATATATATATATATATATATATATATATATACATATGTATATATATATATATATGTATATACACAGTATATATATATATATATTTATATATATGTAAATATCTTTAAATATATATATATATATATATATATATATATATATATATATAAGTTTTACTTGATAAAATAAATTGCAGTAGTTCTGAATATCATTTCATATCATCAAATCCTAATATGTTACTAAAATCGACACGATTATTCCTTTAAATCAATAAATTTTCCTTTACTTCTTTGCTACATTTAGAGGATTCCCTTCGCCCACACACCATTGTCAAATTCGGTGGAGCGTTTGAATCCTAAAAACCCGAATCGGTCCTTCATGTATAGAGACCTGAAATGGAAGTCTTTCAAAGCGTTGATTGGAGACTTTCCAAGAAGGATTGCGCCAATTCATTTCCAAAACAATGGATCCGAATTCAATGGAAAGCAAAATAGCTTTTTCTATAGTTGTGGGTTTTAGAGAGAGAGAGAGAGAGAGAGAGAGAGAGAGAGAGAGAGAGAGAGAGAGAGAGAGAGAGAGAGAGAGAGAGAGAGAGAGTCACTGGTCCTGACAAGTTTTATTCGGTGATCACTCCCCGCCAACCCTTTAAAGGTTTAAAGGCCACTCATGAATGGCAGAGGCAAGGGACAGTGACATTACCCTAGCAAGCAGGACAATGGCCTAAGGACTGAACTTATAAATACATAATCAGCACCAAAGTCCCCTCTCGACCCAAGCTAGGACCAGTGAGGGCCAGGGAATGGCTGTTGATGATTCAACCGGTAGTCCTATTGGCTCCTCCAAACCCCCTATCCATAGTTCAAAAGGATGATGAGGTTGCAGAAACCAAAGGAAAAAACAAGTTTGAGTGGTACTCGAACCCCAATCTGGCGATCACTCGGCAGAGACATTACCAATAGGTCATAAACCCATTCCCCATCCACTCGCCCTAGCTTCCCTGAAGAGTTGGGTTTGTGGTGGCCGATGTGATAACGTCCCTGACTGGTAACCGTCAGACTTGGGTTCGAATCCCGCTCAGACTCATTAGTTCCTTTGGTCGCTGCAACCTCGCCATCCTTGTGAACTAAGGATGGGGTGTTTGGGGGAGCCCATTGGTCTATCTGCTGAGTCATCAGCAGCCATCACCTAGCCCTCCTTGGTCCTAGCATGGTTGGAGAGGGGGCTTGGGCGCTGATCGTATGTATACATGGTGTCTCTATGGCATTATCCTAATTGATAGCCCAATGTCACTGTCCCTTGCCTATCCCATTCATGAGTGGCCTTTAAACTTTTAAACCTTTAAAAGATATTACCTAAATTGTATGCAGAAGCGAACATTTGATACTTAAAGATTACATCAGTTGCCTTCAAGCAATTAGTATTCATCAAATAGACCAGGTTATTTCTTAGATGTGAAAGGTTTATTCACTGACCTCTCGAAGTTCTTTTTTTTTTATATATTACAATACTCTCTGAATGAGCATTGACAGCATTATATAAAACCGAGTAAGATGGAAAATTATCTCCCATCAGGGTCTTTAAGAAAAGATAAAGACTTACCATAAAGTATATATATATATATATATATATATATATATATATATATATATAGCTGTGTATATAAACATATATATATATATATATATATATATATATATATATATATATATATATATATATATAGCTGTGTATATAAACATATATATATATATATATATATATATATATATATATATAGATAGATAGATAGATACACTGTATAATATATATATATATATATATATATATATATATATATATATATATATATATGTACAGTACATATATATATATATATATATATATATATATATATATATATATATATATGTACAGTACATATATATATATATATATATACTGTATATATATGCATAAGAAAACATAAGTAGGTAGATTATCCATCATTGTGCATTACGTATAACCACCATCGATGCTTGTTACTCTTCCCAACAATGCCTACGCCTCGGTTCGTGTCAGCCGCTTTAAAGTGGCCTAATCAAAGCATGAAATGACATCACCTGGTTCCCCCAAAATACGATGCAGCCATTGTTCCTTCCTTGATGATTCCTCCTATCATCAGCGCCTCCACAATGCACAAAACATCGATTAGCAAACGAGAAACATCAGTATTCTGGAACACAGTGGCGGAACGCTGGATTTTGCACTGGGAATTGGCATAATTCCCCAATACGCGATTTGGCTTCATGTATGAATGAACTCATGTGTGAGTCATGCTGATAAGAACGAGGAAGGCAATGGAAAAGGCAATGAAAAGGGCAATGAAATAGGCAATGAAATAGGCAATGAAATAGGCAATTAAAGAGGCAATGAAAGAGGCAATGAGTGCATAAGAGTGCAAAGCAACATGCAAATGGTGTAGTTTAGATTTGTATTTAACATTTCTTTACTCGGAAATTGCCTTCAACGTTTTTATTTTATCATTCAATATTCTTCCTTAATTACTGGGTATATATTTTCACTATCCAGGTATTACTGTTACCTGAAAAATTATTCTTTAAAGACAATAACATAAAAATAAAATGCCTAAATTTTTCATTATTATTTTTGCTGCATATACTATTGAAATTGATAAAGGTGTAATTAAATAACCCATATCAATTTAACATGTTTAAACGTTGAATTATTAATACTTCAGCATCCTATTGAAATTGATAAAGGTGTAATTAAATAACTCATATTAATTTAACATATGTTTAAATATTGAATTATTATTACTTCACCCTCCTATTGAAATTGATAAAGGTGTAATTAAATAACGTATATTGATTTAACATATGTTTAAATGTTGAATTATTATTACTTCAGCATCCTATTGAAATTGATAAAGGTGTAATTTAAATTATGCATAGTAATTGGCTGATGTATAAAGCAATCATAAAGACATATAAAGCACCATTAATATTAATACTTTTACTACTATTATTATTACTACTACCACTACTACTACTACTACTACTACTACTACTAATAATAATAATAATAATAATAATAATGATAATAATAACAATAATGATAATAATAATAATAAAGGACTCGAGATCATCCCTACTAATGAACCTTTCAGAAAATTAAGTGGGCGTTTCTCATAGACCTAAAATTCTTTCCAAAGAATATTTCTCACGAATTATAATCCCCCTCGTCACCAGAAATACTTCAACCCATTCTTCTTGACCCGAGGAGCAAAGAATGTGAGATATTCTTAGGGACACATCACCCACCAACGTTTACTCAAGAACATGAATGTAGAGAGGAATAGTCTCGGGAGGAGGGGGGGGGGGGGTGGAATGGTCCCAGAGGGGTGTTAAAGTACTCTGGGGTGAAAGAGTTGTGGACTCTATTTGCATAACTGACCTGACCTTACACGTACAAAATACTTGCTTTAAAGATACGTGTTTCTTTAGTCGCTGGATATAGTTTCTCTCTCTCTCTCTCTCTCTCTCTCTCTCTCTCTCTCTCTCTCTCTCTCTCTCTCTCTCTCTCTCTGAGATATATATATATATATATATATATATATATATAGTATATACATTATATATATTTATATATATATATATATATATATATATATATACATATATATATAATATATATATGTATAATATATGTATATATATATATATATATATATATATATGTATATATATAGTAAATACATTATATATATGTATATTATATATATATATACATATATGTGTATGTATGTGCGAGCTTGTGGACTATGAGAAACCCACAGGAACATCTTAATTTCTCTATTACTTGTTATTAATCTTAATTTCTCCCTTTACTTATTCCGTTACATAATTAGAATGCCAACGAGAACTTCTGCAATTTATTCAAGTACAGATTCCAGAGTGGCCGGGATGGCGACCCTTCTCTTCTAAGTACTCGCTTGAGGTAATGAAAATCGATGGGAATATGGTTAAACAAATTAGATTTCTAAGAAAATCTGATCCATATCTTTAATATAATCTGATATAAGTCTTTTTATAGTTTATATATGACATATTTGATTTTATGTTGTTGTTGTTTTTAGAATAATTTATACCTAATTTGTTTTCATCGCTTATTTATTTCCTTATTTCCTTTCCTCACTGGGCTATTTTTCCCTGTTGGAACTCTTGGGCTTACAGCATCTTGATTTTCCAACTAGGGTTATAGCTTGGCTAGTAATGATAATAATAATAATAATAATAATAATAATAATAATAATAATAACAATATTTTAGATGGCTCTCTTGCTTGACGGTACACTCGCGTACACTATTCTATCTAATTTCTCTTCCACTTCTTTTGTTAAAGATTTTTATGGTTTATATAGGAAATATTCATTTTAATGTTGTTACTGTTCTGGAAATATTTTATTTTTCCTTGTTACATTTCCTGACTGGGCTATTTTCCCTGTTGGGGTCCCTAGGCTTGTAGCTATCTGCTTTCCTAACTAGGGTTGTAGCTTAGCAAATAATAATAATAATAATAATAATAATAATAATAATAATAATAAAAATAATAATAATAATAATAATAATAATAATAATAACCAACCTTTTCCCACTGCTTCTTGTTAGGTATCACGTTTGGAGAAAGAAATGGATGGATATAGTATATACCTATATATACCTCATTAATCTAAGGTTTGTTTTTCTTATTTTATGGGTACATTACGCAATGGAATATTATTAATGAATCTATCATACCTAGACTCTAGTGGACATATATTTGGTCGAAAAGGCTATAATACATCATAAAAATATTGGTAGTGAATTTATCATATCTAAACTCTAGTGAAGACATATGTTAAAAAGCCACAGTATGTCTGCTCGAAACTAAGCATATTAATGAAATAGTGAAAATGTGTGTTAAAACCATTTCCTCATTTTATATCAGAAACCAACTAATATGCAATTTTCTTCCTTAAGAACTAAACGCTTGTATAGAATTTGCCCAAAGTTGGGTTGTGGTGCCCTGGTGGTAGCGTCCCTGCCTAGTGATTGCCAGACTGGGGTTCGGATCCCGCTCAAACTCGTTAGTTCCTTTGGTCGCTGAAACCTTCCCATCCTTGTGCGCTAAGGGTTGGGGGTTTATGAGAGCCTATAGGTCTATCTGCTGAGTCATCAGCAGCCATTACCTGGCCATCATTAGTCTTAGCTTGGGTGGAGAGGGGGCTTTGGGGCTGATCTTATGGAATATGGTTAGTCTCAAGGGCATTGTCCTGCTTGATAGGGAGATGTCACTGTTCCTTGCCTCTACCATTCAGGAGTAGCTCTCTTCTAGCCACCTTATAAAACCTAATCAATTCAAATTGGAATCAATTAAAAAACTACATATCATACCAATATTTCCTTTTAATTATTATTTACAACATAAAACATTGCAAAGAATAAAATTTTTTGAATATGATAACTTTAGCACTAAATTATTATTAAAATCCATGCATTGTTTTTAGTATAGTTACTGAGAAACCACAGGATCAGTGTACAAATCAGTGGGCAAAAGTTTACAATAGATAGCATTAACTACCAATTAGGCTAAACAGTATAAAACCAATGCAATCTAGTTCGAATCTAGTTTTCGTTCGCATTTAGGCTGAATAAAATCAAAGAAAATCCTGTAATTTCATTTCCTATAGTTTCCAGTTATTCACCTGTTGTATCTTCTCCTCCTCCTCACATTCCTCTTCTTCCTCTTTCTTTTCCTCCTCCTCCTCCTTCTCCTCCTCCTCTTCATATACCTCCTTCTGTTTCGTCGTTCGTCTCTTGTCGTTGAGCCCCTTTAAGCCAAGGAAGGGGTAAAAAGCTGCCTAGCAGGAATGTCTTGGGGCCTTCCAGGTAAACATCTGGAAATTCTCGGCGGGTTTGCAGGGATTCTTACGTTGCGTTTAATAGCAGTCTCTGGTACTCTACGTGATCTTAATGTTACTTCACGAACACCGATGTGTTGATAAATCTTACTTTATATTACCTTAATGCTTCTATAATGTTATCTTGGTGTGTTCCAAAACAGGGAAGCTTTAGAGTACTCTATGTGTAATGAGGTGATAAGTGGTAACCTTTTAGTATTTATATTAGCTAATTATTTTTGATTGATGACACCTCATATACAAAGGATTACTGCAGATACCTGAACACGTTCGGTCTATTGGAAGGTAACATAATCTGAATTTAGTAATCTGCTTGAATCTGAACTGAACCAGCATCAGTATTTTCTTCTGCACTGGTTCGAAATTTCGGAAGATTACAAACACACACATTTCTCTCTCTCTCTCTCTCTCTCTCTCTCTCTCTCTCTCTCTCTCTCTCTCTCTCTCTCTCTCTCTCTCATTCAGTTTAGTATGCCAAATAATCTTGAATAGTTCCCAACAAAGTTAGTTATCTTACTATGCCAATAATTGAATTTCCTTTTATTTGATTATATACTTTTCAGATGAAGAAAATTGTAGAGAACAAAATTATTCCTTACCTAGGAGAAATTATCATATTTTACCAATTATTTAAATTAAATTATGAGAATTTATACGAGAATCTCCTTCACACCTAATAATTTTCTGATGTTCTCGAGTCATTTATTTAATTCTTAGAAGACATAAAGAATCAATTATTTAACATATCGAATATTACGTCTTCTCGTCGTCTTTAATAAAAAAAAATTAATATAGTAATGAAAGTCATTCTCAGTTTTTTATTCTTATGCTATCTGAAGCTAATTCACAGGTCATTGTCATCAACAAAGGATAACAAACTATATGAATTCAGGTCTTAAGAATACTTGTCATAATTGAGGGTACATTTGGGAACGCTATTCTGTCTTATTTCTCTCTCCCAGGTTTTTTTGAAGTATTTATAGTTTATGAAAGATCTAATTTAATGTTGTTACTGTCCTTAGTATATTTTATTTTGATTGTTTACTACTTTTCTTATAGTTTTTATATCCTTGTTTCCTCTCCTCACTGGGGTATTTTATCCTGTTGGAGCCCTTGGGTTTATAGCATCTTGCTATTCCAATTAGGGTTATAGCTTCGCTTTTAATAACAATAATAATAATAATAATAATAATAATAATAATAATAATAATAATAATAATAATAACAGCATTTCATCGCCAGGTTTCTCTGATAAAATTAATTGAAAATCATGTCCACGGATTATTTTTTCTGATCACCTTCCATTTTACTAACCAACAATCAGGCATTATTGAACCGTGAATTCTTGGAAGATATCCACTCAACTTCTGAGAACATAACATAATTACCATTGAACATTGAACATTTTCTCTGTGGTACGAGTAAGCATTATTCTACTCGCATGTATAAAAGGTATGTTTTTAACTAGAATATATATTAAGTATGTTCTATGTAGTGTCGTGGAAAATTCTCGTAACATTCTTGAATTTTTTTTCTGGGGGGGGGGGGGGCTGTCGGTATTTACCACTAAAATATATATGAAGTATTCTCTATGAACAGTGTCGTGGAAAACTCTCGTAACATTCTTGATTTTTGTTTTCTTGGGGGGGGGGGGCTGTTGGTATTTACCACTAAAATATATATGAAGTATTCTCTATGAACAGTGTCGTGGAAAACTCTCGTAACATTCTTGATTTTTTTTTCTTGGGGGGGGGGGGCTGTTGGTATTTACCACTAAAATATATATGAAGTATTCTCTATGAACAGTGTCGTGGAAAACTCTCGTAACATTCTTGATTTTTTTTTCTTGGGGGGGGGGGCTGTTGGTATTTACCACTAAAATATATATGAAGTATTCTCTATGAACAGTGTCGTGGAAAACTCTCGTAACATTCTTGATTTTTTTTTCTTGGGGGGGGGGGGCTGTTGGTATTTACCACTAAAATATATATGAAGTATTCTCTATGAACAGTGTCGTGGAAAACTCTCGTAACATTCTTGATTTTTTTTTCTTGGGGGGGGGGGGGGGGCTGTTGGTATTTACCACTAAAATATATATGAAGTATTCTCTATGAACAGTGTCGTGGAAAACTCTCGTAACATTCTTGATTTTTTTTTCTTGGGGGGGGGGGGCTGTTGGTATTTACCACTAAAATATATATGAAGTATTCTCTATGAACAGTGTCGTGGAAAACTCTCGTAACATTCTTGATTTTTTTTTTCTTGGGGGGGGGGGGGCTGTCGGTATTTACCACTAAAATATATATGAAGTATTCTCTATGAACAGTGTCGTGGAAAACTCTCGTAACATTCTTGATTTTTTTTTCTTGGGGGGGGGGGGGGCTGTCGGTATTTACCACTAAAATATATATGAAGTATTCTCTATGAACAGTGTCGTGGAAAACTCTCGTAACATTCTTGATTTTTTTTTCTTGGCGGGGGGGGGGGGGTGCTGTTGGTATTTACCACTAAAATATATATGAAGTATTCTCTATGAACAGTGTCGTGGAAAACTCTCGTAACATTCTTGATTTTTTTTTTCTTGGGGGGGGGGGGCTGTTGGTATTTACCACTAAAATATATATGAAGTATTCTCTATGAACAGTGTCGTGGAAAACTCTCGTAACATTCTTGATTTTTTTTTCTTGGGGGGGGGGGCTGTCGGTATTTACCACTAAAATATATATGAAGTATTCTCTATGAACAGTGTCGTGGAAAACTCTCGTAACATTTATGAATTATATCTTTCCTTGGGGGGAGGGGGGGGGGGGGGGCGCTAGGGGGCGGGGGTTTCGGTCTACAACAAAATTTTAGTAATATACATTTCTACCATTCAATGAAAAATATATTTGTATTTCATCAACGATTCCATTGATCAGATTACTGTTTTCATTTTTATTGTGATTCGATAAAATATTTCCTTTTATTTTGAAAATCTTATTTTCTTCTTCATTTTTACCACCACAGGTCAAAAGAAAATAGAGATATATTGAATAGTATTATAGGGCATATGTTCCACTGTTTTACCAAAGAAGCTATAACAAAACATAAGAAAGATAAAAATATACATATACATATTAACGCATATAAGTCCATATGAGCATATAAAGTATATATACTCGTACGTATACGTATACTTAACGTATAATTACATTGATATTTAAGCGTTCATAAAATTCTTTTAAGACATACCGCAATTATATATATATATATATTTATATATATATATATATATATATATATATATATATATATATATATATATATATAGACACACATAAATACATATACATATACATATACATATATATATATGTATATATATATATATATATATATATATATATATATATATATATATATATATATATACATATATACATATACATATACATATGCATATATATATATATATATATATATACATAAATTTATATACATATATATATAACATATACATATATATATATATATATATATATATATATATATATATATATATATACATATATATGTATATATATATGTGTATATTTATGTGTATATATATTATATATATGTGTATATATATATATATATATATATATATATATATATATATATATATATATATATATATACATACATATATGCCCAGAAGAAAATACAAAAACTCCTTAATAAATTTGCACCACTTTCTGAAAATACCTTAATCATTCTCTTCACAACTCTTCGACTCCCTCTTAACTAAAAGAAGAAGAAGAAGAAGAAAAAGAAGAAGAAGAGGAAGAACTATAACCAAACAAACAACAAAAGGAACTCGAACCTATATAAACTTCTGGGATCCAAGACACCAAAAGGGGGATCCAGACCTTTTGTCTCTTGGGTTAAACTTTGAAGTTTGAACACGCTCATCGACTCCTGTTTACTTATCGTCTCGGGACTTCATAGGCAGATCTTTATTTATTTTATGTTTTCAGGGATAGGCCTAGTCTGGTAGAAACGCTTCTCTTTTTCCTATTTTATGATACGGCTCGTGTTTGAGGATAGTTTGAACAGAAAGGTTAGGATTAGAAAAATCTTTTATTGTTTCAGATAGAATATGGAAGTTAATTAGAAGGAGAGAAGAAGAAAAACATACACAACATGATTAAATGAACTGTTTTTTTTTTTTTTTTTTTTTTTTTTTTACAATAAAAAAAAACTCCATTTCCTATTGTATATGGCTCATGTTTGAAGTTAGTATGAACGGAAAGGCTAGAATTATAGAAAACTCAATTATTTTTTCCGATAGAAAATGAAAGTTAATTAGAGCGAGAAAAGAAGAACAACATATACAAGGTCATTCATCTGAAGCTTTTTTTTTACAATCTAAAAAAAAATCCTTTGCCTGTTTATGATATAGCTCGTGTTTCAGGAAAGTATGAACAGAAAGGATAGAATTAGAAAAAAAACTCTTCCATTCTTTCAGATTGAATATGAAAGATAATTAAAGCAAGATAAGAAAAGAATCCATAACCGAGATAATTAGATCACTTGTTATTGTACTACAAAAAAAAAATACTAGAAATTAAAAGTACACATGTTTCGTTAAGATAAAAGGAGGTGATATCCTTTTCCTGAACATTGTTACTGAAGGTTGTGTGTATTCCTTACGTAGAAATTCCCTTTTTTATGGCATATCGGGTTACATAAGGGTAAATCAAAGGGAACTCTCTATTAGAACTACGGTTTTTATCTTTCTTTTTAGATATTTCTTATAAGACGCCTTAACGAGAACTTGAAAAATTGTTGAAATGTGACACGTGAGATCGGATTCTGTATTCAAGTCTACAAATATATTATGAATATGACTATAGAAATATCTATAAAGAGAGATATGATGTGAGAGTGTCAAGTTATAATTCAGATATAAGTACATCGACCGAGGATGTTTTTTTCTTTTTTTACGACTCTTCTATAACATCTATTCTATGAAGATAAGGAAATGTAACGCATTTATGTCAGCGGCAGAAGATCAAAGTACAGTATTTCTATTTCTAAGTCTTTAGCATATATATATATATATATATATATATATATATATATATATATATATATATACATAAACACACATACACACACACACATATATATATATATATATATATATATATATATATATATATTTATATATATGTATATATATATACACACAAATATATGTATAAATATATATATATATATATATATATATATATATATATATATATATATATATACAAATAAGCCATATATATCTTTGATACATTAATGTCTGGATTCTCTTAACGACCTCGGGATCAGAGCCCCAGGCGAAATCACACAAAGACAAGAGTTGTGACCGGCCGGGAATCGAACCTTGGTCGGCAAGGAA
>NC_090737.1:124921545-124924045 GCF_036898095.1 Palaemon carinicauda | reverse complement strand
CTATCATGATATTCCACAAAGGGCTAAAACAATACAAACAGTATTTAGGAGAAACTTACAAAAAATTTAAAAATTTGTTTATTTAAAATCATTCTTTCTTTTAATAGAATAACATTAAAAACACATGTTTTTTAAATTGAATTTCCCATCAAAATCTGAATAAGTTGTAAGTAGGTCACACAAATACATTGTCCATGAAACGGAAAACTTTTATCTTAATTGTTTGTTTGTTTGTTTATTCTGTATCATGTTATTCCACAACAGACTAAAACAAACTACTGAAATTTGAGAGATGCAAAAGGAAGGGCACCGACTGACTGCTCGCTCTGTTTGATGCAATAATCCGGGTTCACAAAGGATTCGTTTGCTCTGTATTCAACGAGTCTGAAGAGGAAACAATTTATAACTACTGTGTTGTGAGTCAACAAAAACCTTATTAAAACAAACCCGGTTAGTTTGCTGAACCTCCCTTTTTTTTTTTTTTTAGGGAGAGCGTTGAACATTTGGATGAAATGAAAATAATATCATCATGTTGAAAAGGATGAATGAGAAATCCTAGCCAGTAATGTCTTTATTTGATTCATTATTTTGGGTTGTTGTCTTTGCCTGGCTGACGTTCTATCGAGTATCTATTCTGATAAAACTGGAACTGAAACAAGACACATTTAATGCATTCCTTTATCACTTTCTAAACTACCTAACTTAGAGATATCTTTTTTTTTTCTATTATGAGAGATCATAATTTATAGTCATATAAAAGAAATTCGTAAAACCGTCTACTCTTCCGCAAATCATTTCAGTTTTGGAAAAAATATCTGTTATTTCTAGGAATGGTAGCTAATTCAGAAAACAAATCCATGTTATTTCTATGAATGGGAGCTAATTAAAAAATATATATATGTTATTTGTAGGAATGGTAGCTAATTCAGAAAAAAAATCTATGTTATTTCTAGTAATGGTAGCTAATTCAGAAAAAATATCTATTTTATTTCTAGGAATGGTAGCTAATTAAAAAAAATCTATGTTATTTCTAGGAATGGTAGCTAATTCAGAAAAAAAATCTATATTATTTCTAGGAATGGTAGTTAATTAAAAAATATATATATGTTATTTGTAGGAATGGTAGCTAATTCAGAAAAAAAATCTGTTATTTCTAGTAATGGTAGCTAATTCAGAAAAAAAATCTATTTTATTTCTAGGAATGGTAGCTAATTAAAAAAAATCTATGTTATTTCTAGGAATGGTAGCTAATTAAAAAAAATCTATGTTATTTCTAGGAATGGTAGCTAATTCAGAAAAAAAAATCTATATTATTTCTAGGAATGGTAGCTAATTAAAAAATATATATATGTTATTTGTAGGAATGGTAGCTAATTCAGAAAAAAAAATCTATTTTATTTCTAGGAATGGTAGCTAATTAAAAAAAATCTATGTTATTTCTAGGAATGGTAGCTAATTAAGAAAAAATCTATGTTATTTCTAGGAATGGTAGCTAATTCAGAAAAAAAAATCTATATTATTTCTAGGAATGGTAGCTAATTAAGAAAAAATCTATGTTATTTCTAGGAATGGTAGCTAATTCAGAAAAAAAATCTATATTATTTCTAGGAATGGTAGCTAATTAAGAAAAAATCTATATTATTTCTAGGAATGGTAGCTAATTCAGAAAAAAAATCTATATTATTTCTAGGAATGGTAGCTAATTAAAAAAAATCTGTTATTTCTAGGAATGGTAGCTAATTAAGAAAAAATCTATGTTATTTCTAGGAATGGTAGCTAATTCAGAAAAAAAATCTATATTATTTCTAGGAATGGTAGCTAATTAAGAAAAAATCTATGTTATTTCTAGGAATGGTAGCTAATTCAGAAAAAAAATCTATATTATTTCTAGGAATGGTAGCTAATTAAAAAAAATCTGTTATTTCTAGGAATGGTATCTAATTCAGAAAAAAAAATTGTTGCAACTGACTCTTCTGTTCCTGATGTCTTCATACTTCAGACATAACTATATCAAAATATCTATTGATAGTTACACCGTAGTTCAAATAGTCATGTACGCAAGTTTGTTAAGAGTATCATACCTATTATACGCAAACATGTAAATGTAAAATTTCAAACCTTCCATTTGGGGGGCCAGAGAGAGAGAGAGAGAGAGAGAGAGAGAGAGAGAGAGAGAGAGAGAGAGAGAGATATGACACAACAGAATACTTTTTATTATGAAAATACTTGACAGTCAAGTTTTGTTTATTGTATTGTAACACATTCGTAAGAAAAGTAAGAAGATATGGCTAAAGCGGTGCAGTAGTACAAAGAAACACAGAGAGAGAGAG
This sequence comes from Palaemon carinicauda, assembly GCF_036898095.1. Taxonomy (NCBI): domain Eukaryota; kingdom Metazoa; phylum Arthropoda; class Malacostraca; order Decapoda; family Palaemonidae; genus Palaemon; species Palaemon carinicauda. The sequence goes on along the minus strand of NC_090737.1, from coordinate 124,921,715 downwards.
AGAGAGAGAGAGAGAGAGAGAGAGAGAGAGAGAGAGAGAGAGAGAGAGAGAGAGAGAGAGAGAGAGAGAGAGAGAGAGAGCATTTTCCCTGCCACAGGTGTTATTAATATTCATACTTGCATGAGGTAAAGTGTTCTTAGCTGTAATATATGAGCAGAAATTGCTTTTCT
>NC_090737.1:124911545-124914045 GCF_036898095.1 Palaemon carinicauda | reverse complement strand
TATATATATATATACATTAATATATATATATATATATATATATATATATATATATATATATATATATATATATATGTATATATGTATATATACTACAAATTCAGTATATGCCAGAGTGCTTGTGGCATCATTTATTTATTTGTGCTCAGGGTTAGAGATTTGGGGTAGTTTGTAGCGCTACGGCCAAGCGTCTTATTTGCTTATTATCGCTCCGACTGTTATCTTGTATAGAATAAAAACGTTTGGAAATGGTCTACGGATCTTAAATATGTGCTTAAACGCACACTTTTATGTTTTTTGCCGAAAACCCTAAATTACCTGAAAATTTATGTGGCTCGAGTTCTTACTCCGGCCACGAATCTTCTCGCTCCCGTAGTAGGTAAGGGGGGGGGGGGGGGGGTCCGGGGGGGTGAAGCCCCCCTGGGTATGGATACAGCTTTTAGCATAGGTTAGGTGGGTTTTTTAAGTTAGCTTCTCCCGCCAAAATCGTTTTTATTCCAGTTTTCTACGAACTCGATTTTAGAATGACGGCCACAGTCCACCCCACTTTATAATATTCCCATTTTCTATGAATGAAAACGGATCTGGCCGTCACCCTACAAAGGCTCCGAGATTTGAAGGAAAAGATCGAATTTGTACAACTTTTGCTGACAGCTGTTTCAACCAATAGCCATTGGCTTTCATCAGGGATGGGAAAGAAATCATTATCCAAACAAAAATTAGAAGAAATCCAGTAACATCTAGAAACAGCAAATATGAACATTTGCAGACATTTTGTGCAGAAAGTTGGTGAAAAGATTCTTGAAAACATTTGAAAACATCTGAATTTTTTATATAGTTTAAAAAAGCCAGTTAGAGTTCCAAAGACTTTATGTTGGAGAAAGAGCTTAATTCTCAATGACGTCCACAAAAGCAGTTCCTAAGGCTCCAGGATACGTTCTGGAGGCATTCTGTGGAATGTCCTCTTGCTGGAAGGGAGGACATAATCATAGGAAAATTGAACATGTAACACAGGCTACTGTATTTTGTTACAAACTACTTCACCAAACACCAGGCTCCTATAGTAATCACCCTCTTGGACAACTTTTGTGTTCCTGATAATCCTCCTGGTTAGTACAGCGGTAATGTGTTTGCCTAGCATTCGCATGGCGGTAGATCGATCCCAGCCCGGGACCGTGAGTTTAAGCTGTTTACTGAGGCCATTGCTGTGGTTGGGCACCACAAAGGGGTAGTTGGGCTTGCCTGGCTGATGTTCTGGTGAGTATATATTTAGAAGATACTAGAAACAAGACACCTTTAATCATTTTATTTGATAGAGGTTTTTGTGATACGCATCAACTAAATGCTGATGTATGGCGTCATTATTGCGGTTAACTTGTATCTTCTAAAAATTTATTCTTTGTCCTAATAATGAATCCAAAACTGCAACGGGGTTTGTAAATGTATTCAATTTATGCAAGTTTCTCCATAAGCTTGAAGCACAGAGTTTCTTAGAAGAAAATAAGAAATGGCTATGAGATATAGTGAGATGTGTGGCCTGTAATATTTCTGGTTCAAAATACCTCACTGGATACTGGATCTATATACAGAAAAAATATAGAAAAACGGTACAAATCTATGGTGGGAAACAACTTAAAACCCTGTCTTCTTAAAAATTTTAATTCAGTCCGAAAAACAACTTTTCCATTATATATCTTAACTAACATGTCTATAGGAATGTTTTTTTTTTTTTTTTTTTTTTTTTTTTTTTTTAATAACGCTAGAAACATTCCTAATTTCAAAGCCTTATACATAACAACATAAGAAATGCACAAAGATTTGACTTATGTTACTTAAGTAAATCAGAAACTTTTCTATCACGTGGGGGAAACAACTAAACCTAATTATCTGGAAGAACAGGGCTTTATTACTCCAAAGAAATTCTTCTAAAATATCTTGGATCACAAAACTCTTCAGACTCAAACATTTGAGGTATTCATAGAATGGTAAGAATCCACTGGTGAATATATCATATCTAAAAACATCCTCTGAATGTGGGTGAACAATATCAGCCGGGGGGGGGGAATGGCTTACTTTATTTAATTTTTAGTTTATATTCTTAAATTCTTAAATTAAATTGCCTGAAATTACACATAAAATGAGGCTGTATATCAGTTTACTGAAATCGGTGTTTCTGTATGAACATGAATCGTGGTATGACAATGAAACAATATTCAACCAATTTTGTAGATTTGAGAACAAAGCCCTCAGAAGAATATTGGGAGTTAAATGGCAGGACACGATTAGAAATGAAACTATAAGAGAGATTACTCAAGGGCCATATGTGGATGACATCATGTGAGATCATGGTCAGGGGTAGATGGAGATGGTTTGGGCATGCTCTTCGCACTCCCCAAGAGAGATGGGTTCATAGAACATTTAACTGGGCTCCACAAGGCACTAGAAGAGTTGGAAGACCCAGGCCTACATGACTGAAGATTATGAAGCGTGAAGTGGAATA
>NC_090737.1:124894045-124899045 GCF_036898095.1 Palaemon carinicauda | reverse complement strand
AAATAACATCAAACCTCGCATATGATTCCATACAAAATAAAGAATATATTACTGCAACTGAATTACAATCTCTTCATTTATTTTAATATTACTGTTCTTAAAAAATAATCTATTTTTACTTGTTTCCTTTACTCACTGGGCTATTTTCCCTGATGGAGACCCTAGGCTTATAGCATCCTGCTTTTCCAACTAGTGTTGTAGCTTAGCAAGTAATAATAATAATAATAATAATAATAATAATAATAAAAGCTACAAAGCTTCAACAACTAACATTCTCTCTTTCGAGCGGAAGTCAAACGTGATAGAGGAAAGGAACGAATGGTTTATATCCAGTCAATTAAGAAGGTAAAAAGCAGAATCGAATATTCGGTTCAATGGCCGTATTAAGGGGAGCAGTTAATGAATGTACAGTGGAGTTTGGGAAAGGAATAGAGAGATATCAGGCTATGATATTACTTTTCTATTGCTTGAGGGTACACTATTCTATCTTATTTCTCTTCTTGCTTTGTTCAAGTTTTTATAGCTTATATAGGAGATATTTATTTTAATGTTGTTGCTCTTCTTGAAATATTTTAATTTTTCTTTGTTTCCTTTCCTCACTGAGCTATTTTCCCCATTGGAGCCCCTTGGCTTATTGCATCCTGCTTTTTTCAACTAGGGTTGTAGCTTAGTAAGTACTACTACTACTACTACTACTACTACTACTAATAATAATAATATAATATAAAGGTAAAGGTGTCAAAGTTCAGTTTCAGTTTCATCCGAATAGATGCTCACCAGAACGTCAGCCGGGTCAGCACAACCCCCCACCACTGCGGTGCCTAACCGCATCAGTGGCCTCCCCAGTCAACAACTTAAACACACAATCCCGGGCAGGGATCGATCTACTGCCATGCGAATGTTAGGCGAACACGTTGCCACTGTACTAGACAGGATGCTATTAAAGTGCTACTTGTGCCATATGGGTTCGTTCAATGATGAGAAATTTATCCCTTTCCCTGCAATTGAAGACTTTCAAAATTGGAAAAAGTTAAGCATCTTTTAAAATTACCCAAAACATAACAAGCTGGTATTCATTGTGGTGGCTGATGTGGTAACGTCCCTGACTGGTGAACAGACTGGGAATGAGTCCCGCTCAAAGTCGTTAGTTCCTTTGGTCGCTGCAATCTCACCATCCTTGTGAGCTAAGGATAGGGGCTTCAGGGGGGAGACCGGACAATTTGCCGTAGAACAAATTTGCCGTAGGACAATTGATTGTAAGACATTTTGCCGTAAGAAAAATTGCCGTACGGATATTTTGCCGCAAGGACATTTCGCCTTAAAATGTAAATGCTTTGTCATGTATAGATTAAAAATAGAATGAAGAGAGAGAGAGAGAGAGAGAGAGAGAGAGAGAGAGAGAGAGAGAGAGAGAGAGAGAGAGAAGGGTCGTTATAAATTTTGACATCCGTCGTTAAATGTTTAAATGAGGTCATTACAAATTCGGTAGTTTACCATAATTTCTATTTTTTTTTTTTATCTTAAACCTTTGTATTATATACTTTTATCAATTGAAACTTAACCCCTACGATGGCCGTACACTATCAAAAGCACCAGAGGTTGTGATAAGCTCGTAGATGATTTCAACTTCATTTACAGGCAAGAAAGAGGAATATGGAGGGAAGGGTTATTGGAAGTGTGTTGAAAAAACTGCAAAGCAAGAGTACATACAAGACGGAATATTGAAGAGATTTCAATCAGTGACACTAAGTGAGCATACCCATCCCGCGAACCCAAGCAAACAAAATGCACAAAGCAATTGCACATATGAAAGAAAATGCACTGAAATCCCAGCTAGCTTCAAGATCATTGAGTGGTGCTTCATGCGAAGAAATAGAAAATGCAGGACGCTCTCTTATGCCATCAACTTCAAATTTGTCAAGAAACATAAGAAGAGGGAGACAAAAGGAGAAAAGAGCCCCTCCTATTCCAAGAACAAGAATCGGTTATGTAATTCCCGAAGAATTTGCGTGTTTACAGAACGGAGAAAGATTTTTACTTTATGATAGTGGAATGGAAGATGAAAAAAGAATGTTGATCTTTGGTACGATTGCAGGGTCACACGATCTAGAAAGACATACAAATTGGGCATAGCGATGGAACATTCAAGGTTTGTCCTGAAATCTTTTATCAGTTATATACTTTACATGTCAACATAGGACATGCATGCATCCCAGGAGTTTTACGGTCTCCTCCCGAATAAGACTAACTATATGAATATAATTATATTGATCACTAAAAGAGATAAGGTAAAAACAAAAATATACATTTTACGGCGAAATGTCCTTGCGGCAAAATATCCGTACGGCAAGTTTTCTTACGGCAAAAAGTCTTACAATCAATTGTCCTACGGCAAATTTGTTTACGGCGAAAATGTCCTAGCTCCCTTCAGGGGAGCCTGTAGGTCTATTTGCTGAGTCATCAGCAGCCAATCCCTGGCCCTCCCTGGTCCCAGCCTGGGTGGAGAGGGGGTTTGGGCGCTGATCATATGTATATATGGTCAGTCTCTAGTTCCTCGTTCTACTTGCTAGGGCAATGCCACTGTCCTTTCCCTCTGCCATTCATGAGCGGCCTTTAAACCTTGAAAGGTGTTGGTAAGAGCTTTCTAATACATATCAACAAGCTAGGATTTGTGTGGTCTTGAAGATCTTACCACATCAGAAGTTGAGTTGAATTCATCACTGACTATGAAAGGGTTATTTGTAGGTAAGAAAGGGAGTTGACTTCCCCCTTGACGATAAAGGAATAAATTATGACCTTAATGCTAACACTGATGAAAGGTATCTTGACCATATGACCTATGGTGCATAAAAGAATAATGGCCTATTCCAATAAAAGGGACTATGAGCTTTGGATCAATATTTTGGGGTAAATTGTGGCCACTTTATTGACTCAATAGGGAGGAATTGTGACTTTATCCTTTCACGAGAGATTGGAATCATATTTTTCCAACATTAAATGATTAAAGAATTATGACTTTTTTAATAATTAAAAAGGTCATAATCACTTCAAATATTCCATGGCCATCCCCGTTATAACGCCAGATTCAAAGGATATAAATAATCTTCTTATCAATGTTAAAAAAAGTAAAAGACCTTTATATATAGATATGTGTGTATATATCTATATATATATATATATATATATATATATATATATATATATATATATATATAAAATATTATATATATATATATATATATATATATATATATATATATATATATATATATATATATATATATATATATATATATATATAAAGGGGTTATGGTATCATCCAACAAAAAATTAGCATTTGGAAAACAAGATTTTTTTCTATGATAAATAATAGATTATAAGGAAAATGTACAAGACAAGTTAAATAGCTGAAAATGAAAGCATAAGAAATGTTATAGTTATGAAAAATAATAATAAATTTAAGGCAACAAATGTAATTTGATTAATTGAAAAATAAAGTCATGAACTCACAGTGGCTGATTAATGTACCTAATCATGATCAAGTAAACATCACAGTGTTAATTACCAAACTTATCATCACTGACTGGCTTTATTATTGAAGCTAATGCACTTGATTTTAAAGGGAACAATAATCAATTCGAGGCAAATGAAATGATTAGTTTATCAATTCTGTTGATATTTGTGTATAAGAAAAGGAATAAATACATAGCAATATTTAAAGATTTGGATAATGAATAAATGAATAAGGAATACTAGTCGTTAAGGAGAAAAATGGGTATATTTCAGCCATAATAATAACTGCCCAACCTGAAACTGGTAAAAGGTGAACACACTCGCATACACAAACACTCACAAACACAGAGTGGGATAGTTTAAGGCTATAATAAAAGAAGGAGATGGACAGATAACTTAAGAAAATTAGGATTTCACAAGGAAAAGAAATAGAGAGAGAGAGAGAGAGAGAGAGAGAGAGAGAGAGAGAGAGAGAGAGAGAGAGAGAGAGAGAGAGAGAGGCGTACTAATAAGCCTAGCCTAAATCAAATCTATCGTTTATTGTACAGATACTGAAAATGAGCTTCATTAGGAGTAATCCATACATCAGATATGAAGAAACACTATCACACGATAAAACCGAATCACAATAATGTTTTCTCTAATTAGGGATTAATTATTGAGAGTTATTTGAGTCAAAACCTTTTAATAGTTTGAGATCATAGACGCTGGATTATTGAATTATATCTAGCTTTGAATTTGATTAAGATTATTTTGCGAATTATTCAGATTTATCAGTGTAAATTAATTTATCGTATATTATTGTTATGGAGATCGTCCAGAGAGATAAGAAAATTTCTTCAGGGCCAAAGAGGTTTTCGGTTTATTCTAATGTTGTGACTGCTCTTAAAATATTCTATTTTATTTGTTCATTACTTCTTTTATAGATCTTTAGTTTCCTTGTTTCCTTTCCTCACTGGGCTATATTTCCATGTTTGAGCCCCCTGGGGTGATAGCATCCTGCTTTTCCAACTAGGGTTGTAGCTTAGCAAGTAATAATAATAATAATAATAATAATAATAATAATAATAATAATAATGAAATGCAGCCATCAGACCCCCTAGACTTCAGCTCCGGAGTCCAAACTCCCTCCCATCCAGTCATCGCTTAAGTTTCTGGCTGCACTCATTTCCTCATTAACCCGTCTTTCTTGTGTGTTCCCCTTGCTGATCCATCATGGTTTTCTTCCCCTCTCTCCTGTAAGAAGAACCTTCACCAGCTCCTGCAAGTGTGTACTGCCTCTTTTATACGGGTTACCAACGTAAAAGTCCAGTCCCAGCCATGTGTAGGACGAGCTTAACTGAACTGAGCATTAGACCAGGTCGATCCTGCTGCGGCTAGATATTAAGCCGGATGCAAGACATCAAGGACGGGTTTGAGTAGATGCAAATCATCAGTACAGTCTTTGCCGACCTTAGGGTGTCATATGACACTGTAAACCATAGAGA
>NC_090737.1:124870270-124885270 GCF_036898095.1 Palaemon carinicauda | reverse complement strand
CTCAAAACAAGGTAGAATGAAAGAATTAAAACACTTCTTCAGAATAGATTGATCACCGAAAATCTTGAAAGACTTTCTCAATAAGCCTATTTTTTGTGAAATTGAAGAAGACACAGACCTTATATGTTTCTCAAAAGTAAATTTACTGTCGAGAATCACACCTAAAATTTTGAAAGAGTCATACATATTTAAAGAAACATTATCAATACTGAGATCCGGATGTTGAGGAACCACCGTCCTTGACCTACTTACAATCATACTTTGAGTTTTGTTAGGATTTAACTTCATACCCCATAACTTGCACCATGCACTAATTCTAGCTAAATCTCTATTAAGGGATTCACCAACCCTAGATCTACATTCAGGGGATGGAATTGATGCAAAGAGAGTAGCATCATCTGCATATGCAACAAGCTTGTTTTCTAGGCCAAACCACATGTCATGTGAATATAGTATAAAAAGTAATGGCCCAAGAACACTACCCTGTGGAACACCGGATATCAAATTCCTATAATCACTATGGTGCCCATCAACAACAACTCTATGAGATCTATTACTTAAAAAATCAATAATAATGCTAAGAAACGACCCACCCACTCCCAACTGTTTCAGTTTGAAAACAAGAGTCTCATGATTAACACGGTCAAAGGCAGCACTAAAATCAAGGCCAATCATACGAACTTCCCGACCACAATCAAGGGATTTCTGTACAGCATTGGAGATTGTAAGAAGGGCATCACATGCTCCAAGGCCTTTACGAAAACCAAATTGCAAACTAGGGAGTAGATGATTACCTTCAGCAAACCTATTAAGACATTTTGCCAGAAGACGTTCAAAAACTTTAGATAATATGGGAGTTATGGAAATTGGGCGGTAATCAGTTGGACTTGAGCTACCACAAACACATTTACATAGAGGAGTAACATTACCAATTCTCCAACTAGTGCTAAAAGGTCCTCTTCTTGCTAACTTGCGCAAAATAACAGATAACTTTGGAGCTAAGAAATCTGCTGTCTTTATAAAAAACAAAGGAAAAATACCATTTGGGTCTACACCTCCATAAGCATCAAGGTCCATGAACAGAGCTTTAATCTCACGAGATCGAAAAGCTAAACTAGTTAGTTTAGCCTCAGGAAAACAGGAATGAGGAAGTTCAAGTTTTTCATTACTCTGTTTACTGTCAAAAACATCAGCCAAGAGGGTTGCCTTTTCCTTGGGACAGTGAGTGACTGAGCCATCTGATTTAAGTAAAGGAGGAACTGTTGCATCTACACCAAAGAGTACAGATTTAAGGGTATACCACCATTTATGTTCCTGAGTTGTACCAGAAAGTGTTTCTTTTATGGTTAAATTGTACTCCTTTTCAGTTGAGGCATAAACTCTCTGAGCAAAAGCTCGAAGCTGAGTATAGTTGTTCCAGGTCAAATCTGATCTGTTACCCTTCCAAAGATGATAGGCCTCCTGCTTCTCCAAAAAAGCACGTCTACAATCATCATTGAACCACGGTTTGTCCTTCACTCGGGAAGGGATACGCCTATCAATTATGTTGACTAGATTCTCATTCAAAGGGACAACAGGATCTACACTATTATATAATTGTGACCAATTCAAGCACAAAAGATCATGTAAAATCCCATTCCAGTCTGCTTGGGATTTCATATAAATTTTACAAGAATATGATATATCAGGGACAGGCTGCTCAGTCTTCACTAATAATGAAATCAAGGCATGATCAGATGTCCCGACTGGAGAACCAACCTTACCAGTTATAACGCCAGGGGAGTCAGTGTATACGAGGTCCAAGCAATTACCAGACCTGTGAGTAGCTTCATTTATGATTTGCTCACAGCCTGATTCAGAGGCAAAGTCTAAAGCTCTTAAGCCATGGCAATGGGTAGGAGAGATAGAACTTAACCACTCCCTATGGTGAGCATTAAAATCACCAACAAAGACAAAAGAAGCCTTTCTATCATCTTCTTGTATCTCAGCCATAATGGTAAGAAGACAATCGAAGATAGAATCATCCATGTCTGGATTCCGGTAGATCGAACATAAATAAAAGTTGTTATGCCTACCACAAACTTTTATTACCTAAATCTCATGACATCCACATTTATAGCAGGACTTATGAGAAGCAGGGTACTCGGTCCTAATATACACCGCCATTCCCCTTGCCCTAGGGATGGCATCACGTTTCAACATTATTGGCTTCTTAAAACCAGTTATAAGGAGCTCAGATGAGTGCCTCATATTAGAAACCAAAGTTTCTGAGCACAAAAGAATATCATACTGTCTGGACGCAACTGTAAGGTCTTGGATATTTGCATGAAGACCACGAATATTGCAATACAGAAGACGACATTGACGAAATCTAGGACGTACTGGTCCCGGATTTCGCTCAATGTCTCCAGACAGCATAAGAATTTATAGAAATAAAAAAAGAGACATCATACTTATAAACTAGATTAACAAGAATTATAACAAAAACAATACATACAGAATTATAAACAAAGTGATTGATGATACCCATAGACTATAGTAAAAAGTCGGAAAAACTGGTCAACATGGAGGAGCCGATACACCATGCAAGGCTAAATACCCTCTAGGATAGCCACTTCAACTGAAGGGAGGACAGTAAGGATGGTTTTGAGAAGAAAAAGAATCAGAAAAAGGAAAAGACAACCTCTTGATAAACCACCAGGCATCCATGGCCCTTCTATTAAGCCTGCCCAACACACCATTTCAAAAAAACAGGAGGAAGAAAAAAAAAGATAGAATAGTGTGCCTGAGTGTACCCTCAAGCAAGAGAACTCCAACCCAAGACAGTGGAAGACCATGGTACAGAGGCTATGGCACTACCCAAGACTAGAGAACAGTGGTTTAATATTGGAGTGTCCTTCTCCTAGAAGAGCTGCTTACCACAGCTAAAGAGTCTCTTCTACCCTTACCAAGAGGAAAGTACACTGAACAAATTGCACTACAGTAATTAACCCCTTGGGTGAAGAAGTGTTAAGTATCTCATTTTTGTCAGGTGTATGAGGAAAGACGAGAATATGTAAAGAATAGGCCAAACTATTCTGTGTAAGTGTAGGCAAAGAAAAAATAAGCCGTGACCAGAGAGAGGGATCCAATGCATTACTGTCTGGCCAGTCAAAGGATCCAATACCTCTCTAGTGGTAGTATCTCAACGGGCAGCTGGTGCCCTGGCCAACCTACTATATATATATACTGTATATATATATATATATATATATATATATATATATATATATATATATATATATATATATATATATATATATATATATATATATACTGTATATATATACATATATATTTATATATATATTTATATATATATATATATATAATTATATATACATATAAATATATATATATATATATATATATATATATATATATATATATATATATATATATATATATATATATATATATATATATATATATATATATATATATATATATACTCAATAAAATGCTAAAAAACAAGGACTAATGCCATCTGTATCATTTATTGTAGTACCTTTCCAAAAGACGGCAGTTATGATATAAGTATCGTATTTCGGAGTCTATTATATTAGCGAAGATATTGTACATCCTCTCAATAAGAATGAAAAAGAGACTCGTGATGGAGTAGAATATCGCTAAAATATTATAAAATATTTTGAAATATTATGAAATATCATGAAACAGAGAAGCTAAGACAATAATAAACAAATTAATAATCAAGTGCCTGCAGTGTTGTCTTCCAAAATTGCCCTAGAGAGTCTATTCATTTCTTTTTTACAATTATTAAGCTCATATTCACTCATTTTTTTTATGATCTATTGAAATAATCCTTAGCTCTCTTCTTCTCCTCCTTCTACGCCTATTGACGCAAATGGGCCTCGACAATGGTGATAATGATGATTGAAATAAAATTTACCAGCATCCAGCAGAGTCCTTAATGGAGTCGGAGTAATATTCCATCTTATTTCACTTTGAATTATGAACAACTTCCTGCGTTTATTAGTTGATCCTGTGGAGACCAACAAATAGATTCGTGTAGCAGCACTAATGGAAAAGCTTAAGGCCTTTAGACGTTCCACAAATAACACAAGCGGCTTTTAGTAATGCCTTCAATGCTAGAGGTCTTGAAAATCCGCCTTTTTACAACAGCTTATAAAAAGGAAATAACAAATATGTTGACCTCGTCTATGATTGTGACATTGATTTTGAAATAAATTACATTTATTTCTTTTACATATTAGAGACCAGCCACAAAGATAAAAACATTAAAACAACTTATAAAGGAGATAGAAAATATATTTACCTTGTCTATAATTGTCCCTCTGATTTTGAAATAAGAGTTTATTTCTTTTAATTTTTAAAGACTTCAACCATAAAGATAGAAACATTACAACAGTTTATAAAAGGCGCTAACAAATATATTTACCTGGTCTATGAGTATCACACTGATTTAAAGATAGAAAAGTTTATTTCTTTCATTTATTTAAAGACTTCAACTACAAGGATAAAAACAGTGAAACAACTCATAAAAGGAGATAACAAATATATTTACCTGGGTAATGATTATGACACTGATTTTAGAATAGTAGGATTTTATTTCTTTTATTTATTCAAAGACTCCAACTACAAAGATAAAAACATAAAATTAGATAAAAAAAAAATGAACTATTTGCGAAAGAAATAAAGAAATTACTAACAGGATATGTCCTTTTCTTTTTATATTTCACTCTAAATTAAAAAAAAAAACATTGTCATATATCTTCAAGATATCTCATTACCATGACCTAGAATACGAAGGATCACCAAAGGTATTAAGAGTAATTACATTTTAGGAGTTCAATGGCAGGACATGATTAGAAATGAAACTATAGGAGAGATTACTCGAGTGCCATATGTGGATGGGATTATGATGAGGGGTAGATGGAGATGGTTTGGGGATGCTCTTCGCACTCCCTGAAAGAAATTAATTCACCAAACGTTCAGCTGTGTTCCACAAGAGACTAGAAGAGTTGGAAGATCCAGGCCTACATGGCTGAGGACTATGAGGGGTGAAGTAGGAGATGGTGAATGGAGAAGCATTTATTTAAAAGCTCAAGATAGAGACGACTGGCGAAATCTTACCGAGACCCTTTGTGTAAATAGGCGTAGAATGAGATGATGATGACGATGATGATTATGATAGTGAACAAAAACCAATCTAATCCTCACTATCAATTTACGATGCAAGCCTCTTAATTCATTATTTATATATTTTATAGAATTAAGAGAGATGATATCTTACATATGTATTTTATTTTCTAAGTGTGTGTAAAGGGGTTTGGTATTCTATTAAAGGATATATTTCTACTTTCTTTTTCATATTTTCTTTTCTCTATTGCCTGAAATTATTCACGGGTATCGTTTTTCATTCCCTCTGCGTTAGCTGAGCAATGCATAAATGAATGAATGATGAGTGATTATCTGGCATCATAACATCAATGGCCATTGATATCCATTGGAAAATCTTAAATAAACAATCAATGAATAAATAGCTTAACAATGAATCACTTAAAACTTCATATATTATCTTCAAACGAGTAAGATGGTCAGCTTCTAAGACGAACTTAAAAAATGCCACTGGCATTATAAACAACGTCTCCGAGAGCTAAGCCCTGTTATCTTGGATGACAAATATATATTAATATAACTTAAAAAACATAAAATAAAAAATACATTAATATAATTCGAAAAGATAAAACATTTAAGGGACTGACTCAAAAGAATTTCCTGTCCCAAGTTCCCGTCTCACTTCTCGTTCTTCTAAGAGAAATGAAATTTAATTTATTTAATGCTTCCATTCCAGTGTTTGGATGACTGTCTTTGCGCATGCGCTGGCCTAGTTTCAAGTCGCAACGATTATTTTGAGAGAGATTTTATATCTTCATCCCATTTTTTTTATATATCAAGAAATTAAAAACTTCAAGTAGTTGCGTCATAAATAAGAATTATATCAACATGTACTCTAGTTTTGAAATGATTATTTTAAGGACATATTATTCATCTTCCTTCCCTTTTTAATATCAAGAAATGCAGAAATAAAAGATGTACCAATAATAAGAAATATATTAACACGTACTCTAGTGTAGAAACGGTTATTTTAGGGACATTTTAGACCTCTTTATTCCTTTTTTTTTTAGATCGAGAAATGCAAAAATGAAAGCATTTGCACCAAAAAATAAGAATTATATTAATACCTACTCTAGTGTAGAAGCGGTTATTTTAGGGACATTTTAGTCCTCTTTCTTCCTTTTTTATATAAAAAAATGCAAAAATGAAAGTAGTTGTACCAAAAAATAAGAATTACAGTATATTAACACGTACTCTAGTGTAGAAACAATTATTTTAGGAACATTTTAGTCATCTTTCTTCCCTTTTTTTATATCTCTAGGGCCTTGTCTTCCTCGATAGGGCAATGTCACTGTCCCTTGCCTCTGCCATTCATGAGTGGCTTTTAAACCTTTAAATGCAAAAGGAAAGTATTTGTATAAAAAATAAGATTTATATTAACACATTCTCTAGTGTAGAAACTGAGAGACATAACTTCTCTATTATGTTTCTCTTGTGGCAATAAACAACATTTTATTCACATTTCTTCCACTTTTTATATCAAGACAGAAAAATGAAAGTAATCGCATGAAAATATCATTTATAATAAAACATACTCTAATGTAGATACTCAATGAAAAAAACTTCTTTAGTATGTTTCTCTTGTGACAGCAAACTTCATTTTATTCATCTTTCTTCCACTTTTTAATATCAAGAAATGTAAAAATGAAAGCAGTTTTACAAAAAAAAATAAGATTCTTATCAACACATACTCTAGTGTAAAATCTGAAGGACATAACTCCTCTATTATGCATCTCTTGTGGCAGTAAACTACATTTTATCCATCTTTCTTCCACTTTTCAATATCAAGAAATAGAAAAATGAAAGCAGTTATACAAAAAATAAGATTCTTATCAATACATATTTAAGTGTAAAACCTGAAGGACATAACTTTTGTATTATGTTTCTCTTGTGGCAGTAAACTAGACTCCTTTGCTGTTCTTTTCACTTAAACTTTCAGGAGTTAAGGCAGGAACCAAGATAAAATGACCTTTGGGTATCAAGGTAAAAGCTTCCTCTTTTTTAGGATCTTTTAATCCAGACTTTTCTTATGAAGGATTTGGTAAGACTTTCTTTTTACTATCGATATATATTAAAATTTTCTTAAGAATTCAAGTTCAATCCACATATGTTAATAACTTCCAGTTTTAAAAAATGTTTTTATATAGGATTTTATGTTGACTACATTTGCGTAACTATTTTTTTTTAGGCAATTAAGAAGAACTTCTAATATACTGGATAAGTTTGATGCCCTTATAAAGTAGCTCTTAAGAACCTCGAATTAAGATTACTAATGGGATGGGCCTTTTTGTGATGTTTAATCTTTAGATACATACTTAGACTGATCAAAATATGTGTATTCTCTATATATCAAGTAGAGTCGTAAACATGCCCATACATACATACATACATACATACATACATACATACATATATATATATATATATATATATATATATATATATATATATATATATATATATATATATATATATATATATATATATATATATATATATACAGTATTTATGTATGCATAAATACATCATCATTAAGATTCTACCGAATATATACCATTAAAACAAAAATTTAATAAACTATATCAAGAAGAACTACTCACTTACAAGAAAAGGGGGAGTGATAAATAACATGCTTAAAGTACAAGATCAATATTATTCTATTCTGGTCATACAATGTTAGTGCAAATAGGCTGTTTGGAATAGGAGTATTTGATTAATACACTATGTCTCTTTCCTCACTATTTGTAATTGAATGTGGTCACTATATTTCGTTATTTACAGACTTAACCAATCTATCATATGTTTATTATCTCTGGGACCATCTTTACTTTTAAAGTTGAGCTTTCGAGAAATATAATATATCAGTTATGTTATTCGTAATCCCCATCTTTCATATTGTTGTTTATAAACTTTTTTTTTCTTCCTGAGGAAATTTGACACAGGGTGTATTTGGATAAAATAAAATCCGAGAAGGTAGGTCGATTGGATTATGTTCTTCAAGTTATATATATATTTCCAAAATTAATTTCTTATTTCTCTGAACTGGATTAAAGCCAAAAAAACCACCAAGAACAATTAAGACTTTTTAATCAATTAACATAGTTTAATAAAGCTGTTGCTCTTAAGATGTATATATAGATAGATAGATAGATAGATAGATAGATAGATGTGTTTGTGGCAATTTCAATTTAAGGCAACTACTGGCGGTACCACAAGAGAGGAGAATAAGTGTCTGGACAATGGATGCCTGGAATAGAATGTATGGAGGAGTTATTGATTCATCTCGACTTTCCCGAAAGAAAGGCTGGAAATCGTGTAAACATAATGGAAATATGAGAGTTCCAGCTTTAGAGATGAATAATGTATGATACGATAAAATGAACAAGATGAATGGAAAAAAGGTTTGAAATATGTAGATACAGAAAAGTGGAAGAAAACATTTACGGAGATAGCCTCAGATAGTTTGAGGAAAGGGGAGATAGTGACGCAAAAAGGGCTGGACAGATGGAGATAAAGAGGTTTAAAGATCAAAGTCAACCTATGCTTGGACCAGTGTGGACCAGTCAATGGCCTCTGGTTACTCAGAAGACAGATCTAATGATATTACGCAAGAAATTTCATGTAATGAGCACGTCATTAATTCGAGCCCATAAATATTGCTAGTATGTGATATTTACACGTGGCTACTAAAAGTTCATAGTTATGTGTAGTAGCCAGTGTTACGGAAGTGGCCTGTTGGTAACGTCCTTGCCTGGTGATCACCAGACTGGGGTTCGAGTCCCGTTCAAACTCGTTAGTTCCTTTTGTCACTGCAACCTTATGAGCTGAAGATGTGGGTTTGGGGGAGCCTATAGGTCTATCTGCTGAACCTTCAGCAGACATTGCCTGGCCCTCCTTGGTCTTAGCTTGGAAGGAAAGGGGCTTAGATGTATATATGGTCAATTTCTACTCTCTATGGCATTGTCCTGCTTGATAGGGGAATGTCACTATCCCTTGCCTCTGCCATTCATAAGTGGCCTTTAAAAAAAAAAAAAAAAAAAAACTATGTTGACAGGGATTTCCTCCTTCAGTAATTAAACAATAAATAAGGATGAAATCATTATCTTACCAAATCTTCATACCAGCCATTAATAATGAAAAAATTGGTATAATGTTGAATTCTTTATAGAACGTGGCCCAATATGTTAGACTGTCAGAATGAAAAAAAGGTCTCTATTGGGTAACAGCCTTTAGAAACATCTAGGAGTGAATAGAAAAAGGATCCCTTAGGTACTAAGCGAAAGGATTTTTTAACTATCGCCTTGCAAGAGGAATTCTAATTAATGCCGTCATTCTTTATTTTTTATTTATTTTTTTCGCTGGAGGCGCTGGATCTGAATAGGAATATTGAGCATTACTGAAACCATTAAATTGTTATTTCCCTCTCGGGATTATATATATATATATATATATATATATATATATATATATATATATATATATATATATATATATATATATATATATATATATATATATACATATATATACATATATATATATATATATATATATATATATATATATATATATATATATATGTATATATATATATATATATATATATATATATATATATATATATATATATATATATATATATATATATATATATATATATACAGTATATATATATATATATATATATATATATATATATATACAGTATATATATATATATATATATATATATATATATATATATATATATATATATATGTATGTATATATATATATATATATATATATATATATATATATATATATATATATATATATATATATATATGAGTGTATGTATACATTGGATGTGATGAAGAACATTGATAACATAACGATAAATTGCTAGTTTAAAATACTGTAGTAAAAACATCTTTGAATAGCTATCAACCTTCTATATTAATAAAAATTAATAACAATACAGTTATTATCTCAAAAGGTAACAAAAAATGTTTGTCAGATAATTGTTAATGTTAAAAAGAACACATATCAAGTATTATCGAGTATACAGCAATAAATATATTGAAGAATATAGGTTTATATGATGCTAATAATTTCTAAAGGTTTTAATTTATTTGATAAATACTGTCGAAAAGAGATAAATTTTTCTTTCAAGGTTTTTCTAAAAAAAATTTATTTGTAAACAAGTGTTATGCCTAGTCTAATTTGTTTGCATAAATGTTTTCTATGTGAATATTAAACATAATTATTTGATTCTCAGGAGATGCACTCTCTCTCTCTCTCTCTCTCTCTCTCTCTCTCTCTCTCTCTCTCTCTCTCTCTCTCTCTCTCTCTCTCTCTCTCTCTCTCTCTCTCTCTCTCTCTCTCTCAATTCAAAGTATCTCGATAGCTTTATTATGATGCAATTGCCAAACTCAATTGTGTTGTCTCCCACAGCTCTGTGTATGAGGTATCTGCAGTATGGTTCAACAGGTTAGCGGCCCAATATTGAGGATCAACAAGTGGCCACTCCCAGACAGACGTAGCAAATTTCGGTTTCATTTCATTATCATTTATATATCAGAGCGAGAAATAGAGATTTTAGAGTTTTATTTGGAATTTAATGAACACACACAGAGAGAGAGAGAGAGAAGAGAGAGAGAGAGAGAGAGAGAGAGAGAGAGAGAGAGAGAGAGAGAGAGTTCCAAATTATATTTGAATGAAAAGAGAGACAGAAAAGAGGAGAGAGAAGGAAAGAGAGTTTTATTTCCAAATGAAATTTGGATGCGTAGTGAGAGAGAGAGAGAGAGAGAGAGAGAGAGAGAGAGAGAGAGAGAGAGAGAGAGAGAGAGAGAGAGAGAGAGAGAGAGAGAGGGAATAGTTTTATTTCAAAATGAAATTTGAATGAATATAATATTATAGTAACAATATTTAACAATAAAATAGCGATATTTTTATATCAATAAACTCTCCTTCTACCTACCACTACATGTTATGTTGATTAAATTATATATGGGAGAGAGAGAGAGGAGAGAGAGAGAGAGAGAGAGAGAGAGAGAGAGAGAGAGAGAGAGAGAGAGAGAGAGAGAGAGAGAGAGAAAGTTTTATTTCAAAATGATCATGTCTATTATATATTCTGTAGGATTTGGAGAAGTTAAATTCAAAGCATGAATTTGATAACTAAACGCTTTATATCATAAGTACATTAAGTTGAAATTCTTAATCATAGGAACTTGAATATTTATAAAAACCTCATCAACATCATTATCTCAGAGGAGAGAATTGTTCCATTACCTTAAGAAAATGAACTGGAATCGCAAAAATTAACTAAAGAAAAGTCACTTATATCTATATTATCGTTATTATTATTATTACTAGCCAAGCTACAACCCTAGTTGTAAAACCAAGATGCTATAAGCACAAGGACTCCAACAGGTAAAAATAACCCAATGTGGAAAGGAAATAAGGAAATAAATAAATGAGAACAAATCAATAAATTATTAAATTAAGAAATTAACAATTAACAAATTAACAATAAATCATTCCTGATCATGATGTTATTTGCAGTAAATGATCATGAAATAAGAACTTCAACACACAAAAGGCAAAATCATACATATCATCTGCTCCCCGTCTTCGTCACTACCTTACGCACTAAAGATGATATAATAGAAGCAAGTGTTTGAGTTTTAAAGGTGGCTCATGAATGGCAGAGGCAAGGGACAGTGAAAATGCCTCAGCTAGCGGGACTATGCACTAGAGACTGACCATATGTACATATGATCAGCGCCCAAGTCTTCTCTCCACCAAAGCTAGAGCCAGGGAAGGCCAGCAGGTAGACCTATGCGCTACCCCCAAAACTCCCCATCGTGAGCTCACAAGGATGGTGAGGTTGCAGACACTACAAAAACTATCGAGCTTAATCGTGGCTCGAACCCCAGTCCGACAGGTCGCCAGGTAAGGACGTCTCCAATAGGCCACCATAACCCTGGCTTTAACAAATAACAATGAACACATATTTTAATCTAAATTTTCTCACTTGGGTATTTCAATGTCAAATTTATAAAGCTGCTTTAAAAAGCACAATGATACTAGTTTTTAATTAATGAAATCGGAGTTGTCTCAAAACAATTGTATACCAAATCCCATTATTATCTTTTCTAGTAGTAGTACAATTATTTATAAGCTATCTTATTCTAATTATTCATTACTTCTCTTGTAGTTTATTTATTTCCTTATTTTCTTCTCTCACTTGGGTATTTTTCCCTGTTGGAGCGCTTAGGCTTATAGCATCCTACTTTTTCAATTAGGGTTGTAGCTCAGTTAATAATAATAATAATAATAATAATAATAATAATAATAATAATAATATTTGTAAAGAAAATTATAGACATAATACCAATATACAATAACTGAAATATATCAGCTTGAAAAATTACTGTATAGTGTATAAATAGTAATCTATCAAATAAATCTTCAGCCTCTATCATTTGAAAAGGGAGAAGGCAAGAAAGATGAATAAAAAAGGAATAGTGTAGTAAGATATTATCTCCGTTGTCAATTCCTTTTTCCAAGTTATCGACCATATCTATATTATCATATTTTGGTATTAATCGAGCAAACTGCAGATGTTATTATTTGTACATACTGTAGACCTATCTATGAAAAGCGTTTCTGCTTTGCTTTTAATAAATTATCAAAATGGATCAGTTAGAGAATCAACTTTCTAATTCTTGCAAAACTATTTTCTATCATCAATATAATCATATTTTTGGTATTAATTAAGAAAGCCGTAGATGTTTTCATTTGTATATAGATCTATGAAAAGCGTTCTTATTTACTATTAACTAAACTAAAAAAAAAGGGACCAGTTAAAGAATGAACATTCGATTTCTTGAATGACTATATTCTGTAGTTCTATTTTCTTTCAAATATATTCCTTCATTCTATTTCAAAACACTCTAAGCAAAAAAATAAAATAAGAGAAAGGGATAATCAATAATCAGTCATTGCCTAAAATCAAACTCTTCAAGAAGAGGTCTTTGGGAAAGTTGAGATCCAGAATGCCACTCGACTTGGGTCTTCTGGAAGACGAAGAGAAAGGAAGGAGGGAGGAAGAGAGGAGGAGAGGAAGTGATGAAGAGAATAGGACCTTCGGGAATCACAAGAGATGTGATTTATACTCCTTTCCTCCTTCATTGACGCCCTGTGAAGACGAGAGACCTGCTTTAATTAAGTACCACTCGAAAGTCATTAACTAATTTCAGAATGGATCGGTTGGAGATTTAGGGATGGAGCGGTTCTGGGCTCTCGCTATTCGTGATTGCATATATTATTATTATTATTATTATTATTATTATTATTATTATTATTATTATTATTATTATTATTATTCAAAGGGATTAACCAGTGAGGAAGTGTGGGACAGAGGTAGATGGAGAACGCTGGCCAGAAACATCAACCCCACATAAAAGTGGGAAAAGATGCACACACAGAAGAAGAAGATTATTATTATTATTATTATTATTATTATTATTATTATTATTATTATTATTATAAGCTAAGCTACAACCCAATTTAGAAAAGAAGGATACTATAAGCCCAAAGGCTTGAACAGAAAAAATAACTCAGTGAGGAACCCAGAATAAGGAGATAAATAAACTGCAAGGGAAGTAATGAACAAATAAAATAACCCATTTTAAGAACATTAACAGTATTAAAATAGATCTTTCAAAAATAAACTTTAAAAAGAATTTATCAATCAACATGAAAAACTTCGATGCAAGTTTTAAATGGTCATATCTAATTACGAATGTAAGTATGAATAAACATTTCCTCATATGAATAACCTGCTTATTCTTACTTCAGTATCATCCAATTAAGCACATGACTATTTCAAGCACTATTAAGTAAAGTGTTACAAGGCCTATTATTGCAGTAATAGAATTCTCCTTGCTTGAGGGTACACTAGGGCACACTATTCGGTCTAATTTCTCTTCCTCTTGTTTTGTTAAAGTATTTATATTTTATATAGGCGATATTTATTTTAATGTTGGTCTTTGTTCTTGCCATATTTTATTTTTCCGTGTTTCCTTTCCTCCATGGGCTATTTTCCCTCTTGGGACCCCTGGCTTCTAGCATCCTGCTTCTCCAACTAGGATTGTAGCTTAGCAATTATTAATAATAGTAATAATACTCTAAAAATATTAAAGTTATTAACAAAATTTTGGCAATAGCTGCTTAGGACCCCCCAGCCATTGGAGTTTTATGTTCATTTGGAAAAATGAATTTCGTTCAGATGGTGCATGCAATGTAATTAATAGTGTTGGAACACGCAATATAAAAACAGAAATGAACTTCTCGTTGAGCAAGAGAATGGGATCTAACAACATGCAATGTTTTTTATTTCTATTTTATTCATTGCAGTAACGTTTTTAAGTATTCTCTGCAATACTTGGGTGATATGATCATTCTGAAATTAATTGAATTGTAAAATGATAGAGCATAGTTAATCAAAGTTAGTAGGTTTTAGCTTCAGATATGTATGTGTATATATATACATACATACATATATATATATATATATATAATATATATATTATAAATATATATAGATATATATATATATATACACACACATATATATATATGGTGTATATATATGTATATATATATAATATATATATATATATATATATACACTCACATATATATATATATATGTGTGTATATATATGTATATATAAGATTATATTATATAGTATATTATATATATATATTATATATATATGTGTGTGTGTATATATATATATATATATATAT
>NC_090737.1:124867196-124869770 GCF_036898095.1 Palaemon carinicauda | reverse complement strand
CTTTTTCAATAAAAACTCATATATCTTCTATAATTTTTGCCAGAGAGCGAAAATATGCGATGACCACATTTATACCCATAAAACGACTCTATGCTGTAGTCTAACACAAAATCTGACACCGAAAAATTTGGGGCATTATCTCTGACCCCGGCCCTTACTCGTCTTCGGACCCCAAAAATAGGGTCCTTTTTTAGTAAAAACTCATATATCTTCTATAATTTTAGCCGGAGAGCGAAATTATGCGATGACCAACATTTATACCCATAAAACGACTCTTTGCTGTAGTCTAACACAAAATCTGACACCAAAAATTTTGAGGGCATTATCTCTGACCCCGGCCGCCTTACTCATTACGGACCTCAAAAATAGGGCCCTTTTTCAATAAAAACTCATATATCTTCTATAATTCTAGCCGGAGAGCGAAAATATGCGATGAGCACATTCATACCCATAAAACGACTCTATGCTGTAGTCTAACACAAAATCTGACACGGAAAAATTTGGAGCATTAACTCTGACCCCGGCCTCTTACTGGATTCTTACCCCAAAAATAGGGTCCTTTTTCAATAAAATCTCATATATCTTCTATAATTTTAGTCGGAGAGCGAAAATATGCGATGACCACATTTATACCCATAAAACGACTCTATGCTGTAGTCTAACATAAAATCTGACACCGAAAAATTTGGGGCATTATCTCTGACCCCGGCCCTTACTCGTTTCGGACCCCAAAAATAGGGCCCTTTTTCAATAAAAACTCATATATCTTCTATAATTTTAACCGGAGAGCGAAAATATGCGGATGACCACATTTATACCCATAAAACGACTCTATGCTGTAGTCTAACACAAAATCTGACACCGAAAAATTTGGGGCATTATCTCTGACCCCCGGCCCTTACTCGTTTCGGACCCCCAAAATAGGGTCCTTTTTCAATAAAAACTCATATATCTTCTATAATTTTAGCCGGAGAGTGAAAATATGCGATGACCACATTTATACCCATAAAACGATTCTATGCTGTAGTCTAACACAAAATCTGACACCAAAAAATTTGGGGCATTATCTCTGACCCCCGGCCCTAACTTTTTTCGGACCCCAAAAATAGGGTCCTTTTTCAATAAAAACTCATATATCTTCTATAATTTTAGCCAGAGAGCGAAAATATGCGATGACCACATTTATACCCATAAAACGACTCTATGCTGTAGTCTAACACAAAATCTGACACCAAAAAATTTGGGGCATTATCTCTGACCCCGCTCACCTCGTTTTCGGACCCCAAAAATAGGGTCCTTTTTTCAATAAAAACTCATATATCTTCTATAATTTTAGCCGGAGAGCGAAAATATGCGATGACCACATTTATACCCATAAAACGACTCTATGCCGTAGTCCAACACAAAATCTGACACGGAAAAATTTGGGGGCATTATCTCTGACCCCGGCCCTTACTCGATTCGGACCCCAAAAATAGGGCCCTTTTTCAATAAAAACTCATATATCTTCTATAATTTTAGCCGGAGAGCGAAAATATGCGATGACCACATTTTATACCCATAAAACGACTCTATGCTGTAGTCTAACAAAAAAATCTGACACCGAAAATTTTGGGGCATTATCTCTGACCCCCGGCCCTTACTCGATTCAGACCCCAAAAATAGGGCCCTTTTTCAATAAAAATTCTTATATCTTCTATAATTTTAGCCGGAGAGCGAAAATATACGATGACCACATTTATACCCATAAAACGACTCTATGCTGTAGTCTAACACAAAATCTGACACTAAAAATTTTGGGGCATTATCTCTGACCCCGGCCCTTACTCGATTCGGACCCCAAAAATAGGGCCCTTTTTCAATAAAAACTTATATATCTTCTATAATTTTAGCCGGTAGAGCGAAAATATGCGATGACCACATTTATACCCATAAAACGACTCTATGCTGTAGTCTAACACAAAATCTGACACCGAAAAATTTTGGGGCATTATCTCTGACCCCGGCCCTTACTCGTTTCGGACCCCAAAATTAGGGCCCTTTTTCAATAAAAACTCATATATCTTCTATAATTCTGGCCGGAGAGCGAAAATATGCGATGACCACATTTATACAAATAAAACTACTCTACGCTGTAGTCTAACACAAAATCTGACACCGAAAAATTTGGGGCATTATCTCTGACCCCCGGCCCTTACTCGATTCGGACCCTAAAAAATAGGGTCCTTTTTCAATAAAAACTCATATATCTTCTATAATTTTAGCCGGAAGAGCGAAAATATGCGATGACCACATTTATACCCATAAAACGACTCTATGCTGTAGTCTAACACAAAATCTGACACCGAAAATTTTAGGGCATTATCTCTGACCCCAGCCCTTACTCGATTTCGGACCCCAAAAATAGGGCCCTTTTTCAATAAAAACTCATATATCTTCTATAATTTTAGCCGGAGAGCGAAAATATGCGATGACCACATTTATACCCATAAAACGACTCTATGCTGTAGTCTAACACAAAATCTGACACCGAAAAATTTGGGGCATTATCTCTGACCCCGGCCCTTACTCGAT
>NC_090737.1:124847196-124849696 GCF_036898095.1 Palaemon carinicauda | reverse complement strand
TATATATACGTATATATATGTGTGTGTATATATTCTATATATATACATACACACACACACACACACACACATATATATATATATATATATATATATATATATATATATATATATATATATGTGTGTGTGCATGTATATATATATATATATATATATATATATATATATATATACATATATATATATGTGTGTGTGTATATATATATATATATATATATATATATATATATATATATATATATATATATATATATATATAGCTTACATATATGTATGAATATATGTATATATACTCAATAAGACGCTAAAGAATAATGATCAATGTTGCTTTTTGTTTCCTTCATTTTCATACATTCCCAAAGGACGGCAATTATAGTATAAGTATCGTATTTCGGAGTCTATTATATTAGCGAAGATATTGTACATCCTCTCAATAAGAATAAAAAAAAAAGACTCGTGATGGAGTAGAATATTGCTAAAATATTATAAACTATTTTGAAATATTATGAAATATCATGAAACAGAGAAGCTAAGACAATAATAAACAAATTAATAATGAAGTGCCTGCAGTGTTGTCTACGAAAATTGCCCTAGATAATCTATTCATTTCTTTTTTACAATTATTAAGCTCATATTCACTCATTTTTTTTATGATCTATTGAAATAATCTTTAGCTCTCTTCTTCTCCTTCTACGCCTATTGACGCAAAGGGCCTCGACAATGATGATGATGATGATGATTGAAATAATATTTACCAGAATCGAACCAAGTCCTTAATGGAGTCGGAGTAATATTCCATCTTATTTTACTTTGAATTATGAATAACTTCCTGCGTTTATTAGTTGATCTTGTGGAGACCAACAAATAGATTCGTGTAGCAGCACTAATGGAAAAGCTTAAGTCCGTTTGACGTTCCACAAATAACACAAGCGGTTTTTAGTAATGCCTTCAATGCTAGAGGTCTTGAAAATCCGCCTTTTACAACAGCTTATAAAAAGGAAATAACAAATATGTTGACCTCGTCCATGATTGTGACATTGATTTTGAAATAAAATATATTTATTTCTTTTATATCTTAAAGACCAACCACAAAGATAAAAATATTAAAACATTTTATAAAGGAGATCGCAAATATATTTACCTTGTCTATGATTGTCCCTCTAATTTTGAAATAAGAGTTTATTTCTTTTATTTTTTAAAGACTTCAACCATAAAGATAAAAACATCAAAATAACATAAAAAAAGAGCTAACAAATATATTTACCGGTCTATGGATATCACGATGATTTTAAAGTAAAAGATTATCTTTTTCTAAAGACTTCAACCACAAAGATAGAAACATTAAAACAAATTATAAAAGGAGCTAATACATATATTTACCTAGTTAATGATTGTCATACTGATTTTATAATAGGAAAAATAATTTTTTTTTATTTATTTAAAGATTTCAACCAGAAAGATAGAAACATTACAACAGTTTGTAAAAGGTGCTAACAAATATAGTTCTCTAGTCTATGATTATCACACTGATTTTAAAATAGAAGAGTTTATTTCTTTCATTTATTTAAAGACTTCAACTACAAGGATAAAGACGTTGAAACAACTTATAAAAGGAGATAAAATATATATCTACCTGGGCTATGATTATGAAACTGATTTTAAAATAGGGGGATTTTATTTCTTTTATTTATTCAAAGACCAACTACAAATATAAAAACATAAAATTAGATAAAAAAATGAAATATTTGTGAAAGTAATAAAGAAATTATTAAAAGGATATGTCCTTTTCTTATATTTTACTATAAATACAAAAAAAAAGAATTTTCATATATCTTCAAGATATCTCATTACCATGGCCTAGAATGCTAAGGATCACCAAAGGTATGGAGAGTAATTACATTTTAGGAGTTCAATGGCAGGGCAGGATTAGAAATGAAACTATAAGAGATATCACTCGAGTGCCATATGTGGATGAGATTATGATGAGGGGTAGATGGAGATGGTTTGGAGATACTCTTCGCACTCCCCGAAAGAAATTTATTCTACAAGGGACTAGAAGAGTTGGAAGATCCAGGCTTACATGGCTGAGGACTATGAAGGGTGAAGTAGGAGATGATGAATGGAGAAGTATTGAATTAAAAGCTCAAGTTAGAGACGACTGGTGAAATCTAATCGAGGCCCTTTGTGTAAATAGGCGTAGAAGGAGATGATGATGATGATGATGATTATGATATAGTGAAAAAAAAATCTAATCCTAACTATCAATTTACGATGTACACATCTTAGATTATTATTAATATATTATATAGAATTAAGAGAGATGGTATTTTACATATGTATCTTATTTTCTAAGTGTGTGTAAGGGGGTTTGGTATTCTATTAAAGAATATATTTCTATTTTCCTTTTCGTATTTTCTTCTCTCCATTACTTGCAATTATTCACGGGTATCGTTTTTCATTCCCCCTCTGTTAGCTGAGCAATGCATGAATGAATGAATGA
>NC_090737.1:124837196-124842196 GCF_036898095.1 Palaemon carinicauda | reverse complement strand
CCTTAGTACGTAGTAATTTTGAAAGAAATGGGAAAAAACGAGAAAATGGCAATCACAGGAAAATCGAACACATACCTATATATACGCTATATCTGGCTAAAAAAAATAGGCATGGGTAGCCAGATCATCTAGAAACACTTTCCAACACTATAAAAATATAAGTTTTGCGACACTACTTGCCAATTCCTTACGGTAACATGACTAAGCAAAAAAATGCAAAACAAATAAAAAGGGGCACTCGCGGAAAAATGCCCAACATTCTAATATACGGCATCTCAGATAAAAAAAAAAGACATGCACGTGTTAGCCCAACCATCAAGGCACACTTTTTAACACATAAACATAAAAAAAAAATCAATAATATACGGCAATTCCTTACTACGTAGTAAATTTTTACAAATATTGAAAAGAAACAGAAATTGGCAACCGCAGTTAAATACCCAATATACCAATAACTACGTCGTATCTGACAAAAACAAAGTCACGCATGGGTAGCCAGATCATCTAGACACACTTTCCAACACTAAAAAAGCAAAAGTTTTACGACACTATTTGGCAATATCTTACGGAAAAATGACTTGGCAAAAAAATGAAAAAAAAAAAAAAAAAAAAAAAAAACGAAAAAGGGGCACTCGCGGTAAAATGGTCCTCGTGGTGATGAACGACATTTTCACTAAAAAAAAAATCATGCACATGGTAGCCAAACAATCCACCAAGACTTTCCACAACTGATAACCTATACAAGTTGCACCATTCTACGACAATTTCATAATACGTAATAACTTTGATAATTATGCAAATTACCTTAGAAGGGTAAACTCGGTCGCGCTCGACCCCGATGCGTGTCAGAAATCGGGGAAGGAGTACAGCTACAGCAATCCACATCTGGACACTACTAGAGCGTGTAGGTGAGACACCTACTGCAGGTCGATCACCCACAAATTCAGTCACGGGGGTGAGTCACGTGAGAAAAACCTCTTTTTTTTTTTTTTGACGCTCGGGGTTGCGAACGACCCACCATACCGTTCCAGGGTTAAAGGACAAAGTCAACCTATGCTGGGACCAGCGTAGAACAGTCAATGGCCTCTGGTCACTCAGGAGACAGACCTAATGATATTACGTTATAAATATCATGCCATGAGCACGCCAAGAATTCGAGCCCTAAATATTGCTAGTCTGTGATGTTTACACGTGGATTCTAAAAGTACATAGTTATGTGTAGTAGCCAGTGTTACGGAAGTGGCCTGTTGGTAACGTCCTTGACTGGTGATTGCCAGACTGGGGTTCGAGTCCCGCTCAAACTCGTTAGTTCCTTTGGTCGCTTCAACCTTATGAGTTAAAGATGTGGGTTTGGGTGAGCCTATAGGTCTATCTGCTGAACCATCAGCAGCCATTGCCTGGCCCTCCTTGGTCCTAACTTGGGTGGAAAGGGGCATAGGCGTATATATAGTCAGTCTCTACTCTCTAGGCCATTGTCCTGCTTGATAAGGAAATGTCACTGTCCCTTGCCTCTGCCATTCATAAGTGGCCTTTAAAAATAAAAATAAAAATAAATAAAAAATATGCTGCACAGGGATTTCCTCCTTCAGTAATTAAACAAGGAATAAAAATGAAATCATTATCTTACCAAATCTTCGATTCAGCCATTAATAATTAAAAAATGGCATAATGTTGAATTCTTTATAAAACGTGGCCCAATATGTTAGACTGTCAGAATGAAAAAGGTCTCTCTTTGGTAACGGCCTTTAGAAACATCTAAGAGTGAATAGAAAAGGATCCCTTGGGTACTAAGCGAAAGGATTTTTGAACTATCGCCTTGTAAGAGGAATCCTAATTACTGCCGTCTTCGTTTTTTTTTTTTTTTTTTTTTTTTTTTTGCTGGAGGAGCTGGATTTGAATAGGAATATTGAACATTACTAAATCCCTTACGTCATTATTTCATTCTCGAACTATGGGTATTTATAAATATATATATATATATATATATATATATATATATATATATATATATATATATATATATATATATATATATTATATATATATATATATATATATATATATATATACACAGTGTATATATATATATACATATATATATATATATATATATATATATATATATATATATATATATATATATATATATATATATGTATATATATATACACACACACACACACACACACACACATATATATATATATATATATATATATATATATATATATATATATATATATATATATATGTGTGTGTGTGTGTGTGTATGTATACATTGCATATGATGATGAGCATTAGTAACATAACATTACATTTTAGTCTAAGATACCGTAGTATAAACAACTTTGAATAACTATCATCATTCTATATGAATAAAAATCAACTATACGGTTATTATCTCAAAAGTTAACAAAAAATGTTCGTCTGTAAATTATTTTTGTTAAAAAGAAGACATAAGTATTACCGAGTATGCGTTAATAAATATATTGAATAATAAAGGCTTATATGATGCTAACAGTTTCTAAAGGTTTTAATGTATATGATAACACAGTAAAATAAGAGGATAATTTTTCTTTCAGGATTTAAAAAAAAAAATATTTGTAAACAAGTGATAGGCCTAGTATAATCTTCTTTACAATAAATATTATCCATATGAATATCAAACATAATTATTTGATTCTCAAAAGATGCAATCTCTCTCTCTCTCTCTCTCTCTCTCTCTCTCTCTCTCTCTCTCTCTCTCTCTCTCTCTCTCTTTATCTTAATTCAAAGTGTCTCGATAGCTTTATTATGATGCAATTGCCAAACTCAATAGCGTTGTCTCCCGCAGGTCTGTGTATGAGGTATCTGCGGTGTGGTTCAACAGGTTAGCGGACCAATATTGAGGATCAACAAGTAGCCACTCCCAGACAGACGTAGCAAATTTCGGTTTCATTTCATAATCATTTATATATGAGAGCGAGAGAGAAAGAGAGAGAGAAAGTGAGAGAGAGATAGAGAGGGAGTTTTATTTCAAATTTAATGAATAGAGAGGGGAGAGAGAAAGAGTGAGAGAGTTAATTCAAAATGATATTTGAATGAAGAGAGAGGAAAAAAAGAGAGAGAAAGATAGAAAGAGAATTTTATTTTAAGGTTAAATTGGATTGAACAGAGAGAGAGAGAGAGAGAGAGAGAGAGAGAGAGAGAGAGAGAGAGAGAGAGAGAGAGAGAGAGAGAGAGAGTTTTTCAAAATGATAAGAGATCGATCATGTTTATCATATATTCTGTAGGATTTAAGGAGTTTAAAGTCAAAGCATGAATTTGATTATCAAACGCCTTATATCGTAAGTACATTAAGTTGAAATTCTTAATCATAGGAACTTGAATACTTATAAAAACCTCATCATCATCATCATCTCCTCCTATTATAAAAATCTCAGAGGAAAGAATTTTTCCATTACCTTAAGAAAGTGAACTGGAATCGCAAAGATTAACAAAAGAAAAGCCACTTATATCTATATTATTATTATTATTATTATTATTATTATTATTATTATTATTATTATTATTATTATTATTATTATTAGCCAAGCTACAACCCCAGTTGGAAAAGCAAGATGCTATAAGCCCAAGGGATCCAACAGGGAAAAATAGCCCTGTGAGGAAAGGAAATAATGAAATAGATAAATGAGAACAAATTAGCAAATTAACAATTAACAAATAAACAATAAATCATTCTTGATTCTGATGTTATTTGTACTAAATGATCATGAAATATGAACTTCAACACACAGAAGGCAAAAACATATATATCTGCTCTCCCTCTTCGTCACTATCTTATGCACTAAAGAGGATATGATAAAAGCTAGTGTTTGAGGTTTAAAGGTGGCTCATGAATGACAGAGGCAAGGGACAGTGAAAATGCCTCAGCTACCAGGACAGTACACTAGAGACTAAACATATGTATATGTGATCAGCGCCCAAGTCTCCTCTCCACCCAAGTTAGAGCCAGGGAGGGCCAGCAGGTAGACCTGTGCGCTACCCCAAAAGCCCCCATCGTTAGCTCACAAGGGTGGTGAGGTTGCAGACACTAAGAAACTATCGCGCTTAATCGTGACTCGAACCCCAGTCCGACAGGTTGCCAGAGAGGGACGTCTCCAATAGGCCACCACAACCCTGGCTTTAACAAATAACAAAGAACACTTGTTTTAACTTTAATTGTTTCATTCGACTAGATTTAGAAATATAGAGAGATATTACTTGTTCTATTTTCAACAGAAGTTGGATATTCAAATGAAAAATTTATAAGGTTGCTTTAAAAACACAATGATATTAGTTTTTAATTAATGAAATTGGATAAGTTACCTCAAAATAATTGTATACAAAATTACATTATTATCTTTTCTAGTAGTAGTACAATTATTTCCTAGTTATCTTAGTTCAATTGTTCATTACCTCTCATTTACTTTATTTATTTCCTTTCCTCACTAGGGTATTTTTCCCTGTTGAAGCCCTTGGGCTTATAGCATCCTGCTTTTCCAACTAGGGTTGTAGCTTAGCTGGTAATAATAATAATAATAATAATAATAATAATAATAATAAGAAGAAGAAGAAGAAGAATATTTGTAAAGAAAATAAAGACATCAGCTACATACAATAAACAGAATATACCAAATTAAATACTTATACTTATATTCTTTAATTAGTAATAAATCAAAGAGATCTTAAGCCTATCATTGGAAAAGAGAGAAGGCAAGAAGGCTGAATAACACAGGCATTGTTTCAGTAAAATGTTAAATTCTCTGTTGTCAATTCCTCGAATTTAAGTTGATATTAACTTGTTTGAAGTTATCGACCACATTTATATAATAGTTAGGTATTAAGAAAACTGTACACGTTTCTCTTTATTCTTAACTAAATTATGAAAAAGGACCAGTTAAAGAATCAACTTTCTATTTCTTGCAAAACTATTTTATATTATCAATATAATCATACTTTGTTATTAATTGAGAAAACCG
>NC_090737.1:124824696-124827196 GCF_036898095.1 Palaemon carinicauda | reverse complement strand
CTGCAGATACCTGAACACCTTCGGTCTACTGAAAGGTAACAGATCTGATATATTTTGACCACTTTATTCTGAATATAGTAATCTTCTTGAATTTGAACTGAACCAGTATCAGTATTTTACTCTGCAATGGTTCGAAATTTTGGAAAATTACAATAGATCTCTCTCTCTCTCTCTCTCTCTCTCTCTCTCTCTCTCTCTCTCTCTCTCTCTCTCTCTCTCTCTCTCTCTCTCTCTCTCAGTCTAGTATGTCAAATAATTTTGAATAAATTCAAACAAAGTTAGTTATCTTGCTTTGCCAATAATTGAATTTCCTTGCATTTGATTATATTACTTTTCAGATGAGGAAATTGTAAAGAACAAAATTATTCCTTATCTAGGAGAAAATAATATATTTTACTAATTAACAAAATCATATTATGAGAATTTATACGAGAATCTCCATCACACCTATTAATTTTCTTATGTTCTCGTCATTTATTTAATTCTTAGAAGATATAAAGGGTAAATTATTTATCATATCGAACATTACGTCTTCTCGTCGTCTTTAATAAGAAAAAATTAATGGAGCAATGAGAGTTATTCTGAATTTTTTATTCTTATGCTATATGAAGTTAATTTACAGATCATTGTCATCAACAAAGGATAACAAACTACGTTAATTAAGATCTCAAAAATAATTTCCATAATTAAAGGTACATTCGGGCACCCTGTTCTGTCTTATTTCTCTCTCCCAGGATTTTTTTGAAGTATTCATAGTTTATAAAAGATCTAATTTAATGTTGTCACTGTTCTTAGTATGATTTATTTTGATTGTTTATTACTTTTCTTGTAGTTTTTTATATCCTTGTTTCCTCTCCTCACTGGGCTATTTATCCTGTTGGAGCCCTTGGGTTTATAGCATCTTGCTATTCCAATTAGGGTTATAGCTTCGCTTTTAATGATAATAATAATAATGATAATAATAATAATAATAATAATAATAATAATAATAATAATAATAATAATAATAATAATAATAATAATAATAATAATAATAATGATGATGATGATGATAATGATGATGGCAGCATTTCATAGCCAGGTTTCTCTGATAAAATTAATTGAAAATCATGTCTACGGATTATTTTTTCTAATCACCTTCCATTTTACTAACCAACAGTCAGGCATTATTGAACCGTGAATTCTTGGAAGATATCCACTCAACTTCTGCGAACATAACATGATTAACATTGAACATTGAACATTGAACATTTTCTCTGTGGTACGAGTAAGCATTATTCTACTCGCATGTATAAAAGGTATGTTTTTAACTAGAATTATATTATTGTCGTGATAATAACACAATTTTTTTCTTAGTAAATCCTCAGTTTTTACCAAAACATATATATTAAGTATGTTCTATGTAGTGTCGTGGGAAATTCTCGTAACATTCTTGAATTTTTTTTCTTGGGGGTGGGGGGCTGTCGGTATTTACCACTAAAATATATATGAAGTATTCTCTATGAAGTGTCGTGGAAAACTCTCGTAACATTTATGAATTATATCTTTCCTTTTTTTTGGGGGGGGGGGGGGTTTCTAGTTTACAACACAATTTTAGTAATATCCATTTCTACCGTTCAATGAAAAATATATCTGTATTTTGTCAACGATTCAATTGATCAGATTACTGTTTTCATTTTTATTGTGACTCGATAAAATATTTCCTTTTATTTGAAAATCTTATTTTTTTCTTCATTTTTACCACCACAGGTCAAAAGAAAATATTGATATATTGAATAGTATTATAGGGCATATGTTCCACTGTTTTACCAAAGAAGCTATAACAAAACATAAAGATGAAAATATACATATACATATTAACGCATATAAGTTCATATGAGCATATAAAGTATATATACTCGTACGTTTACGTATACCTAATTACATTGACATTTAAGCGTTTATAAAATTATTTTAAGACATACCGCAATTATATATATATATATATATATATATATATATATATATATATATATATATATATATATAGACACACATAAATACATATACATATACATATACATATACATATACATATATATATGTATATATATATATATATATATATATATATATATATATATATATATACATAAATATACATATATACATATACATATGCATATATATATATATATATATATATATATATATATATATATATATATACATAAGTTTATATACATATATATATAACATATATATATATATATATATATATATATATATATATATATATATATATATATATATATATATATATATATATATGTATATATATTTATGTGTATATATATTCTATATATGTGTATATATATGTGTGTATATATACATATATATATATATATATATATATATATATATATATATATATATATATATATATATATATATATATGCCCAGAAGAAAATACAAAAACTCCTTAATAAATTTGCACCACTTTCTGAAAATACCTTAATC
>NC_090737.1:124823099-124824196 GCF_036898095.1 Palaemon carinicauda | reverse complement strand
ATATAAGAAAGAAATTCGAAAACATAAGACAATTAGAAACAGTTCAAATTTCTAGTTCTAAGTGGTGGATTGTATAGTATAGAAAGATTTTAATTGATTCTCATTTGAATCGTGTAAAAAAATTACTGTATAAGAAAGAAATTCGAGAAAGCAAGACAGAATCATTTAAATTTCTAGTTTTAATTGCTGGATGGTATAGCATAGAAAGATTTTAAACGGATTTTCATTTGAGTCATGTAAAATCATAGGAACTTTGAGCAAATTGAATGAGGGAGAGACCAAGAATAGAAATACTCTAATCAAATTATCTTTGAGAGAATCATGTGTTGAAGTCCAAATAGGGAAACTTTACTGAAAACCCTACAAAATAATCAATAAAAAACGTTTCAAGAAAATTAAAAACTACCAATTGAAGAAGATTCTTTTGATTTTAAAGGTTTAAAGGTCTCTCATGAATGGTAGAGGCAAGAAACAGTGATATTCCCCCTATCAAGCAGGACAATGCCATAGAGACTGACTTATGATCAGCTCCCAAGCCCCTTCGCCGCCCAAGCTTAGACCTGGGAGGGCCAGGCAATGGCTGCTGATGACTTAGCAGATAGACCCATAGGTTCCCCCAAACCACCAAGCGACCAAAGAAACTAACGAGTCTGAGCAGGACTTGAACCCCAGTCGGGCGTTCACCAGTCAGGGACGTTACCATATCGGCCACAACAACCCTATTGCAATAAGATGACTTTAAAAAACTGGTGTTTTTTTTTTATATCAACATTAAGAAACATCAAAACATCTTTAAGACATCTACCCTGAGGAAATGCTTTTATTAATTATTCTGAAAGGTTTTGAATACGGTTTTCCGGTTTGGACTTCAACAGATGATGCTCCCGAAGGTAATTTAACTCAAACATTCTTATTGTTAGTCTAACCCTCATTCGATTAGCTAATACCACATAGTGTTTATGATTATATATCATTCAAATGAAAATTAATTAAAACCTTTCCTTTCTTGATTGTTTGCTTACTTTGTATTATGTTATTTCACAAAAGACTAAAACAATATAGAGTTCCTTAGGAGAGACATCTGAAAATTAATCTTT
>NC_090737.1:124815599-124818099 GCF_036898095.1 Palaemon carinicauda | reverse complement strand
TGTATGTGTGTATATATACTTTTATATATATATATATATATATATGTGTGTATATATGTATTTATATGTATATATATATATATACATAAATATATATATGCATATATATATACTTTATATATATATATATATATATATGCATATAAATACATATACATATATATATATATATATATATATATTACAAATTCAGTATATTCCAGATTACTTGTGGCATCATTTATTTATCTGTCCTCAGTGTTAGAGTTTTGAAGGAAAAGATCGAATTTATACAACTTTTGCTCACAGCTGTTTCAGCCAATAGCCATTGGCTTTCATCGGGGATGCGAAAGAATTCCTTTTCCAAGCAAAAATTAGGAGAAATCCAATAACATCTAGAAACAACAAATATGAAAATTTGCATATATTTTGTGCGGATATTTTGTTAAATGATTCATGAAAATACTATTGAAAACATCTGAATCTTTAATAAAGTTAAAAAAGCCAGTTGGAGTTCCAAGGACTTTATGTTGGAGAAAGAGCTTAATTCTCAATGACGTCCACGAAACTAGTTCCTAAGGCTCCAGGATAAGTTCTGGAGGAATTCTGCGGAATGTCCTCTTGCTGGAAGGGAGGACATAGTAATAGGAAAATTGAACATGTAACACAGGCTACTGTATTCTGATGCAAACTACTTCACTAAACACTAGGCTCCTATAGTAATCACCCTCTTGGACAACTTTTATGTTCCCGATAATCCTCCTGGTTAGTACACAGTGGTAACGTGTTTGCCTAGTATTCGCCTGGCAGCAGATCGATCCCAGCCCGGGAACGTGAGTTTAAACAGTTTACTGAGGAGGCCATTGCTGTGGTTAGGCACCACAGTGGGGTAGTTTGACTTGACCGGCTGATGTTCTGGCCTTACCTATTTTTTTTTTTTTGCGGGGGGGGGGGGGTTGTTTGGCGTTTGGGGATGGGGAAATTTAAATGGAATATATAGAGAATGGAAAAATACATTGTTGTGAAAGAAATTGAATATAAAAAAATGCAAATTTAAAAGGTAAGCCACTTTCGTTGATTCTTCATCGACCAAGTTTTACTCTGGATGTGGTCGTATCTCATGTTATCTTTTATTGAAGAGAAAGTATGGGGTTTCTGATAAGTAAAAGTAAGCACAGTGAACATGATATATATATATATATATATATATTTATATACATAATATAAATATGTATATATATATATATATATATATATGGAAATATATATAGTGTATGTGTGTATATATACTTATATATATATATATATATATGTATATATATATATATATATATGTGTGTGTATATATGTATTTATACGTATATATATATATATATACATAAATATATATATGCATATATATATACTTTATGTATATATATATATATATATATGTATATATATATATATATATATATATGTATATATATATACATATATATATATATATATATATATACTACAAATTCAGTATATTCCAGATTACTTGTGGCATCATTTATTTATTTGTCTTTAGGGTTAGAGTTTTGAAGGAAAAGATCGAATTTATACAACTTTTGCTCACAGCTGTTTCAGCCAATAGCCATTGGCTTTCATCGGGGATGCGAAAGAATTCCTTTTCCAAGCAAAAATTAGGAGAAATCCAATAACATCTAGAAACAACAAATATGAAAATTTGCATATATTTTGTGCAGATATTTTGTTAAATGATTCATGAATATACTATTGAAAACATCTGAATCTTTAATAAAGTTAAAAAAGCCAGTTGGAGTTCCAAGGACTTTATGTTGGAGAAAGAGCTTAATTCTCAATGACGTCCACGAAACTAGTTCCTAAGGCTCCAGGATAAGTTCTGGAGGAATTCTGCGGAATGTCCTCTTGCTGGAAGGGAGGACATAGTAATAGGAAAATTGAACATGTAACACAGGCTACTGTATTCTGATGCAAACTACTTCACTAAACACTAGGCTCCTATAGTAATCACCCTCTTGGACAACTTTTATGTTCCCGATAATCCTCCTGGTTAGTACACAGTGGTAACGTGTTTGCCTAGTATTCGCCTGGCAGCAGATCGATCCCAGCCCGGGAACGTGAGTTTAAACAGTTTACTGAGGAGGCCATTGCTGTGGTTAGGCACCACAGTGGGGTAGTTTGACTTGACCGGCTGATGTTCTGGTGACTATGTATTCTGATGATACTAGAAATAAGATACCTTTAATCTTTTATTTAACAGAGGTTTTTGTGATGTGTATCAACTAAATGCTGATGTATGGCCTCATTATTGCTGTGAACTTTTATCATCTGAAAATATATTCGATATCCTAATAATGGATCCAAAACTGCATCGGGGTTTGGAAATGTGTTTAATTTATGCAAGTTTCTACAGAAGCGTAAAGCACAGAGTTCCTTAGAAGAAAATAAATATAGCTATGAAATATAGCGAGATGTATGGCATGTAATATTACTGGTTCAAAATACCTCA
>NC_090737.1:124803099-124810599 GCF_036898095.1 Palaemon carinicauda | reverse complement strand
TTTGAATATGAAAACCACTGTTCACTTGGTGGAAAACTGTTTAGTAACATCTATCATGTAATCGGCATAGTTTTAGTTAACCTACGAACCATTGTAAAACGTTTTCATTCTTCAGCTTAAGTGGCACTTAGAAAAAAAATGCGAATGCTCTACAAAAATATATATCGGGATTTCTATTACCCATTATTATTATTATTGATCAATTCAAAATCATAGCGACAATAGAAACATTTTTTTTTCTAATAATAATAATAATAATAATAATAATAATAATAATAATAATAATAATAATAATAATAAATTATTTCGTAATATAGGCTTGCTTCCTTTACTTATATTTTCATAATTTCTTTTTTTTCAGCTATATATAGATCATGGGAAATGCATGGGGAGGTGTTTGATAATAACGAATCTAAATAATTTTTTTTTAAATAAATTCCTACATTAATTAGAATAGAAAAGTATTTTAAACTTCCAAAGGAAAGTGAGACATATATCCATAAGAATTAAAACATCTGCTAAGAGAAAATGAAAGCTATAGCAGTAAATCTATTTTATATTAGTAAATGCAAGAATTTCAATATGATTTAATTATAAGGTATAGATAATCGTTTTATTTCATAAATACGTGGCTTTGGAAACTCTCAAATATTGTAATTCAATTTACAATCCCTCTGGACCCCCTTTCCCAGGTCACAAACAAAAAGTAAATCGCAAATAAATCCTTACAGTAAAAAAAGTAAATCACAAATAAATCCTTACATTATGATAAAGTAAATCACAAATAAATTCTTACCTTATGATTGACACCTACGTCTCTCTTATGTCTTGGCAATCGTTTCATACGCGTTGTATTAATAAAGTTTGTCTCGTGTATTTCTATAATAATCCCAAATTTCGATATAGATTGTACTTCTCTCGACCTTTCGTCACTTCAGTAAATCACTGTTCCAGTTGTAGTTGATCCTAAAAATAGATCCACAGTACTCAGCAACACTTTTCCTTAAGAATTAAATTATATCTGAGCATATTCAACCACTAGTTCAATACCACCAGTAGAAAAGTAATGATGAAATTCTTCATAACCCGCATTGCACTGCACACTATCCGTAGGAATTGGGTTTTTTTGTCAAAATTAACGCCAGAAGGACCACCCACTGCCTTTGTCACTGTTAAAGAAAATGAAAGGCTGGTTTTCCGGTTTTCCTTTACTATTCGAAGTAATCAGTTAAACAAGGATACCATTGGACGTTAAGGTAACTTTATTGCTTGGCTGAAATCCTAGAAAAACTTGGTTTTCGATGTTGTCGTTCGTATTTAGTTATTATTATTATTATTATTATTATTATTATTATTATTATTATTATTATTATTATTACTTGCTAAGCTACAACCCTAGTTGGAAAAGCAGGATGCAATAAGAACAGGGGCTCCAACAGGGAAAATACCCCAGTGAGGAAAGGAAACAAGTTAGAATAAAAAATTAAGAAGAGTAACAACATTGAAATAAATATCTCCTATATAAACTATGAAAACTTTAACAAAACAAGAGGAAGAGAAACAAGACAGAACAGCGTGCCCATGTATACCCTCAAGCAAGAGAACTGTAACCCAAGAGAGTGGAAGACCATTGCGTCATAATGATGTCACAGCTCTCAGCCAATGAACTGTAATTGCTTGTGTTTACGTAAGAAAGCTTCAGCCTTTGATTTATTAAACTCTTCAAGATTCTAATTCTCAAAGGATCAATCAATGATGGAAGGAGACGTTCGAGGTGGATTTGTTTAATATTAAACAATCCTTTTCTTCATGACTTTACCAATTCAATTGATTTATAATCTATTTTATTGTGTATTATTCATTATTACGTTTGCTTATTTTGTATATTCAAAAATATTTCAGAAACCCACGTAAATGCTAATACAAATATGAAAATTTTCAATTAAAAATACTATGAAGTTTTCCCTCATATAAGAACAATGAGACTTAATTAATAGGGTTAAAGCGATAGGCATAGAAGATTATTAAAGAAAAATGGGTGTTATTATAATATATAAAGAGCTTATTTTTTTTACTATGTTTGAAGATATATCCTTCATAGCCCTGAGCTGTCAGATCTTTGAGTAAAAAATCAATCAGTTTAACACTATTATCACTCAAATTTCTTTTCAGTGACACAATTCTATTGAATAAGAAAAAATGAATATTTTATTAAATCCCCCATATGAATTAAAGAATTCTAGGACGCTGAGGTAGTAAATGAAAGGAGGTTGTGGTGGACAATGTGGTAACGTCCCTGGCAGGTGAACGCCAGAGTGGGATTTGAGTCCCGCTCAAAATTGTTAATTTCTTTGGTCGCTGCAACCTCATCATCCTTGTGAGCTAACAATTGGGGTTTGGGGGAGCCTATAATTCTATCTGCTGAGTCATCACTAGCCATGGCCTGGCCCTCCTTGGTCCTAGCTTGGGTGGAGAAGGGGCTTGGGCGCTAGTTGCTTTGGTCGCTGCAACCCCATCATCCTTGTGAGCTAAGGAGGGGGGTTTGGGGGAGCCTATAGGTCTATCTGCTGAGTCATCAGTACCCATTGCTTGGCTCTCCATGGCCCTAGCTTGGGTGGAGAGCGGGCTTGGACGCTGATCATATATATGGTCAGTCTCTTGGTCATTGTCCTGCTTGATAGGGCAATGTCACTGTCCCTTACCTCTGCTATTCATGAGTGGCCTTTAAACCTTTAAAGATGAATTTATTTATAAAAAGTTTTAGTTAGTCAATTAAACAGAATTCAATTACAATGCTTGCGGTGTCCATCTTGAATATTCTTTTAATCTTTATTTATAATAAACGATATCGGCGTCAATGACCTTCGATGTCAGGAAGCCAGAGAACTTCAAATCAAGTAATCAGTCTTGCGAAATATTCTATGAATACTCAAACTCTGCACTCCTTCGGCCCGAATCACGGTTTATGCAACCACTGTAATCTATTTATGTTTCCTCTTGTCTTCGTTGCATTATTGCATCAAGACATTAAACGTATTTGCCCGTTTGATAACCATTGGAAACGCTACACTAAGTCTTCATGATATTCTCCTGTGATAGTTTGTCCAATAGTTTTCCTATACTGAAATGCGTGGTTAACAAAGCTAACAATAGAATACACGTGCACTGTCTCTCTCTCTCTCTCTCTCTCTCTCTCTCTCTCTCTCTATATATATATATATATATATATATTTATATATACATATGTATATATATATATGCATATATATGTATATATATATATATATATACATATGTATATATATATGCATATATATGTATATATATATATATATATATACTGTATATATACACATATATATATATATATATATATATACTTATGTATGTATATAAATATATTGTATATAAATATATATATACATACATATATATATAAACATGTATATATATATTTATTTATACATATACATATGTATATATATACTGTATGTGTGTCTCTATATACATATGTATGTATATATATATATATACATATATATATATATATATGTTTGTATATATATGTATATATATATATATATATATACACACACACACACATATATATATATATATATACTCTTCATACTGTTGAGTTCTAGTAAATGAATAGTTTTTTTACATATTCAACAATGCAATTATCTTCCGGATGATTCCCTGCAACATGCATTTAATGCTAATTTCAAATGTTAAATGGAATCCATTTGGGAAGGATTTGAATAGCTCTTTGATACCTTTGAATAGGAGCGAGTAGCCGATGTATTCGCTCTGATTACATTACACATAATCATTTCCACAGTTTGCATATTTTTGCATATCATCGTAATATAATTGGAAAATCGTTAATTATTATTATTGTTATTACTTTCTACTCTACAACCCTAGTTGGAAAAGCAGAATGCTATAAATACAAGGGCCCCAACAGGGAAAATAGCCCAGTGAGGAATGGAAACAAGGAAAAATAAGATATTTTAAGAACAGTAAAAACATTAAAATAAATACTTTTTTATAGAAGCTATAAAAACTTTAATAAATCTAGATGAAGAAAAATTAGATAGACTAGTGTGCCCGAGTGTACCCTCAAGCAAGAGAACTCTAACCCAAGACAGTGGAAAACCATTGTACAGAGAAACAATGGTTTCTTTTGGAGTGTCCTACTCCTAGAAGAGCTGCTTACCATAGCTAAAGAGTCTTTACTACCCTTACCAAGCCCAAGACCTCCATCAAGGAAAAATCACATAGTGAGGAAAGAACTTAAGGAAATAGATAAACTACGAACAATTAAAATTAAATATCTCAAGATTGGTAACAATATTAAAGCAGATCTTCCATATACACAATATAAAAAGAGACTTTACCAGCCTATTCACCATAAAAACATTTGCTGCAAGTTTGACCGTTTAAAGTTCAATCAATTAAACTAGCCGATTAGGAACATCATTCCACACCTTCGTCACAGCTGGAATACAACTTCGAGAATGCTGTGTAGTATTGAGCCCTATTGTGGAGAAGGAAAGAATTTATAGAATTAACTGCAGACTTAGATTTATGAACAGGATTGTACTGTCGGGAACATCTAAATGTAAAAGAAATGTATATAATGGTTGTTGGTGATTTATTGTGTTGTTATTATTGTCCATATCATTATTATTAATATTAAGGATAATGATAATAGCTATAACAACAACAAATTTGTATAGGAATTGATAGGATTTATTCTTTTATAACAGAGACGAAAGCTCATCCTATATTGAAAATATCCTAAAATCCAATAGCGTTATTTCGATTCCATTTGAGAGAGAGAGAGAGAGAGAGAGAGAGAGAGAGAGAGAGAGAGAGAAATATATAGTCTTTTAACAATGTATAATAAGTTTTTTTTTTTGCAGATCTTCCTTGAGATATTATTGGAAGTCCTTAATTTAGAATGAGAGAGAGAGAGAGAGAGAGAGAGAGAGAGAGAGAGAGAGAGAGAGAGAATATTATATATCCTTTTTACTAATTTAAAAATAAAACTATATTTTTTGCAGATCTCCGTTATGGTGTTCATTAATTTAAGTCCTCCATTAGGCGACTGACTATTTCAGAGAGAGAGAGAGAGAGAGAGAGAGAGAGAGAGAGAGAGAGAGAGAGAGAGAGAATATTATATATCCTTCTTATTAATTAAAAAATATAACTATGTATTTTGCAGATCTTCCTTATGGTGTTCATTAATTTAAGTCCTCCCTTAGGCGACTGACTATTTCAGAGAGAGAGAGAGAGGAGAGAGAGAGAGAGAGAGAGAGAGAGAGAGAGAGAATATTATATATCCTTCTTATTAATTAAAAAATATAACTATGTATTTTGCAGATCTTCCTTATGGTGTTCATTAATTTAAGTCCTTCACTAGGCGACTGACTATTTCAGAGAGAGAGAGAGAGAGAGAGAGAGAGAGAGAGAGAGAGAGAGAGAGAATTCTTTGAGACCTTAGAAAGAAACTATCTACCTATACTTCACGTTTGATTGTCTTATCCTTTTATATACAGTGATATATAACTACATGAGAGAGAGAGAGAGAGAGAGAGAGAGAGAGAGAGAGAGAGAGGGCGAATAATGAAGCTCAAGGAACACATAACTTTAGAATAAGGCTTACGTATCTAAGTCGAGTTCATAATGTAGAATATCCTGAAGAGGTCGACCAATATAGGAGAAAAGTTGTGACCCTTTTCCCCAACGTCATTCTATGGTGTTAGAGAAAGAGAGGTTTTGAAGGGGAGGCAATAAGGGAAGTGAAGCCCATCTCTTTTTTTTTAGGATGGTGAGAAATAGTGAGAAAGTCTTTTTCAACTATTTTATTTAAACGAGAATTTTTGGGCAGATCTTCCTTAAGATTTTCATTTCAAGTCTTCCATTAGACGAGAGAGAGAGAGAGAGAGAGAGAGAGAGAGAGAGAGAGAGAGATTCCTTTACTAAGTCAAAAAGAAAACTAAATTATTTTGCAGCTCTTCCTTAAGATATTATTTCAAGTCCTCATTTTAGAATG
Source organism: Palaemon carinicauda (assembly GCF_036898095.1). NCBI lineage: Eukaryota > Metazoa > Arthropoda > Malacostraca > Decapoda > Palaemonidae > Palaemon > Palaemon carinicauda. The sequence continues at coordinate 124,804,538 of NC_090737.1, read as the reverse complement.
TAAGAGAGAGAGAGAGAGAGAGAGAGAGAGAGAGAGAGAGAGAGAGAGATCCTTACTAAGTAGAAAAATAAGAAAAACTTATCTTACCTTCCAAGAAAATGGTGTATTATTTTCGATAACAAAAAAGCCTAAGTTCCTAATATGTCGGAGGATAAGGTCGATGATTCCCATATTTTAGGAGAGACTAAAGATACGATGTAGAGAACACACTTCAGCTTAATTAAACCATGATGTTTTCAGTTTGTAATATCTGAAAGATAAAAAAAAATAATGGAAGACCCAGCTCAACGCGTTAATGTTACTTACATTGTACCACTTTAAGTTATAGCTTGCGTTCGAAAGAATTTTTAAAATATTTTTCTTCCCGTGATGTTTTCTTATTTGTAATATCTGAAAAATAGAAATAAAAATCATGTAATGCCCAACTCAACTCGTTAATGTTACTTACATTGTACCATTTTAATTTATAGTCTTTCGTTTGAGATGATTTTCGAAACATTTTTCTTAACTTTATGAACATAAGACAGACCAATGGATACAAAAATCAAACAAAAATTCAACTCTATAGAGAAACATAAAATCATTAAATAATGTTCAATGGGCAAGAGATTTGGCTTTTAAGGAAAGGGGAAAATAAAAAAGTTCAAACCGTAATATTTCTTTTGTAAAACATATAAAAAATCCTGCATCAAAACACGCTGATTATTTCTGAGAGGATAACAGGTAATGTGAATAACATACAACCTCGCATATTATCCGACACAAAATAAAGAATAAATTACTGCAACTAAATTACAATCTGTTCATTTATTTTAATGTTACTGTTCTTGAAATATTTTATTTTTCCTTGTTTCCTTTCTTCACTGGGCTATTTTCCCTGTTGGAGTCCTGGGTTTATAGCATCCTACTTTCCCAACTACTGTAGGGTTGTAGCTTGGCAAGTAATAATAATAATAATAATAATAATAATAATAATAATAAAATCTAAAAAGCTTCAACAACTAACATTCTCTCTTTCAAGAGGAAGTCCACCGTGATAGAGGAAAAGAACGAATGGTTTACATCCAGTCAATTAAGGAGGTAAAAGCCGAATCAACTATTCGGTTCAATGGCCGTATTAAGGGGAGCCGTAAATGAATGTACAGTAGTGTTTGGGGAAGGAATAGAGAGAAATCAGGCTAGGAGATCACTTTTCTCTTGCTTGAGGGTACACTCGGATACACCATTCTTATTTCTCTTCCTCTTGTTTTGTTAAAAGAGTTTTTATAGTTTATATTGGAGATATTTATTTTAATGTTGTTGCTCTTCTTAAAATATTTTCTTTGTTTCCTTTCCTCAATGAGCTATTTTACCCGTTGGAGCCCCTGGGCTTATAGCATCCTGCTTTTTCAACTAGTGTTGTAGCTTAGCAAGTAGTAATAATAATAATAATTATAATA
>NC_090737.1:124795599-124800599 GCF_036898095.1 Palaemon carinicauda | reverse complement strand
TTATCTTTTCCAACCAATCAGCGATCAGGAAACTTTTCCGAGCTAAAAGGACACCCCTGCGAGTCGGTGCAAATCTGCCTCACTAAAAAGAATTGATTATAGTAGTAATCCCTACATCACATATGAAGAAAAACGATCGTACAATGAAACCGAATCATAATAATGTTTTCTCTAATTAGGGACTTAAATATTGAAAGTTATTTGAGCCAAACCTTTTCATAATTTAAGATCATAGACGCTGGATTATTGAATTCATTTTAGCTTTGAATTTGGTGAAGATTATTCGCGAATTATTCAGATTTCTCTGTGTAAATTAATTGATCATATATTATTGATATGGAGATCGTCCAGAGAGATAAAAAAATTTCTTCAGGCCCCTAAAAGTGTTCGGTTTATTTTAATGTTGTTACTGTTCTTAAATTTTTCCATTTTAGTTGTTTATTATTTCTTTGAAGTTTATCTATTTCCTTACTTCCTTTCCTCACTGGGCTATTTTTCCCTGTTGAAGCCCTTGGGCTTATAGCACCCTGCTTTTCCAACTAGGGATGTAGCTTAGCAAGTGCAAAATACATCAGAAGTTATTATGAAGGAATTGTGAAAAAGTCCGGTGTGTATGTGTGTGTGTGAAAGAGAGAGTGACAGAGAGATATAGAAATTAATTAAGAAAAATTAAACAGATCAACTAACATTTCAGGTATTTTAGTAATAATAATAATAATAATAAAGCACACCCGTCATGGCCTCCAGACTCTAGCTCCGGACTCACCCCCGTCCAGTCATCACTTGAGTGTTTCAGGCTGAACTAATTTTTTCATTATCTTGTCCGTCTTCTCTGTTCCCCTTGCTGATCCATCATGGTTTACATCCCCTCTCCCCAGCAAAAAAAAAAAAAAAAAAAAAAAAAAAAACCTTCAGCAGTTCGTCCAAATGTGTACTACCTCTTTTATATGCGTTGCCAACACGAGAGCCTAGTCCCACCCATGCGTACTCAAGTGAACATTTCGTTCAGAGTATTTATCGTTCCAGATCACGTATTGTTCATTTACTGTTAAATCATCCTTTTTGTATGATTACTTGAATAAGAATGTCTTCAGTTTCCTCTTGAAACCTTAATGTCTTCAATCATTAGACCAGGCTGATCCTGCTGTAGCCAGGTATTAACCCTTGCACTGCCACTGATGACTTGGTCGAATTTGAAAAACGGGAAACACTTTTGATATCACTCAAACTATAGAAAGTTGGTATTTAATGGAAAGGTGTTGATAAGAGCTTTCCATTTAATATCCACAAGGAAAGGTTTGTGTGTTCTCGAAAGATGTTGCTGCATCAGAAGTTTCGTAGAATTCACCATTGACAGTGAAAGGGTTAAACGGTGGAGGCTGCTATGCATTGCTTGATAGATTGTCCAGCCTTGCCTACCGGGTTCTATTATTATTATTATTATTATTATTATTACTTGCTGAGCCACAACCCTAGTTGGAAAAGCATGATGTTATAAGCCCAGAGGCCCCAACAGGGAAAATAGCCCAGTGAGGAAAGGAACGAGGAAAAATAAAATGTTTTAAGAACAGCAACAACATTAAAATAAATAACTCCTATAGAAACTATAAAAACTTTAACAAAACAACAGGAAGAGAAATTAGATAGAATAGTGTGCTGAAGTGTACCCTCAAGTAAGAGAACTCTAACCCAAGACAGAGGCTACGGCACTACCCAAGACTAGAGAACAATGGTTGGATTTTGGAGTGTCCTTCTCCTAGTAGAGCTGCTTACCATAACTAAAGAGTCTCTTCTGCCCTTACCAAGAGCAGTAGTTAACCCTTGTGTGAAGAAGAATTGTTTGGTAATCCCAAGTGTTGTCAGGTGTATGAAGACAGAGGAGAATCTGTAAAGAATGGGCCAGACTGTGTCTGTGTAGGCAAAGGGAAAGTGAACCGTAACCAGAGAGAAGGTTTCAATGTAGTACTGTCTGGCTAATCAAAGGACTCCATAACTCTCTAGCGGTAGCATCTCAACGAGTGGCTGGTGCCCCTGGCCAACCTACTACAGAACACCCAACACCGGATTTTCCAAAATGATTTTCATACCCCGCTTGCTACAAAGTTATCATCAGCCATTACCGGCAAGGACACTACAGAAGACATTCATCAACACACAACAAATTATCAAGTATCCACGAACACTGATAAAATGAAATATAAGACAACAGATGGCGCTCAACACCTGTGAAAAGAATGAAATATATGATGTAGCCATTAAGCTGATGATGTTCTTTCTTTGCCTTTTATGAGGATTTATTATAAGTACTTAGCTTTATAGTCCAATTTCTTTCTTAATGTTCTAGGATCTGCTTCTGGTTCTATTTTCTTATTGTTTCTCTCTTTTTATTTCCTATCTATATTTTGTTTACGTTTACCCTTCTCCCTTCTTCCAGTCCCTGTTTCTACTCTCTTAACATATTTTTTTTTTTTTTTTTTTAAATCCGTTCTTTTCAGTTTCCTATAGCCTTTTTTGGTCTTACTTCAGACTTCCCTTTGCGTTCCCTCCCTCTGTTAGTATTTTTCTAAGCCCCATTCCAAAGCCCTTTTTTTTTATTTTCCGTTTCTCGTTTTCTTCATTCTCCTCTTTAGATATTATTTATATTAGTTTCCCTTTTTTCCAGCCTCTTCCATTCCAGTCTTGATTTCCATTTTTTTCCCTTTCTCTTGTTAATTTCATCCAGCAACAACCAACATCAGGACCATTTATTCCTACGTCCGTGTTCCTTGCTATTGTTTGCTATTTCATTGTTTTTTTTTTTATTTCTTCTAATGTTATTAAAGTATTTCTGGCTTCTCCCTCTCCTTCTCACAAATATTTGGGCTTCATATTTTCCATCACCATTTTATTATTATTATTATTATTATTATTATTATTATTATTATTATTATTATTAGATAAGCTACAACACTAGTTGAGAAAGCAAGATGCTATAAAAACCCAAGGGTTCTAATAGGGAAAAATAGCCCAGTGACAAAAGGAAATAAGAAAATAAATAAACGATATAAGAAGTAATGAACTATTAAGTATAAAATTTTAAAACATTAGCAACATTCAAACAGACATTTCATATATAAACTAAAAAATGACTTATCTCAGACTGTTCAGCATTAAAACATTTGCTGCAAGTTTGAACTTTTGAAGTTCTACTGATTCAACTACCTGATTAGGAAGATTATTCCACGACTTGGTCACAGCTGGAATAAAACTTCTAGAATACTGTGTAGTATTGATCCTCATGATGGAAAAGGCCTGACTATTAGAATTAACTGCATGGCTAGTATTACGAACTGAATGAAACTGTCCGGGAAGATCTGAAAGTAAAGGATGGTCAGAATTATAGAAAATCAAATCTTATGCAATATGCATATTATTATTATTATTATTATTATTATTATTATTATTATTATTATTATTATTATTATTATTATTACTTGCCAAGCTACAACCCTAGTTGGAAAAGCAAGATGTTATAAGCCCAAGGGCTCCAATAGAGAAAAACAGCCCAGTGAGGAAAGGAAATAAATAAATGATGAGAACAAATTAACAATAAATCATTCTAAAAACAGTAAAAACGTCAAAATAGATATGTCATAAATAAACTATTAACAACGCCAAAACAGATATGTCAAATATAAACTATTAACAACGTCAAAACACATATGTCATATATAAACTATGAACGTCAAAAACAGATATGTCATATATAAACTGTAAAAAGACTCATGTTAGCCTGGTCAACATAAAAACATTTGCTCCAACTTTGAAATTTTGAACGATGGGGAGTTATTTTAGTATGATTCTTCAATTCCAAATATTCTTTGTCTTATTTTTTCTTCTTCCAGACAGTACTTCAATTCCTCATTTTCTTGATATGTTTGCTCTCATTGAATTCTATATTCATTCTACTTACAATTTTCTTCTGCCCTTCTATTTACATTTGTATTTCCCTATTTTCTTTCCAGTTTGTATTTTTTCATCTTCCAACCAGTCGTTCATTTCCTTTATTTTTATTTTTTTCTTCTTTCAGCCTTCGCTTTCATTCTTATTGTTTTGCTACCTCCATCCATTCGTTTTATTCTTTATTTTCTATCTTCGCTTCCATTTCTCTTTCTTCTAGCTTATTTAATTATCAAAAACAAAAGGAAAAGCTTGTTTTATTTTCTCAAAATAGCTAAATCGTTATTTCACATGACCGAAAAGGGAAAGGAATCAGTTGCAGGCTTTAAGCTGAAGGTAGAAACGCCCACAGTATGAGAACTGTTAAGACCTCTATGAAGCTTCCTTTAAGCATCTCAGCATAGGCAAAATTATGCTCTCTCGAATGGGGCCATAAGAATCAAAATTGATCGCACCACGATCAATTTCCTTCTACGTAAGGGAAATAGGAAAGGTATCATATGTAAGCGTTCGGTATTACAAAGATTATTAATAAATCTTCCATAAAGGTTCCTGTCCTCGAATGTATTACAGAATATGAGTTTATTTAAGGACAGGCAAATAGACGGATAAATAGACAGAGATCTTTTGTTTGAGGGTACACTCGAGCACACTATTCTATATAATTCCTCTTCCTCTTGATTTGTTAAAGTTTTTTAGTTTATATAGGAAGTATTTATTTTAATATTGTTACTCTTCTTAAAATATTTTATTTTCCTTTCCTCGCTGGGCTATTTTCCCTGTCTGAGCCCCTGGGCTTATGGCATCCTGCTTTTCTTAATAGGGTTGTAGCTTAGCAGGTAATAATAATAATAATAATAATAATAATAATAATAATAATAATAATAATAATAATAATAATAATAATAATAATCAGTAAAGTATTCAACAAAATTGTGACACAGAGATTCCTTAAGGAGATTATTATTCATTTTTTTTTAGTAGACATTTTAAGCCGATCAGACCATCAAACTGAAACAGTTCATTTATAGAATCAGCTTCATGTATTTTACAATCAAATT
>NC_090737.1:124788099-124793099 GCF_036898095.1 Palaemon carinicauda | reverse complement strand
TCTCTCTCTCTGTAAGCGAATTAAAGAGTAAGTTAGATAAAATCATAAAAACTCTGCACCATAAACGTTTAAACCGAATCGCTCTACATAGGAGAAAAGGGAGTTTCCCCGATGGACTAAATTGTCTTTGACATCAAAAATCCTTGTAACTATTTGTAACCTCTTGTAACACACACTGCTCTCTCTCTCTCTCTCTCTCTCTCTCTCTCTCTCGGTAAAAGAATTCAAGAGAAAAGGGAGACTACCCGGATGGAGTAAATTGTCTTCGTCATCCAAAATGCTTGTAACTCCTTGTAACACCTTATAACTCTCTCTCTCTCTCTCTCTCTCTCTCTCTCTCTCTCTCCATTAATTTCAACAACATAAGGGCTTCATCATATCACAGAATATATGGTGATCGACAACGTATATATCTCTCCTTATGGGGAATCCATCTCCGTATTAAATCTATTTAAAACAGGGCTGATAAACAGGTCGAGTGGCCCTTGTTGTTAGAGCTACATTGACAGCATCTCAATTTAGATTCCATATTAGCGCCCGAGTATGTTAGCTTTCTATATTGACGTTTAGTAGGGGAGAGAGAGAGAGAGAGAGAGAGAGAGAGAGAGAGAGAGGTAAGGGGGCTGTAGTTAATGCTAATTCATCCCTTTTGCGAAATTTCATACTTTAATGTTATCTAAATCATTTTTTCCAATAAAGAAAAATAGGATAACATCCCATAATCGAGGTAATTCAATATGTAGATATATATATATATAATTATATATATATATATATATATATGTATATATATATATATATATATGTGTGTGTGTGTGCGTGTGTGTGTATATATATATATATATATACATTATATATATGTATATATATATATATATATATATACATATATATATATAAATGTGTGTATACACACAGATATATATATATATATATATATAGATATATACATTATATATATGTATATATATATATATATATACATATATATATATATATAAATGTGTGTATACACACAGATATATATATATATATATATAGGTGTTTGAACGATTATGTATATATGTATGTATGAGTTAAAAATATTCTTATTACTTATAGAAGCATGTATAGGCTACTATACTATTATACATTACAATTACAATTATTATAATTAATGTATTTTCACGGCGATTTTGATATAAATCATAATTAAAAGCTAATTCTTTACTTTTTCTATGATTACGGACTTATTAGTTATCAAGTTTTATAAAAGTTTCGTAAATAATTCCCGTAAAATTATTATTATTTTTATTATTTTTATTATTATTAACATTAATATTATCATTATTATTATTATTATTATTATTATTATTATTATTATTATTATTATTATTATTATTATTATTATTATTATTATTATTATTATTATTATTATTATCATTATTATTATTATTATTATTATCAGTGAGTGGAAAGACCTTTAAGAAAAATCATAAAAACAGTCATGTCCTACAACTAGATAACCCAAACACAGAATTAAACTTTGCTGTAAATATCCAATCTCTCTCTCTCTCTCTCTCTCTCTCTCTCTCTCTTGATAAACGATTTCAAGAATAAGTTAGAAAAGATCACAAAAGCTCTCTAAACGTTCAAACCAAATTGCTCTACTCAAGAGCAAATGGAGTCTCCCTGAATGGACTAAAAAGTCTTTGATATTTGATATATCCAAAATCTTTTTAACTCCTTGTAACTCTCTCTCTCTCTCTCTCTCTCTCTCTCTCTCTCTCTCTCTCTGTGACACGTCACCCACACCGACTTTATTCTCATCTAAGTTGTGAGAATTTGTTCCCGGGAAGTTGTCAAAAAGACGCTAACATATTCCAGGAAGGTATTCTGGGGACCTTTCCAAAGATGACACTGGAAGCGTTTGCAGGCAGGAAAACATTCCAGAAAGTTCTAGAGAAGATAGTCTTTTATATAGATTAATGAATTAATCAAGTGAATAAAAATTCATCCACATAAGGGTATTCATTTATGTAAATTTCATTGATCAATTATGATATGCTAGTGTACGTGACCCGTCCAAAAATGACGACTCGATATTTGGATTGATATGCACACACTCACATGTAACCTCCTCTCACCAGGGTTTGACTAATCCCTCTTGCCCTTACCCTAGGGACGGGAGATAGATAAGAATGACCGGGATATATATATATATATATATATGTATATATATACATATATATATATATATATATATATGTGTGTGTGTGTGTGTGTGTGTGTTTATATATACATATATTTCTATGTATATATATATACATATATATACATATATTTCTATGTATATATATATACATATATATACATATTTATATATATATATATATATATATATGTATGTATATATATATATATATGTATGTATGTAAAGAGAGAGAGAGAGAGAGAGAGAGAGAGAGAGAGAGAGAGAGAGAAATGGATAACTATTGGCAAAGAGTCCAAGAGGTTTATAGCTTCAATATATTTCCAGAAACTAATTGGGTTTGTTCTCCTCAGCTACTGAGGACTAAAGTTTTATCCAGGATGGGATTAATGAGGAAGGATAAAAGGATACAAGGATAAAAGGATAAAAGGGTAATGTTCTGAACATAACATACGTGGTGTGGCTGAGAGATCATTGGGAATCAGGGGCAAACTCAAGATTTCTTGTTGATTTTACGACAATTGGTCTATGCATTCGGCCATAAAAAAATTTACGTTTTTTGTTGTTGTTGTTGTGTTGTTGTGAAAGTTGGTCATGAACATTCGACTATCAAAAAATATAATATTTGTTGTTGTTGTTGTTGTTGTTGTGAACGTTTGTCATGAACAGTCGACCACAAAAAAATATAACTTGTTGTTGTTGTTATTTGTGTTGTTATTGTTGCTGTTATTTTTGTTGTGAAAGTTGGTCATAAACATTCAGCCACCAAAATATACATATGTTGTTGTTGTTTTTGTGATATTGTGAAAGTTGGTCATGAACATTTGACCACCCAAAAATATAATTGTTGTTGTTGTTGTTATTGTTGTTGTTGTGAAAGTTGGTCATAAACATTCGGCCACCAAAAAATATATTTGTTGTTGTTGTTGTTGTGATATTACAAAATTTGGTCATGAACATTCGGTCATCAAAAAATATATTTGTTGTTGTTGTTGTTGTGATAGTGTGAAAGCTAGTCATAAACATTCGGCCACCAAAAATATATTTGTTGTTGTTGTTGTGATATTATGAAAGTTAGTCATAAACATTCGGCCACCAAAAAATATATTTGTTGTTGTTTTTGTTGTTGTGATATTGTGAAAGTTGGTCATGAACATTCGACCACCCAAACATTTAACGTATTTTGTTGTGGTTGTGGTTATTGTTGTTGTTGTTGTTGTTGTTGTTCTTGTTTTATAGTGAAAGCTGGTCCTAAGCATTCAGCCATAATTTTTTTTACTTTAGTTGTTGTTGTTGTTGTTGTGATATTGTGAAAGTTGGTTATAATCATTCGACCACCCAAACATTTAACATATTTTTTTTTCTGTTGTTGCTGTTGTTGTTGTTGTTGTGAAAGCTGGTCATAAACATTCGACCACCAAAAAATATAGCGTTTGTTGTTGTTATTGTTGCTGTTGTTAAAGTTGGTCCTAAACATTCGGCCAGTACAAAATTGAACCTATTTTGGTGTTGTTATTACTATTGTTGTTATAGCTTTTTATTAAAATATTCTCTCTCTCTCTCTCTCTCTCTCTCTCTCTCTCTCTCTCTCTCTCTCTCTCTCTCTCTCTCTCTCTCTCTCCCCAATTATCAAATAATTTCCTAATTCTCTTCGTAACTTAAACCCTAAATTTATTATTCAGGAGGTCATTAGATAAGCAAGCTAAATTACATTAATTAATCACTGACCAGCCAGTGAATAATGAATAGTACTCTGTAAGCGATGGTCATTATGGAATATATAGTAACCGTTACACAAAGGGAGACTTTTTTCGAGTTTCAGATATTGCTAAAGTTTCATATTGAAATTCGGAATTATGTAATTATGGTAGAAAATCACTTTTTTCTTATGTTATGCCATTACTTAGAAAGTCTTCAAATAGTCAGTTCTTGAAGTATTTAAAAGTTCTTTATATGCAAGAAAGTAAAAGGAAATTTTTTTATATTAATCTTAAATCTTTTCAGAGCTGGTGGTTAATTCAACAAATCTTCTGATGCCTTAAAATCTTTAAATATCAAACAAACCGAAACTTGTTGATATTCATTGGAAATTTTCATCAAGACCTTTGCAGGGAATACCAACTTTCTTTAGTTTGTGTGATTTTCAAAGACGTTTACCCTTTTCCAAATTTGGCAAATTCACCAATGGCAGTGGAAGTGTTAATGTTTTTCTTTTTCTTTTTTCTTTTGAAGTGTACGGAGCATTTGAATTTTTTTTTTATTAATATGTTGTATATTTTAGATTTATGTTTTCATCTTGAAAAAAAAAATCCTTTTGACTTTTACCTTTTAGCTTTCACTTAGGAATGTATTTTTATTTTTGTTTCAATCTCTAACCAACAATAAGGTTATTTCAGTTTCGTTAATAATCATATTTCATACACAAGCTTAAACCTGTGTGGTGCAAGTTAGATCAAGAATAAATGTACTTGAATCTTTTTTAAAATTTTATAAATTTTAACTTGAATTTGATTACAGAAATATCTATACACAAGTTCGAATATTGGACTTTGCGCCTTTCAAGTTAAATTGCTTCCAACAGGAAATTATATTCTATTTCTTACCCGATTGTTATGGTTTTTTGTTTTTCTTTAATTTTTTTGTTTGGTCAATAAGCTTGAAATATTTTTAATGATAGAATTTTTTTTTAATCTAAGCAGATTTATAGGCCTAAATGTAGCATCTTTAATTTTCATTAACTTCAAGAGGTTAATTATCCAGTTGTGCGTATGTGGGTGTGTGTGCGTGTTTGTGTGTGTCTGTGTATGGG
>NC_090737.1:124780599-124783099 GCF_036898095.1 Palaemon carinicauda | reverse complement strand
TCTCTCTCTCTCTCTCTCTCTCGTGTTCCAAGCTCCTACACTAGTGACTAGGCGAATAGGCTACTTGTGCAGGGTTAGCAAATAGCACTGAACTAGCAATCAGGATTACCAAACAGCTTTGAACTAGTAACCAGGGCTAGCAAGAAATAATGAACTAAAAACCCGGGTTAGCGAAAAGCAATGAACCCAAAACCAGGGTTAGCAAGAGGCACTAAACTAACAAACAGGGTCAAAGAAAGCATTGAAATTGCAACCAGCGCTAGCAAAAACTATTGTATTAAAACCAGAGTTAGCAAAAAAGCATCGAACTAAAAACCGGAGCTAACAAAAGGCGTTGAACTAGCAATCAAGATATACCAAAAAGATTTACCAATTACTTAACATTGGAATTATATTCAAAGTACTTCTTGTACTTGTACTTTGATCCGCTTTATCGAAAAATGTTATCAGATTCATTCTTGGGTCATACTCAACATGGCTACCAAGTTGGGTCAAAATTGGTACAGTAGTTGTGTAAAGAGCTCACAATCGAACAAACGAATAAATAAACTAACAAACAGACAGAGGTGAATACATACCGTTCAAAAACTCTTAGATTTCCCTATCAAGACGAACAGCGCCATAACACCTTGTTTCTGAAATGAACAGTCTCTCTTGTTGCTTAGGTAACCGACCGGGGGCAAAAATGTTTGTATTCAATGGAACGTACGAACGAACACAATATACAGCTACTACATCCGAGATCCCATTGTTTAAGATTACCATTAAGTATTCCAGGTGTTGTTAGGTTTACTTAAAACGATATCCTTGAAAATAAAGGTTTAAAGGTTTAAAGGTCGCTCATGAATGACAGAGGCAAGCAGGACAATGCCCTAGCCCTCTCTCCATCCAAGTTTCGACCTAAGAGGGCCAGGCAATGGCTACTGATGACTCAGCAGATAGACCTATAGGTTCCCCCAAACTCCCTAGCAAGCAGTACAATGCCATAGCCCCGTCTCCACCCGAGATAAGAACAAAGAGGGCCAGGCAATGGTTCCTGATGACTCAGCAGATAGACCTATAGCTTCCCCCAAACTCCCTAGCAAGCAGTACAATGCCATAGCCCCCTCTCCACCCAAGATAGGAACAAACCCCCTGAACCTTAGCTCACAAAAATGGTGAGGTTGCAGACACTAAAGGCACTAACGAATCTGAACGGAACTCGAACCCCCGTCTGGAAAACACCAGGCAGAGACGTTACCAATCAGGCCACAACAACCCTAGGCCATATTTTAATTATGAAGGAAGCTAGATCATACGTTTATTTTGAATAACGTTTGACTTTTATTAAGGACATAAATTTCCTGACTGTGAAGGAAGCTGCAATAAGCGTCCTAGTATTTCAATGGAGATTCTCTCTCTCTCTCTCTCTCTCTCTCTCTCTCTCTCTCTCTCTCTCTCTCTCTCTCTCTCTCTCTCTAGAGTATAGACGAATATACTTATTTATTTTCTGAATCTCTTATTTGATGTATATTAATATGAATACTTTTTCTTATATATATATATATATATATATATATATATATATATATATATATATATATATATATATATATTTATATATATATGTATATATATATATATATATATATATATATATATATATATATATATATATATATATATATATATATATAGATATATATATATATATATATATATATATATATATATATATATATATATATATATATATATATATATATATATATATATAAACCGACTGTTCTCTTCGTAGATGACCAACACAACGGTCGGTGCAATTGCTTTTACATAGAAATCTGAGGAAAATATATAAATACTGATGAATGGATCATTCAGAACTTTCTTTATTATATATTTTGAAGAAATGTGGATTTATATATATATATATATATATATATATATATATACATATACATATATATATATATATATATATATATATATATATATATATATATATATATATATACACACACACACACACACACATATATATATATATATATATATATATATATATATATATATATATATATATATATATATATATATATATACATATATATACATGTACATAATATATAGAAATATATACACATATATATACATATATATACATAAATATAATATATAGAAATATATACATATATATAAACATATATACATACATATTTATATATATATATATATATATATATATATATATATGTATGTATATATATATATATATATATATATATATATATATATATATATATATATATATATATATATATATATATATATATATATATATGTATATATATTATTGTAGAAGTTCAAAAGAAGTAAAAATGCAGCTCACGATAATATATCTAATAAATTAGAAAGCGAAGAAATTTAGTCCTTTCCCATATATGAATTTTCAATTGACTGTGCTTTGAAATAAATGGATTCCCCTCAGATATACATTCAGTGTTTTTTAAATAATTTTCCC
>NC_090737.1:124773099-124775599 GCF_036898095.1 Palaemon carinicauda | reverse complement strand
GCTGGAGCCATGGAAATGATATAAGCATTATAAATGACCGATGGAGCCATGGAACTAATATAAGCATTACAAATGACCGATGGAGCTATGGAACTAATATAAGCATTACAAATGACCGATGGAGCCAGGAACTAAAATAAGCATTACAAATGACCGATGGAGCCATGGAACTAATATAAGCATTACAAATGATCGATGGAGCCATGGAACTAATATAAGCATTACAAATGACCGATGGAGCCATGGAACTAAAATAAGCATTACAAATGACCGATGGAGCCATGGACCTAATATAAGCATTACAAATGATTGATGGAGCCATGGAACTAGCATAAGCATTACAAATGACCGATGGAGCCATGGAACTAAAATAAGCATTACAAATGACCGATGGAGCCATGGAAGTAATATAAGCATTACAAATGACCGATGGAGCCATGGAACTAATATAAGCATTACAAATGACCGATGGAGCCATGGAACTAATATAAGCATTACACATGACCAATGGAGCCATGGAAGTAATATAAGCATTACAAATGACCGATGGAGCCATGGAACTAATATAAGCATTATAAAATGAACGATGGAGCCATGGAAGTAATATAAGCATTATAAAATGAACGATGGAGCCATGGAAGTAATATAAGAATTATAAAATGAACGATGGAGCCATGAAAGTAATATACACATTATAAAATGAACGATGGAGCCATGGAAGTAATATACACATTATAAAATGAACGATGGAGCCATGGAAGTAATATAAGCATTATAAAATGAACGATGGAGCCATGGAAGTAACATAAAAATTATAAAATGAACGATGGAGCCATGAAAGTAATATACACATTATAAAATGAACGATGAAGCCATGGAAGTAATATAAGCATTATAAAATGAACGATGGAGCCATGGAAGTAATATAAGCATTATAAAATGAACGATGGAGCCATGGAAGTAATATAAGAATTATAAAATGAACGATGGAGCCATGGAAGTAATATAAGCATTATAAAATGAACGATGGAGCCATGGAAGTAACATAAAAATTATAAAATGAACGATGGAGCCATGAAAGTAATATACACATTATAAAATGAACGATGAAGCCATGGAAGTAATATAAGCATTATAAAATGAACGATGGAGCCATGGAAGTAATATAAGCATTATAAAATGAACGATGGAGCCATGGAAGTAATATAAGAATTATAAAATGAACGATGGAGCCATGGAAGTAATATAAGCATTATAAAATGAACGATGGAGCCATGGAAGTAATATAAGAATTATCAAATGAACGATGGAGCCATGGAAGTTATATAGAAATTATAAGATGAACGATCAAGTCATGGAAGTAATATAAGCATCATAAAATGAACGCTGGAGCCATGGAAATGATATAAGCATTATAATGACCGATGGAGCCATGGAACTAATATAAGCATTACAAATGACCGATGGAGCTATGGAACTAATATAAGCATTACAAATGACCGATGGAGCCAGGAACTAAAATAAGCATTAAAAATGACCGATGGAGCCATGGAACTAATATAAGCATTACAAATGATCGATGGAGCCATGGAACTAATATAAGCATTACAAATGACCGATGGAGCCATGGAACTAAAATAAGCATTACAAATGACCGATGGAGCCATGGAACTAATATAAGCATTACAAATGATCGATGGAGCCATGGAACTAGTATAAGCATTACAAATGACCGATGGAGCCATGGAACTAAAATAAGCATTACAAATGACCGATGGAGCCATGGAAGTAATATAAGCATTACAAATGACCGATGGAGCCATGGAACTAATATAAGCATTACAAATGACCGATGGAGCCATGGAACTAATATAACCATTACACATGACCGATGGAGCCATGGAAGTAATATAAGCATTACACATGACCGATGGAGCCATGGAAGTAATATAAGCATTACAAATGACCGATGGAGCCATGGAACTAATATAAGCATTGTAAAATGAACGATGGAGCCATGGAACTAATATAAGCATTATAAAAGGAACGATGGAGCCATGAAAGTAATATAAGCATTATAAAATTAACGTTGGAGCCCTGGAAGTGATATAACCATAAAATCAATAAATTAAAGTTTATGCAATTATCATGAGTCAATCTTCGCATTTATCTAAATCTCCGGAATAAGATTTAGCATCGTTTGCCCAATCGAGGCCAGAGAGACTCATATTAAGGACAAAGGCTCGATACATGTGTTATTGCAAGCACAATGGATGTTTTGGTAACATGAACCCAACTATTGGGACCAATTAAAACGCGTTTGATTCCATTTCTCTTTGGCGAAATTCGTTTTTTGAATTATCCGTGCCAGTGGGTGATTCCATTTGTGCAGTGGAAATAATAAAGGAAATTGGGCCATATTTCTCTCTGTCCTAGTGGTTTTTTTTAATAACTTATTTAAATTTGGCCATTTATTGATTGTTTTTTATGAAGTAACTCT
>NC_090737.1:124758511-124763511 GCF_036898095.1 Palaemon carinicauda | reverse complement strand
TCAATTTAGATTTCATATTAGCGCTCGAGTATGTTAGCTTTCCATATTGACGTTCAGTAGGAGAGAGAGAGAGAGAGAGAGAGAGAGAGAGAGAGAGAGAGAGAGGTAAGGAGGCTGTAGTTAATGTTAATTCATCCCTTTTGCGAAATTTCATACTTTAATGTTATCTAAATCAATTTTTTTTCTAATTAAGAAATATAGAATAACATCCCATAATCGAGATAATTCAATATGCAGATACGCACACACACACACACATATATATATATTATATACATATATATATTTATATATATATATATAAATACATATATATATATATATATACATTGTATACATAAGTTATATATATATATATATATACATACACACATACATAAATATATATATATATATATATATACATATATATAGACATATATATATATATATATATAAATATATATATATATATATATATATACATTTATATATATATATATATATATATATAGGTGTTTGAACGAGTATGTATGTATGTATGTATGAGTTAAAAAAATTCTTATTACTTATACAAGCATGTATAAGCTACTATACTATTATATATTACAATTACAATTTTTATAATTAATGTATTTCCACGGCGATTCTGATGTAAATCATTATTAAAAGCTAATTCTTTACTATTTCTATGATTACGGATTTAACAGTTATCAAGTTTTAGTTTTATAACATTTTCGTAAATAATTCCCGTAAAACTATTATTATTATTATTATTATTATTATTATTATTATTATTATTATTATTATTATTATTATTATTATTATTATTACTGAGTGGAAAGATCTTCAAGAAAAATAATAAAAACAGTCATGTCCTACAACTAGATAGCCCAAACACACAAATAAACTTTGCTGTAAATATCCAATCTCTCTCTCTCTAACTCTCTCTCTCTCTCTCTCTCTCTCTCTCTCTCTCTCTCTAGGTAAACGATTTCAAGAATAAGTTAGACAAGATCACAAAAACTCTCTAAACGTTCAAACCAAATTGCTCTACTCAAGAGCAATCGGATACTCCCTGAATAGGCTAAAACATCTTTGATATTTCCAAAATCTTAATAACTCCTTGTAACTCTCTCTCTCTCTCTCTCTCTCTCTCTCTCTCTCTCTCTCTCTGTGACACGTCACCCACACCGACTTTATTCTCATTTAAGTTGTGAGAATTTGTTCCAGGGAAGTTGTCAAAAAGACGCTAACATATTCCAGGAAGGTATTCTGGGGACCTTTCCAGAGATAACACTGGAAGCTTTTGCAGGAAGGAAAACATTCCAGAGAATTTGACCTGAAGGATATAGTATTCTATATAAATTAATTGATTAATTAAGTGATTTAGTTTTCTATAGCAAACCAATTAAACAAATCCATTTAAATAAAGATATTAATTTCTGTAAATTTGATTGATCAATACTAGTGTGCGCGACCCGTCAAAAATGACTCCTAGATATTTGGATAGATGTACACATATACATGCAACTTCCTCTCACGAGGGTATGACTACTCCCTCTTCCCCTTACCCAAGGGGTATATATATTTTATTATATATATATATATATATATATATATAAACACGCTGTTCATTATATATGAGAGATTAGTAAATAAATACACTGATCATCTGTATGACATAAGAAATTAAAAACAGAATTCTCTCTCTCTCTCTCTCTCTCTCTCTCTCTCTCTCTCTCTCTCTCAGGTTATTAATAAACATCCAACTGACTATATTTTTCCACATAATTATTTTTGTCAATAGAATCAATATCATTAATATTATTATTATTATCATTATTATTATTATTATTATTATTATTATTATTATTATTATTATTATTATTATTATTATTATTATTATTATTTTTACAATGAAAATGAATTATGGAATCCAAAGGAAGAATTACAAGAAATTTACATATTATTTATTTATGCATATATATATATATATATATATACATATATATATATATATATATATAGAGAGAGAGAGAGAGAGAGAGAGAGAGAGAGAGAGAGAGATTGATAACCATTGGCAAACAGTCCAAGAGGTTTATAGCTCCAATATATTTCCAGAAACTACTTGGGTTTGTTCTCCTCAGCTACTGAGGACTAAAGTTTCATCCATGATGGGATTAATGAGGAAGGATAAAAGGATAAAAGGATAAAAGGATAAAAGGATAATGTTCTGAACATAACACACGTGGTGTAACGGAGAGATCATTGAGAATCAGGGCAAACTCAAGATTCTACGACAATTGGTCGTATACATTTGGACATAAGATTTTTTTACGTATTTTGTTGTTGTTGTTGTTGCTGTTTTTGTTGTAGTTGTGATATTACGAAAGTTTGTCATGAACATTCGACCACTCAAAAATATAAAAAAATAACTTTTTTTTTTTTTTGAAAGTTGGTCATGAACGTTCGACCACCAAAAATATAACGTTTGTTGTTGTTGTTGTTGTTGTTGTTGTTGTTGTTAAAGTTGGTCATAAACATTCGTAAACCCAAACATTTAACGTATTTTGTTGTTGTTGTTGTTGTTGTAATATTGTGAAAGTTGGTCATGAACATTCGACCACCAAAAAGATATAATGTTTGTAGCTGTTGTTATTGTTGTTGTTGTTGTTCTGAAAGCTGGTAATAAACATTCGACTACCAAATAATATAACGTTTCTTGTTGTTATTGTTTTTTTTTTTTTTGTGAAAGTTGGTCATGAAGATTCGACCACCCAAACATTTAACGTATTTTGTTGTTGTTGTTGTTGCTGTTGTTATATAGTGAAAGTTGGTCATAAACATTCAGCCATCAAAAAAATTTTACGTATTTTGTTGTTGTTGTTGCGATATTGTGAAATTTGGTCATAATCATTCGACTAACCAAACATTTCACGAATTTTGTTTTTGTTTCTGTTGATGTTGTTGTTGTTGTTGTTGTTGTGAAAGTTGGTCATGAACATTTGACCACCCAAAAATATAACTTTTGTTGTTGTTGTTGTTTTTGTTATTGTTGTGAAAGTTAGTCATAAACATTTGACCACCCAGAAATTCAATGTATTTTGTTGTTGTTGTTGTTGCTGTTTCTGTTGTTATTGTAGTTATTGTGAAAGTTAGTCTTAAACATTCAGCCACCATACAATTTAACTTATTTTGGTGTTGTTTTTGGTATAGTTGTTATTGTTTTATTACAGTACTCTCTCTCTCTCTCTCTCTCTCTCTCTCTCTCTCTCTCTCTCTCTTCTCTCTCCAATTAGTGATTAATTTCCAAATTCTCTTCGTAACTTAAAGCCAAAATTTATAATTCAGGAGTTTATTGGATAAGCAAGCCAAATTACATTAATTAATCACTGACCTCTCAGTGAATAATGAATAGTACTCTGTAGGCGATGGTCATTATGGAATATATAGTAGCCGTTATACAAAGAGATAAATTTTTCGAGTTTCAGATATTGCTAAAGTTTCATATCAAAATTCGAAATTATATATTTGTTGGGGAAAATCACCTTTTTCTCATGTTATGACACTGCTAGAATTACTTAAAAGTTCTTATATGCAAGAAAGTAAAAGGAGATTTTTTACAGTTAGGTTTAATTTTTTTTTTATTTGAATTTTTTTTTTCTATTATGCTTCATATTTTATTGTTATTATATTTCGATCTTGTTAAAAAAAAATTGAATTTAATTTCCTAGCTTTCGCTCAGGAATGTATTTTTATTATTTTTTCAATCTCTAACCAACAATAAGGCTATTTGAATTTCGTTAATAATCATATTTTATACACAAGATTAAAACTTGTGTGGTGCAAATTGCATCAAGATTAAATGCACTTGAAACTTTCTAGAATGTTATAAATTTTAAGCTTAATTTCCATTATAGAAATATATATACATAAGTTCCAATATTTGACTTTGCACCTTTCAGTAAAATTGCTTCCAACACGTATACTGAAGGAAATTTTATCATAATTCTTACCCATTTGTTATGGAAAGGCTTTTTTTTATTATTTATTTTTTTTGGAGGGGGGGGGGGGAATCAGGATGCTTGGAACATTTTTTTTTTTATGATAGAAATAAAATTTAATCTTAGCAGATTTATAGGCGTAAATGTAGCATCCATAATCTTGATTAAATTCCAGGGGATAATTGTCCAGTTGTGTGTATATGTGTGTGGGGGTGGGTGTGGGGGGTGGGGGGTGGGGCTGCTTAGTGTATTTCATCCTGCTCAAGATGTTTTATAGAGTATAACGAACAATCATTGTTTTATATACCCAATACATGCTATCAATTACGGAAATGTTGTATAAGATTTTTCATAAGTCTGACTATTCTTTGCATTCAGATGTTCCCACACAGTACCATCCTGTTCGTAATGCTAGGTATGCAGTTAACTTTAATAGTCAGGCCTCCATTATGAGGCTCAATACTACACAGTATTCTAGAAGTTTTATTCCAGCTGTTACTAAGTTGTGGAAGGATCTTCCTAATCAGGTGGTTGAATTGGTGAAACTTCAAAAGTTCAAAATTGTAGTAAATATTTCTATGTTGAACATGCTGACATAAGTCTCTTTTTATTTTTTATATATGAAAGATGTTTTAATGTTGCAACTGTTCTTAAAATATATTATTTCAATTGTTCATTACTTCTCTTGTAATTTATCTATTTCCACATTTCCTTTCCTCAATGGTATATTTTTCACTGTTGGCACACTTGGGCTTATAGCATCCTGCTTTTCCAACTGGGGTTGTAGCTTAGATAGTAATAATAGTAATAATAATAAAATCCCTTTTTTATTACTCTCAGCTTTTCAACAATTCGTCCTCATAGGACATCAGTAATGAGAGTTGATTCCTTATCCACAGGGAAATCACTGAAATGTCGTGTTTTAAAACTCTAATACCGAACAAAACGGAAAATATATACGTATTTTGGGAAGGCCTCTGAAAGTTATTCCAAATAAAAAGTTATTTAAACTGC
>NC_090737.1:124736011-124741011 GCF_036898095.1 Palaemon carinicauda | reverse complement strand
ATATATATATATATATATACTCATATATATATATATATATGAGTATATATATATATATATATATATATATATATATATATATATATATATACATATATATATGTACTATATGTATATATATATATATATATGTATATATATATATATATATATGTATATATATATATATATATATATATATATATGTACTATATGTATATATATATGTATATATATATACATATATATATATATACACATATATATATATCTATATATATATATATATACATATATATATATATATATATATATATATATATATATATATATATACATATATATATATATATACATATAGTACATATATATATGTATATATATATATATATATATATATATATATATATATATATATATACTCATATATATATATATATATATATATATGAGTATATATATATATATATATATATATATATATATATATATATATATATATATATATACTCATATATATATATATATATATATATATATATATATATATATATATATATATATATATGTATGTATGAGTACGTATACCGGATTCAAGTTATATAGTCCTATTTTAATAAAAAAAAAACGCAACAATTCACTGAAAACCATCCCTCTATCTCTTCCAAAGTCTCCATATTGTCTCTGGAGTACATAAAAAAATTATGTATATATATATATATATATATATATATATATATATATATATATATATATATCAGCATAGTCACATATATGCATATATATATGTATGTATATATATATATATATATATATATATATATATATATATATATATATATATATGTACTATATGTATATATATATATATGTATATATATATACATATATATATATATATACACACATATATATATCTATATATATATATATATATATATATATATATATATATATATATATATATATATATATATATATATATATATGTATGTATGAGTACGTATACCGGATTCAAGTTATATAGTCCTATTTTAAATAAAAAAAAAACACGCAACAATTCACTGAAAACCATCCCTCTCTCTCTTCAAAAGTCTCTATATTGTCTCTGGAGTGTATCGCCCCTCGGTTCCCCTTTTAAGTGTCCCCTCAGATATCTCCTTCCTCTTTCTCTGTCTCCCCTCGTCTCTCTTTTGGCTGTCTTGGAGTGGTGGTGGAGAAGAGGATAAGTCAGCGGTTTTGGCTGACCGTCCATATTACTTCGAGGGGTTATGACCCGTACTTTTATGCTTTTATTAATAGATTTTTAGAAATATATACAGATATATATACTGCATATATATATATATATATATATATATATATATATATATATATATATATATATATATATATATATGTATATATATATATATATATATATATATATATATATATATATATATAATTATATATATACTTTTTAGGAGCCTGGAGTTTCAATTACAATATTCAGTATATATGTATGGATATGGGCTCTTAACACTCCAAACCAACATCTTCCTATCTTGCACACCATTTTCCATTCCTCAAGGTTCAAGCTCCAAAAACATTTTATGAAAACCACATTGATGTGGAATACTTCTGGTATCCTCAATTTCTTATCTGAGGTAAAATAAAGAAATAAGGGTAATGTACAAATTAATTAGTTTTCATCAGAAATTATTCACCTATAATGCAAAATGAGCCTAATGTCTGTTCCTACAATTTTGAACACAATATAATTTGTTATTAAACTTTTTAACTAGATATAACACAACATGATAATTTTGATATTAATAATAATAATAATAATAATAATAATAAATTCATTCGTTTTAATGATAATGATAGTTTTGATGATTTTAATAATATTAATAGTTTTAATAACATTCATAATTTTAATTTTGAACACAAAAAACTGCAACTTATTATTAACATTCTGAATACAATATATTGTAACTTTTTATTAATATTTTGAACGCCTTATACTGTAACTTGCTATTAACATTTTGAATACAAATTGTTATTAACATTTTGAACAAAATATACTGTAACTTGTTATTAAAATTTTGACCATAAAAAGAACTGTAACTTTTTATTAACATTTTAAATACAATATACTGTCACTAGTTATTAACATTTTGAACACAGTGTAATATTTTAACATAAATTTCATGTCCAATGTAGGACCCAAAAGTACCTTCCTATTCATTGGGAGAAATAACTCGTCTAAGGCTGTGAACACTAATTACACAACACTAATTTTATAAAGAAGGGCAATTGCAGTGAATTATGGTATAATTATGGGGTTATTAAGGCTTATTTTAACATGATTTTTCCATATCGCTTGTCATAATTAGAAGGTATCGTAAAACGAGAATTTGGAAGGTCTAAATATCTGGTTTTGGGTTATGAGACCTTAAAGAATGTGGTTTCTATTTTAGTATTGAAAATTGGGTTTCTTAGATCAATTTTGGTAGCAATAATTTTTGGTACTTGTATTAGCCTATAAGGAAACATTTTGACAGTAAATCATGTCTCTTTAGAAACATGAAACGTTAAGGTTAGATTTTCATTAAATAAAATGTCTGTACACTATCATTTATAACATAGAAAATAATGTTTCTATGCCTTTAATAGTTATTGATACTTGCCCAAGGGAATTTACAGGCAAATATTCAATATGTGTCTGTATGTGAGAAATGTTGTGGATAAGTCAATAAATAGGCATACCTTAAAAATAAAGCCAATTTCTCTCTCTCTCTCTCTCTCTCTCTCTCTCTCTCTCTCTCTCTCTCTCTCTCTCTCTCTCTCTCTCTCTCTCTCTCTAGCAGTTTTTTATCAATAAAGTAAAAAAAAAAAACTCATTTACTAAATATATTAACTGTACTTTTGATAATTGTTTTCATTATTTTCAAACAATCACGAATATTAGTCCACGGTCCATTCAAGTTTTATTTGTTCTTTTTTTTGTTTTTTTCTTAGGGTATTTTTGTAGTCAAAATACTATTTTTTTCGTTAATGTATTTTTTCCTTCAATAAACACACCATTCAAAAGATTTGTCTTAAAATGACACAAAATTGATGTTTATGGTAATATATTTTCCTTTCTCCATACGGAATTATTCAATACTGTAGCTTTTTCATATAGAGCTTTGGGGCTACTAGGTTTAATACGAGCATTTTTTTTTTTTACTATTTCCCTAGACCATGTGGCAGTGGACAGAATATAAAACTTTTTGATACAGAGTTAAGTTCTTTTCTGTAGATTTTCTGATGCTATTGAACACACACACACACACACACACACACACACACACACATATATATATATATATATATATATATATATATATATATACATATATATATATATATACAACTTAAATATTCTTACGTAATAAACATCCTGAACACTGTATGTTTAGCCGAAATCAATTATACCATAGTGGAAGAGGATACCTTTTATGTTTATTCCTATCATAAAGTATAATAGTATATTGTTTTCTTCAATTCATCAAAAACAGACACGTTCTTGTTTCTTTTTTTTTTTCTTTTTTAATATTCCTCATACATTTCTTATATTAAAAAAAATCTGTATTTCAACTAGCTTTAGTAATTTGATGTATCAGCTACCAAATACATTACAAACATTGATAATATGTATAGATAATGTCGAAGAAGATGCAATATAAGACTATTTGTATTCATAATAAAATTTTAAGGGAGATATTTTGTCATTTTGCATTATATATATATATATATATACAATTTAAATATTCTTACCTAATAAACACACTAAATACTAAATGTTTAGCCTAATCAATTATATAATTGTGAAAAAGGATATTTTTCATATGTATTCCTGTCATAATAGTATTGTTTACTTCAATCTATTGGAACACATGTTCTTGTTTCTTTTTTACTGGGAAGCAGTAAATAATTAAACCAAATTTTAGTAGTAGTTTATTTCGACAGCTACCAAAGACATCATATGCATTGATTTTTTGGGGGGAGCCGAATTTGTAAGCATACACACCATTGAACTCAGTAATGGTAAACACACCTTTGTTTTTTAATGTTTACATTTCCTATTGATTAATATGCGACAAAGCTATGTAGTGAAAGGAAAACAAGATAAAAAAAATTATTTGCTAACAGTAAATAATAATATTTTTTGGGGGAAAACCTATAAAATGACAGAAATAAACTGGCTTGTATATTCCACCTAACAAGTAAACAAATCGAATGCAATCACCAGCACGCAGAATGCTTGTAACACAAGCAAGATACTGGCGGTTTTTTTTTCTCTCTTTTTTTTCATGCTCTGAACTGGAACGGCTTTAATCATACGTCACTTTTTGTTGGGAAGAGAAATATGTTTGAAGTGAAAAGGAAATGGGGAGGAGAAAGGTCTTTGAAGTATAAGAACAAAATGGAGATTTTTTTTCACTAAGGTCTGCTAAATTAAAGTAATTCTTTTATGCACTGATTTGAAGAGCTATGTTGACACCGGCGGAGTAGAAGTGACACTTCGTTATTTTGTCAAAGGAGAGAGAGAGAGAGAGAGAGAGAGAGAGAGAGAGAGAGAGAGAGAGAGAGAGAGAGAGAGAGAGAGAGAGAGAGAGATGCTACCCTTTACTATCGTAACATATATGAAATTTATTTCCATATAATCTCATTATATAAAAGATGGAGGATTTGCCATAGAGATATAAAGTATGCTAGACGCCTTGATTTTACGCGTACCATAAGCATTGATACTTGATGGAGCCTTGGAAGTAATATATGCATTACAAATGAACGATGGAGCCATTGAAATAGTATAAGCATTATAAAATCAATAAATTAAAGTTTATCCAATTGTAATGAGTCAATCTTCGCATTTATCTAAATCACCAACATAAGAATTAGCATCGTTTGTCCAATGGAGGCCAGAGAGGCTCATATTAAGGACAAAGGTGATATACATCTGTTATTGCAAGCACAATGGATGTTTT
>NC_090737.1:124702689-124718011 GCF_036898095.1 Palaemon carinicauda | reverse complement strand
GAATAACCACATCTATATTAACTTATACATGAACAGTTTCCTTCTTTGGTTTTACATATCAACATTCCACCACCTAAATGGAAAACAAATGAAGGAAATTCCCATTTTCAGAAGTAGTGTCTCTCTCCACTATCTTATATTTAGTCAGACACCCAGTAAATCCAGGGTCTCTTGTTACCCCGTCGAATCTGATTTTATTTCATATTCAGCAGTCCCACGTTTCGTATTGTTTCTCGTTTATTTTGTATTCACCCCGCCCAGTTTTCGTATTGTTTTTCGTTTATTTTGTATTCACCAGTCCTAGTTTTTCGTATTGTTTCTCGTTTATTTCATTCTCCTGCATCGTGTGATATTATAGTAATTGGACGATAAAGAAAGGGGATGAAAATTGTAAAGAAAAGGGAGTAGGGAACGCAGTCTGGTGAAAGGGAATATGGTTAAAAAATTATTTACAAATTCACAGAAAATTTATCCATGTTTACTGAATATTTCAAGAACGTGATTTTAAGAAATGGAATAGCATAATAGAATAAACAAATGGAAAACAGGGGTGATGGGGGATAATAAAAATATATAAGGGAATATGATAAGAGAATGACCATGTAAAATGAAAATACGAGAACTTTTTATATGAAATAAAGAAAGGCTGGTAAATAAAACATAAAGGAGATGGGAAAGGGGAAGGTAAACATTAGAGAACAGGAAGACTGTAAGTTTATATCAAGATAAGAATTATACTTATTCGTGATATCATTATTTATGTGAAAATTGTCATAATATTTTTACCATTAAGTTTCCCGTTGAATAAAACACACTTTATATAGTATAGTATAAGACTAATATTATTTTTTACTTGTTCTACATATAGATAGTAAAATATTAGAGAAAATAGAGATTTTTAACGTTTTATCGAAGAAACTATACATTACTGGGTTTTTATAATGATATAAATGTTCCACTCTATTGCTTTTGTGAACAAAAGTAATAAGGAAGAAAACAACAGATTAACAAAACCGCATCGAATAGGGAAGATAAATTTAGGCAGTAGAATTAAAAGAAATACATATCACCAGTGTTTCAAGGAGAGATGAACAATTAAATGATTGATAAAATTGGTATGAATAATTAACCTTAATTCACACATTAATGTGAAATTTTTCCCCAACTGCAGAAGATAATTACAGGTTTTAAATCTTTGATATTTTTATCAATGGTAAAAATGATAACGGTTTGATGTATATCATTCCATAATATGACGTAAATTTAAATTTAATTCTGTTTTAAACAGATGATTACAGGAATTCATAATTATGTATCATACTTTAATGATGAAAAATCCAAAGCAAAATGGATAAAGAAAATGTCATATACAAAACATTTTATCATTCTTTTAGTTATTCAAAATCTTATTATTCTTCTCAGTCTTATACTTATATTGGGTTTTATTTTGTTGTTACTATTACGATGAAGATAGAAAATAAAGATGAACAATATCTCCTATATAATAAAGACCAAGTGTCGGGCTATATATATATATATATATATAATATATATATATATATATATATATATATATATATATATATATATATATATATATATATATATATATACTGTATATGTATATGTATATATATATATATATATATATATATGTATATTATATATAAGTATATATATATATATATATATATATATACATATACATATATATTTCTTTTCGGTCATGCTAGCTCTCCCTGCCCCTAGGGAAGGGGGGCCACTGTAATAGTCCTTCCCTTCTGAGGGGGGCGGGGGGGGGGGTTGCATTTGTGTGCGCTTGCGTGTGCTTATCTATCTAAATATTTAGCCATAATTTTTTTAGGGTTCGCGTATATATATATATATATATATATATATACATATATATATGTATATATATAATATATATATACATATATATATGTATATATATGTATATATATATATATATATATATATATATATATATATATTATATACATATATATATATTTATATATATATATATGCACATATATATATACAGTATATATATATATATATATATACATATATACATACATATAGTATATATATATATATATATATATATACATATATATATATATGTATATATATATATATCTATATATATAATATATATATATATATATATATATATATATAATTATATATATATATATACAGTATATATGTAATATACATATATATATGTGTGTATATATATAATATATATATATATATATATATATATATATATATATATATATATATATATATATATTTATATATACTCAATATAATGCTGAAAACAAGGAATAATGCAATTTGTATCCTTCATTGTAGTACCTTCCCAAAAGACCGCAATTATACTATAAGTATCGTATTTCGGAGTCTATTATATTAGCGAAGATATTGTACATCCTCTTAATGAGAATAAAAAAAAAGACTCGCGACGGAGTAGAATATCGCTAAAATATTATAAAATATTATAAAATATTATGAAATATCATGAAACAGAGAAGCTAAAACAATAATAAACAAATTAATAATGAAGTGCCTGCAGTGTTGTCTTCCAAAATTTCCCTAGATAGTCTGTTAATTTTTTTTTACAATTATTAAGCTCATATTCATTCATTTTTTTATGATCTATTGAAATAATCCTTAACTCTCCTCTTCTCCTCCTTCTACGCCTATTGACGCAAAGGGCCTTGACAATGATGATGATGATTGATTGATTGATTTAAAGGATTCGGGCATCCTGACATCTAAGGTCATATGATGATGATTGAAACAATATTTACCAGAATCCAACTAAGTCTTTAATGGAGTCGGAGTAATATTCCATCTTCTTTCACTTTGAATTATGAACAATTTCCTGCGTTTATTGGTTGATCATGTGGAGACCAACAAATAGATTCGTGTAGCAGCACTAATGGAAAAGCTTAAGGCCTTTTGACGTTCCACAAATAACACAAGCGGCTTTTAGTAATGCGTTCAATGCTAGAGTTCTTGAAAATCCGTCCTTTTTACAACAGCTTCTAAAAAGGAAATAACAAATATGTTGACCTCGTCCATGATTGTGATATTGATTTTGAAATAAAATACATTTATTTCTTTTATATCTTAAAGACCAACCACAAAGATAAAAACATTAAAACAACTTATAAAGGAGATAGCAAATCTATTTACTTGTCTATGATTGTCCCCTTGATTTTGAAATAAGAGTTTATTTCTTTTATTTTTTAAAGACTTCAACCACAAAGATGAAAACATTACAACAGTTTATAAAAAGGAGAAATCAAATATATATACCTGGTCTATGAATGTCGCGCTAATTTTGAAAAAAAAATATATTTCATCTATTTATTTAAAGGC
Organism: Palaemon carinicauda; assembly: GCF_036898095.1. Lineage (NCBI taxonomy): Eukaryota > Metazoa > Arthropoda > Malacostraca > Decapoda > Palaemonidae > Palaemon > Palaemon carinicauda. The sequence continues at coordinate 124,714,612 of NC_090737.1, read as the reverse complement.
TTTAACCACAGAGATAAAAACATTACAAAAACTTATAAAAGGGTCATACCAAATATATTGACCTTGTCTATGATTGTCCCACTAATTTTGAAATAAAAGAGTTTATTTTTATTTTTTTTTTTAGATTTTAACCACAAAGATAGAAAACATAACTTTTAAAATGACCAAACAAATATAATTACCTGGTCTATGATTATTTCTTTTATATCTTAAAGATCAATCACAAAGATAAAAAAAACATTAAAACAACTTATAGAAGGAGAGAACAAATATGTTTACCTGGTCTATGATTATTTCTTTTATAACTTAAAGATCAACCACAAAGATAAAAAAAAAACATTAAAACAAGTTATAAAAGGAGAGAACAAATATATTTAGCTGGTCTATGATTGTCAAACTGATTTGAAAAAAAAAGTTTATTTCTTTTATTACTTAAAGACTTCAATAACCAAGATAAAAACATTTAAACAACTTATAAAAAGGAACTAACAAATATATTTACCTAGTCTATATATTGTAACACTTTTTGAAATAAACGAAAGTTTTTTTTATTGTATCTTAAAAACTTAAACCACATGTATAAAATCATTAAAAACCTATAGGAAGAGCTAACATATATATTTACCAGGTCTATGATTGTCAAAATGGTTTGAAAAATAAAATCTTTCTTTTATTTTTTAAAGACTTCAGCCAAAAAGATGAAAAACACAAAAACAACTTATAAAAAGAAACTAACAAATATATTTACCATGTCTATATATTGTAACACTAATTTCGAAATAAACAAATGTTTATTTCTTTTATTTTTCCAAGACTTCAACCACAAAGATGTAAACATTAAAACAACTTATAAAAGTAGCTAACATATATATTTACCTTGTCTATGATTGTCAAACAGACTACAGAAAAAAATAAATCTTTTTTTTTTATTTTTAATGACTTCAACCACAAAGATAAAAACATTAAAACAACTTATAAAAAGGAACTGACAAATATATATGCATGGAGCATAAGTGGTACACTGATTTTGAAATAAAAAGTTTATTTCTCTTATTCATTTAAAGACATCAATTGCAAAGATAAAACATTATAATTTTATAAAGGGAGTTAACAAATATATTTACCTGGTTATGATTGTGACAATGATTTTAAAATAGGAAGAGTTTGTTCCTTTTATTTATTCAAAGACTTCAACCAAAGATAAAAAACATAAAATCAGATACAGAAAATATGAAATATGTGTGTGAATCGTAACTCTTGTAAAGAAAATACTTACAGGATGTGTCATTTCCTTCTTATCTTTTACTCTGAATTAAAAAAAAAAGGAAACAAAGATTGTCAGATATCTTCAAGATATCTCATTACCATGAACTAGTATACAAAGGATCACCAAAAGTATTGAGATTAATTACTTTGTATATTAGGAGTTCAATGGCAGGACATGATTAGAAATGAAACTATAGGAGAGATTACTCGAATGCCATATATGGTGAGATCATGATGAGGGCTAGATGGAAATGGTTTGGGGATGCTCTTCGCACTCCCCAAAAGAGATTAGTTCACCAAACGTTCAGCTGGGCTACACAAGGAACTATAAGAGTTGAAAGACCCAGACCTACATAGCTGAGGACCATGAAGGGGGAAGTAGGAGATGATGAATGGAGACGTATTGAATTAAAAGCTCAAGATAGAGACGACTGGCGAAATCTAATCGAGGCCCTTTGCGTAAATTGGTGTAGAAGGAGATGACGATGATGATGATTATGATATAATGAACACTATTAATTTACGGTGCACTCATCTTAGATTATTATTTACATATTCTATAGAACTAAGAGAGATGGTATTTTACTTATGTATTTTATTTTCTAAGTGTGTGTAAGGGGGGTTTGGCATTCTATTAAAGAACATATTTTCACTTTATTTTTCGTATTTTCTGCTCTCAATTGCCTGCTATTACTCACGGTTATCGTTTTTCATTCCCTCTGCGTTAGCTGAGCAATGAATGAATGAATGATTAGTGATTATCTGGCAACATAACATCAATGGCAATTGATACCGATTGGAGTATGTTAAATAAACAATTAATGAATAAATAGCTTAACAATGAATCATTTAAAACTTCATATATTATCTTAAAACGGGTAAGAATGCCAGCTTCCAATACGAACTTATAAAATTCCACTGGCATTATAAACAACGTCTCCTCCGAGAGCTAAGACTAGAATTTCAGATCAAAAACATAAAAAAATATAACTTAAAAAACATAAAATAAAACATACATTAATATAATTCAAAAAGATAAAACATTTAAGGGAGTGGCTCAAATGAATTTCCTGTCCTAAGTTCCCGTCTCACTTCCTGTTCTTCAAAAAGAAATGAAACTTCATTTAGATAATGCATCCGTTCCATTGTTTGGATGACTGTCTCTGCGCATGCGCTGGTCTAGTTTGAAATCGAAACGATTATTTTGAGAGAGATTTCATTCATCTTCCTTTCATTTCTTATATATCAAGAAATGAAAAACTTCAAGTAGTCGCGTCAAAAATAAGAATAGAATTATATTAACATGTACTCTAGTTTAGGAATGATTATTTTAGGGAAAATTAATTCATCTTCCTTCCCTGTTTTATATATTAGGAAATGAAAAACTTCAAGGATTTGCGCCAAAAAATAAGAATTATATTAATACGTACTCTAGTGTAGAAACGGTTATTCTAGGGACATTATAGTCCTCTTTTTTTTTCCTTTTATAATATCAAAAAATGCAAGAGTGAAAGTAGTTGTACCCAAAATGAGAATTATATTAACACGTCCCCTAGTGTAGAAACGATTATTTAAGGGACATTTTATTATGCTTCATTCCCTTTTCATGTCTCTAGGGCATTGTCCTCCTCGATAGGGCCATGTCACTGTGCCTTGCCTCTGCCATTCATGTGTGGCCTTTAAACCTTTAAATGCAAAATTAAAGTATCTATATAAAAAATAAGATTTATGTTAACACATACTCTAGTGTAGAAACTAAAAGACATAACTTCTCTATTATGTTTCTCTTGTGGCAGTAAAACTTTATTTTATTCACCTTTCTTCCACTTTTTCAAGAAATGCAAAACGGAAAGTAGTTATATCAAAAACAAGATTTATATCAACACGTATTCTAGTGTAAAAACTGAAGGACAACTCCTCTATTATGTTTCTCTTGTAGCAGTAAACATCATTTTATTCACATTTCTTCCACTTTTTATATCAAGAAATAGAAAAATGAAAGTAGTCGCATAAAAATAAAATTTATAATAAAACATACTCTAGTGTAGAAACTGAAAGATAAAACTTCTCTATTATGTTACTCTTGTGGCAGTAAACTTAATTTTATTCATCTTTCTTCCATTTTTTCAAACCAAGCAATAGAATAATGAAAGCAGTTATACAAAAAATAAGATTCTTATCAATACATATTCTAGTGCAAAAACTGAAGGACATAACTCCTCTATTATGTTTCTCTTGTGGCAGTAAACTACATTTTCTTCATTTTTCTTTCACCTTTTAATATCAAGAAATGCAAAAATGAAAGCAGTTATACAAAAAATAAGATTCTTATCAATACATATTCTAATGTAAAAATTGAAGGACATAACTCCTCTATTATGTTTCTCTTGTGGCAGTAAACTACATTTTATTCATCGTTCTTCCAATTTTTCATAACAAGAAATGCAAAAATTAAAGTAGTTGTATCAAAAAGAATATTTAAATTAACACATTCTCTAGTGGAGAAACAGAAAGACATAACTCCTCTATCATGTTCCTCTTGTGGCAGTAAACTAGACTCCTTTGCTGTTCCTTTCACTTAAACTTTCAGGAGTTGACGCAGGAACCAAGATAAGATGATCTTTGGGTATTAAGGTAAAAGCTTCCTCTTTTTTATGATCTTTTAATCCAGACTTTCCATATGAAGGATTTACTGAGAATTTATTCTTACTATCGATATATATTGGAAGTTTCTTAAGAATTCTAGTTCAATCCATATATATTAATAACTTCGAGTTATGAAAAAAATCTTTATATAGTATTTTAAGTTGATTACAGTTGGGTAACTATTTTTTTAGGCAATCAAGAAGGACTTCTAATATACTGGATAAGTTTGATGCCCTTATAAAGTAGCACTTAAGAACCTCGAATTAAGATTACTAATGGAATGGGCCTTTTTATGAGATTCAATCTTTAGATACATACTTAGACTGATCAAAATATGTGTATTCTCTATATATCGAGTAGAGTCATAAACATGCACATACATACATACATACATGCATTCATACATACATACATACATACATACGTATATATATATATATATATATATATATATGTGTGTGTGTATATATATATATATGTGTATATATATATATATATATATATATATATATATATATATATATATATATATATATATATATACATATATAAGCATATATATATATATATATATATATATATATATATATATATATATATATATATATATATATATATATATATATATATATATATATATCATCATTAGGATTCTACCGAACATATACCATTAAAACAATCATTTAATAAACTATATTAAGAAAAACTAGTCGCCTACAATAAAAGGTTAGTGATAATTAAGATCCTACAATTACAAGATTTATTTTGTTATTCTGGTAATACAATGTTAGTGCAAATAGGCTGCTAGAAATTGAAGAATTTGTTAAATACAAAATGTCTTATGTGTCACATTTTCAAGATTACTACAGTAGTATCTATTTCCTCACGTTTTGTAGTTGAATATGTTATTTCTTTCTCGATATTTACAGACTTAACAAATCTATCATATGTTTATTATCTCTGGGACCATCTTTACTTTTAGAGTTGAACTTTCGAGAAATATGATATATCAGTTATGTTATTCGTGATCCCTATCTTTCATATCATTTGTAATTTGTTTTTTTTACCTCTTTGCGAGGAAATTCAACGCAGGGTGTATTTGGAAAAAAAATAGAATTTAGGTAGATTGGATTATGTTCTTCAAGTTATGTAAATACTTCCAAAATTAATTCCTCATTTCTCTAAACTGGGTTAAAACGAAAATAAAAATCCCCAATAGCAATTAAGACTTTTTAATCAATTAACATAGTTTAATAAAGCTGTTGCTATTAAGGTAGATAGATAGATAGATAGATAGATAGATGTGTTTGTGGCAATTTCAATTTAAGGCAACTACCGACGGTACCATAGTAGGGGAGAATGATAAGTGTTTTGACAATGGATGCCTAGAATAGATTGTATGAAAGAGTTATTGATTCATCTCGACTTTCCGGAAAGAAAGGCTGGAAATCGTGTAAACATAATGAAAATATGAGAGTTCCAGCTTTAGAGACGAATAATGTATCATACGATGAAATGAACAAGATGAATGGAAAAAAGGTTTGAAATATGTAGATACAGAGAAGTGGAAGAAAACATTTGCAGAGATAAGCTCAGATAGTTGGAGGAAGGGCGAGATAATGACCCAAAAAGGGCTGGACACACGGAGATAAAGAGGTTTAAAAGTCAGTCAACCTATGCTTGGACCAGCGTGGACCAGTCAATGGCTTCTGGTTACTCAGAAGGCAGACCTAATGATATTACGTTAGATATATCATGCCATGAGCACGCCACGAATTCGAGCCCATAAATATTGCTATTATGTGATGTTTACACGTGGCTACTAAAGGTACATAGTTATGTGTAGTAGCCAGTGTTACGGAAGTGGCCTGTTGGTAACGTCCTTGCCTGGTGATCGCCAGACTGAGGTTCGAGGTCCGCTCAAACTCGTTAGTTCCTTTGGTCGCTGCAACCTTATGAGCTAAAGATGCGGGTTTGGGGGAGCCTATACGTCTATCTGCTGAACCATCAGCAGCCATTGCCTTGCCCTCCTTGGTTCTAACTTGGCTGGAAAGGTTCTTAGGTGTATATGGTCAGTCTCTACTCTCTATGGCATTGTCCTGCTTGATAGCGGGATGTCACTGTCCCTTGCCTCTGCAATTCATGTTTATTATATCTGGGACAATCTTTAATTTTAAAGTTAAACTTTCGAGGAATATAATATATCAGTTATGTTATTCATAATCCCCATCTTTCATATCGTTGTTTATAAATTTTTTTTCTCTTCGTGAGGAAATTCGACACAGGGTATATTTGAATAAAATAAAATCTGAGAAGGAAGGTTGATTGGACTATATTCTTCAAGTCCTTTGTACATTTACAAAATTAATTTCTAATTTCTCTAAACTAGATTAAAGCCAAAAAATCACCAGGAACAATTAAGACTTTTTAATTAATTAACATAGCTTAATAAAGTTGTTGCTATTAAGGTAGATAGATAACTAGATAGATAGATAGATGTGTTTGCGGCAATTTCAATTTAAGGCAACTACCGACGGTAACAAAGGAGAGGAGAATGATAAGTGTCTGGACAATGGATGCCTGGAATAGAATGTACGAAAGAGTTATTGATTCATCTCGACTTTCCGGAAAGAAAGGCTGGAAATTGTGTAAACATAATGAAAATATGAGAGTTCCAGCTTTAGAGATGGATAATGTATGATACGATAAAATGAACAAGATGAATGGAAAAAAGGTTTGAAATATGTAGATACAGAGAAGTGGAAGAAAACATTTGCAGAGTCAGGATCAGATAGTTCGAAGAAGGGCGAGATAATGACGTAAAGAGAGCTGGAAAGATAGAGATAAAGAGGTTTAAAAGTCAAAGTCAACCTATGCTTGGACCAGTGTGGACCAGACAATGGCATCCGGTCACTTAGAAGACAGACCTAATGATATTACGTAAGAAATTTCATGTAATGAGCACGCCATTAATTCGAGCCCATAAATATTGATATTATGTGATGTTTACACGAGGCTACTAAAAGTATATAGTTATGTGTAGTAGCCAGTGTTACGGAAGTGGCCTGTTGGTAACGTCCTTTTCTGGTAATCGTCAGTCTGGGGTTCGAGTCCCGCTCAAACTCGTTAGTTCCTTTGGTCGGTGCAACCTTATGAGCTAAAGATGGGGGTTTCGGGGAGCCTATAGGTCTATCTCCTGAATCATTAGCAGCCATTGCCTGGCCCTCCTTGGTCCTAACTTGGGTGGAAAGGGGCTTAGGCGTATATATGGTCAGTCTCTACTCTCTGGGGCATTGTCCTGCTTGATAAGGGAATGTCACTGTCCCTTGCCTCTGCCATTCATAAGTGTCCTAAAAAAAAAAAAAAAAAAAAAAAAAAAAAAAAAAAAAAAAAAAAAAAAAAAAAAAAAAAATTGCTGACAGGGATTTTCTCCTTCATTAATTAAACAAGGAATAAGGATGAGATCATTACCTTACCAAATCTTCGATCCAGCCATTAATAATGAAAAAAAAGCATAATGTTAAATTCTTTATAGGACGTGGCCCAATATGTTAGACTGTAAGAATGAAAAAGGTCTCTATTGGGTAATAGCCTTTAGAAACATCTAAGCGTGAGTAAAAAAAAAAAGGATCCCTTGGGTACTAAGCGAAAGGATTTTATAACTATCGCCTTGTAAGAGGAATCCTAATTAATGCCGTGTTGTTGTTTTTATTTATTTATTTATTTTTTTTTTTTTTGCTGGAGGCGCTGGATCTGAATAGGAATATTGAACATTACTAAAACCATTAACTTATTATTTCATTCTCAGATTATGGGTATATACATATACATATATATATATATATATATATATATATATATATATATATATATATATATATATATATATATATATATATATATATATATATATATATGAGTGTATGTATACATTACATGTGATGAAAAACATTGGTAACATAACATTACATTTTGAATAACTATCATCATTCTATATGAATAAAAATCAACTAAACGGTTAATATCTCAAAAGTTACCAAATTGTTTGTCAGAAAATTATTTTTGTTAAAAAGAACACATGTCAAGTATTATGGAGTATACATCAATAAATATATCAAAACATATAGGCTTATATGAAGCTAATGGTTTCTAAAGGTATTAATGTATATGATAACACTGTCAAAAAGAGGATAATTTTCCTTTCAGGGTTTTTGAAAAAAAATGATTTGTAAACAAGTGTTAGGCCTAATCTAATTTTTTACAATAAATATTATCTATGCGAATATCAAACATAATTATTTGATTATCAGAAGATGCACATACTATCTCTCTCTCTCTCTCTCTCTCTCTCTCTCTCTCTCTCTCTCTCTCTCTCTCTCTCTCTCTTTCTTAATTCAAAGTGTCTCGATAGCTTTATTATAATGCAATTGCCAAACTCAATAGCGTCGTCTCCCGCAGCTCTGTGTATGAGGTATCTGCAGTGTGGTTCAACAGGTTAGCGGACCAATATTGAGGATCAACAAGTGGCCACTTCCACACAGACGTAGCAAATTTCAGTTTCATTTCATAATCATTTATATATGAGAGCGAGAGAGACAGAGAGAGATTTTAGAGTTTTATTTGGAATTTAATGAACACACAGAGAGAGAGAGAGAGAGAGAGAGAGAGAGAGAGAGAGAGAGAGAGAGAGAGAGAGAGAGAGAGAGAGAGAGAGTTCCAAATTATATTTGAATGAAAAAAGAGACAGAAAAGAGGAGAGAGAAGGAAAGAGAGTTTTATTTCCAAATGAAATTTGGATGCGTAGTGAGAGAGAGAGAGAGAGAGAGAGAGAGAGAGAGAGAGAGAGAGAGAGAGAGAGAGAGAGAGAGAGAGAGTTCCAAATTATATTTGAATGAAAAGAGAGACAGAAAAGAGGAGAGAGAAGGAAAGAGAGTTTTATTTCCAAATGAAATTTGGATGCGTAGTGAGAGAGAGAGAGAGAGAGAGAGAGAGAGAGAGAGAGAGAGAGAGAGAGAGAGAGAGAGAGAGAGAGAGAGAGGGGGGGGGGAATAGTTTTATTTCAAAATGAAATTTTAATGAATAAAAGATTATATTAACAATATTTAACAATAAGATGCGATATTTTTATATCAACAAACTATCCTTCTACCTACCACTACATATTATGTTGATTAATTTATATAGGAGAGAGAGAGAGAGAGGAGAGAGAGAGAGAGAGAGAGAGAGAGAGAGAGAGAGAGAGAGAGAGAGAGAGAGTTTTATTTCAATATTATAAGAGATCGATCACGTCTATCATATATTTTGTAGGATTTAAGGAGTTTAAAGTCAAAGCATGAATTTGATAACTAAACGCCTTTTATATCGTAAGTACATTAAGTTGAAATTCTTAATCATAGGAGCTTGAATACTTATAAAAACCTCATCATCATCATCATCATAATCTTATCCTATTACTTATAAAAATCTCAGAGGAAAGAATTTTTCCATTACCTTAAGAAAGTGAACTGGAATCGCAAAAATTAACAAACGAAAAGCCACTTATTTCTATATTATTATTATTATCATTATCATTATTATTAGTAGTAGTAGTAGTAGTATTACTAGCCAAGCTACAACCCTTGTTGGAAAAGCAAGATGCTAAAAGCCCAAGGCCTCTAACAGGGAAAATATAGCCCAGTGAGGATAGGAAATAAGGAAATAAGTAAATGAGAATAAATTAACAAATTAACAATTAACAAATTAACAATTAACAAATTAACAATTAACAAATTAACCAAAAATCATTTAAGATCTTGATGTTATTTGCACTAAATGATCATGAAATATGAACTATAATGCACAGAAGGCAAAAACATACATATCATCTGCTCTCCCTCTTCGTCACTATCTTATGCACTAAAGAGGATATAATAGAAGCAAGTGTTTGAGTTTTAAAGGTGGCTCATTAATAACAGAGGCAAGGGACAATGACAATGCCTTAGTTAGAAGGACAGTGCACTAGAGACTGACCATATGTACATATGATCAGCGCCCAAGTCTACTCTCCACCAAAGCTAGAGCCAGGGAGGGTCAGCAGATAGACCTATGTGTTCCCCCAAATCCCCCATCCATAGCTCACACGGATGGTGAGGTTGCAGACACTACCAAAAACTATCGAGCTTAATCATGACTCGAGCCCCAGTCCAGCAGATCACCAGGCAGAGACGTTTCCAATAGGCTACCACAACCCTGGCTTTAACAAATAACAATGAACACTTATTTCATTTTGAATTGTCTCATCTGCACTGGATGTAGATATATGGAGGTATATTACTTGTTCTATTTTCAATAGAAGTTGGATATTTTAATGAAAAAATTATAAGGTTGCTTTAAAAAGCACAATGATACTAGTTTTTAATTAAGGAAACTGGATAAACTATCTCAAAACAATTGTATACAAAATTACATTATCATCTTTTCAAGTAGTACTACCATTATTTCTAAGTTATCTTATTTCAATTGTTTATTACGGTCTCATTTACTTTATTTATTTCCTCTCCTCACTGAGCTATTTTTCCCTGGTGGAGCCCTTGGGCTTATAGCATCCTGCTTTTCCAACTAGGTAATAATAATAATAATAATAATAATAATAATAATAATAATAATAATAATAATAATAATAATAAAAAGATTACTTGTAAGGAATAATAAAGACATAATGCCAATATACAAAAACCAGAATATACTAGATTAAACACTTATACGAATATTTCTTATTAGTAATCGATCGAATAGATCTTAAGCCTATCATTGGAAAAGAGAAAAGGCAAGAAGAATGAATAACGAGGTGATAGTTTCAGTAAGAGGTTAAATTGTATGTTGTGAATTCTTCGAATTTAAGTTGATATTAACTTGTTTGAAGTTATTGACCTTATTTATATAGTAGTTTGGTATTTAGAAAACTGTACAAGTTTCTATTTATTTTTAACTAATTTATCAAAAAGGACCAGTTAAAGGATCAGCTTTCTATTTCTTGCAAAACTATTTATTATTATCCATATAATCATATTTTGGTATTGCAGACGTTTTCATTTGTATATACTGTAGAGCTATTAATAAAAAGTATTCCTGTTTATTTTTAACTAAATTATCATAAAGGACCAGTTAAAAAATCAACCACATATTTCTTTTAAAACTATTTCTATTATCAATATGATAATACTTTGGTATTAATTAAGAAAACCGTAGACGTTTTCATTTGTATAAAGTGTAGACCTATCTATGAAAAACGTTCTTGCTTTAATTTTAACTAAATTATCAAAATGGACCAGTTAAAGAGTCACTTTTCTATTTCTTCTAGAACTATTTTTATTATCACTATAATAATACTTTGCTATTGATTAAGAAAACCGTAGATGTCTTCATTTGTATATAGATCTATGAAAGGCGTTCCTATTTACTATTAGATAAATTAGAAAAAAAAATATTTCTAGATTAACCATTTTCTAGAGCTCTATTTTATTTCACATATATTCCTTTATTCTATTTCAAAAACTCTAAGCAAAAATTAGATAAGAAAAAGGGATAATCAATAATCAGTCATTACCTGAAATCAAACTCTTCAAGAAGAGGTCTTTGGGAAAGTTGAGATCCAGAATGGCTCTCGACTTGGGTCTTCTGGAAGACGAAGAGAAAGGAAGGAGGGAGGAAGAGAGGAAGAGAAGAAGAGAATGGAACCTTCGGGAATCACAAGAGATGTGATTTATACTCATTTCCTCCTTCATTGACGCCCTGTGAAGACGAGAGACCTGCTTTAATTAAGTACCACTGGAAAGTCATTAACTAATTTCAGAATGGATCGGTTGGAGATTTAGGGATGGAGCGGTTCTGGGATCTCGCTATTCGTGATTGAATATATTATTGTTGTTATTATTATTATTATTATTATTATTATTATTATTATTACTATTATTATTATTATTATTATTATTATTATTGTTGTTGTTGTTGTTGTTATTATTACTAGCCAAGC
>NC_090737.1:124687689-124697689 GCF_036898095.1 Palaemon carinicauda | reverse complement strand
ATTGGCATAATTCCCCAATACGCGATTTGGCTTCATGGATGAATGAGCTCATGTGTAAGTCATGCTGATGAGATCGAGGAATATAATGAAAGAGGCAATGAAATGGGCAATGAAATAGGCAATTAAAGAGGCAATGAAATAGACAATGAAATAGGCAATGAAATAGGCATTGAAATTGTCGATGAAAAGGCAATGAAAGAGGCAATGAAAGAGGCTATGAAGTAGGCAATCAAAGAGGCAATGAAAGAGGCAATGAAATCATTCAGGTGCATACGAGTGCAAAGCAACATACAAATTGAGTAGTTTAGATTTGTATTTGAAATTTGTTTTCTCGGAAATTACCGTAAATGTTTTTTTTTATCATCCAATATTCTTCCTTAATGACCGGGTATCTTTTTTTATATCCATGTGTTACTGTTACCTGAAAAATAACATAAAAATAAAATGTCTAAATTTTTTTATTATTATTTTTGCTATTGAAATTGATAAATGTGTAATTAAATAACGCGCATTGATTTAACATATGTTTAAATGTTGAATTATTATTACTTAAGCATCCTATTGAAATTGATAAAGGTGTAATTTAAATTATGTATAATAATTGGCTGATGTATAAAGCAATCATAAACACATATAAAGCACCATTAATATCAATATTAGCCCACTACTACTGCTACTACCACTACTACTACTACTACTACTACTAATAATAATAATAATAATAATAATAAAGGACTTGAGAGCATCCCTATAAATGAACCTTTTAGAAAATTAAGTCGGCGTTTCTCAAAGACCAAAAATTCTTTCCAAAGAATATTTCTCACGAATTAAAATCCCCCTCGTCACCAGAAATACTTCATCCTATTCTTCTTGACCCGAGGAGCAAAGAATGTAAGATATTCCTGGACCCATCACCCGCCAACGTTTACTTAAGAACATGAATGCAAGGGGGGAATAGTCTCGGGAGCCGGGGAAGGGGGGGGGGGGAGCGGAATGGTCCCAGAGGGGTGTTAAAGTACTCTGGGGTGAAAGAGTTGTGGACTCTATTTGCATAACTGACCTGACCTTACACGTACGAAATACCTGCTTTAAAGATGTGTGTTTCTTTAGTCGCTGGGTATATTCTCCCCCCCCTCCTCTCTCTCCTCTCTCTCTCTCTCCTCTCTCTCTCCAGGAACTATATATATATATATATATATAATTATATATATATATATATATATATATATTCTCTCTCATATATATACATATATATATATATATATATATGTGTGTGTGTGTATATATATAATTATGTATATGTGTATATATATACATGTATATATATACATATATATAAATATATATATATATATATATATATATACAGAAAGAGAGAGAGAGAGAGAGAGAGAGAGAGAGAGAGAGAGAGAGAAATATGTGCATGTATGTTTGTGCATGTGGATTGTGAGAAACCCACAGTAACATCTTAATTTCTCTATTACTTCTCCTTAGTTTTAATTTCTCCCTTTACTTATTCTGGTGCATAATTAGAATGCCAACGAGAACTACCGCAATTTAGTGAAGTACAGATTCCAGAGTGGCCCGGATGGCGACCCTTCTCTTCTAAGTACTCGTTCAAGGCAATGAAAATCGGTGGGAGTAAGATTAAACAAATGAGATTTCTGAGAAAATGTGATCCATATTGTTAATATAAGACCTTTAGTTTATATGTTAAATAGCTCTCTTGCTTGAAGGTACACTCGCGTACACTATCCTATCTAATGCCTCTTCCACTTGTTTTGTTAAAGATTTTATGGTTTATATAAGAAATATTTATTTTAATGTTGTTACTGCTCATGAAATATTTTATTTTTCCCCGTTTCCTTTCCTCACTGGGCTATTTTCTCTGTTGGGGTCACTGGGCTTATAGCATTCAACTTTTCCAACTCAGGTTGTAGCTTAGCAAGTAATAATAATAATAATAATAATAATAATAATAATAACCAACCTTCTTTCTCTGCTTCTTGTTAGGTAACACGTTTGGAGAGAGGAAATGGATGGATATGATATATACTTGGATATCCCTCATTAATTTTTCTTATTTTATGAGTATATTACGCAATGAAATATTGTTAATGAATCTATTATACCCAGACTGTAGTGGACATATATATGGTCGAAAAGGGTATATTACATCATAAAAAATATTGTTAGAGAATTTATCATATCTAAACTCTAGTGAACACATAGGTTAAAAAGCCAGTTTGTCTGCTCGAAACTAATCATATTAATGAAATGGTGAAAATGTATTAAAACCAGTTTCTGGTTTTACATCAGAAACCAACTGATATGCAAATTTTCTTCCTTGATAACTAAACGCTTGTATAGAATTTGCCCGAAGTTGGGTTGTGGTGCCCTGGTGGTAGCGTCCTTGCCTGGTGATTGCCAGACTGGGGTTCGGGTCCCGCTCAAACTCGTTAGTTCCTTTGGTCGCTGAAACCTCACCGTCTTTGTGCGCTAAGGATTGGGGTTTAAGAGAGCCTTTAGGTCTATCTGCTGAGTCATCAGCAGCCATTACCTGACACTTCTTGGTCATAGCTTGGGTAGAGAGGGGACTTGGGCACTGATCTTATATAATAAGGTCAGTCTCAAGGGCATTGTCCTGCTTGATAGGGAGATGTCACTGTTCCTTGCCTCTACAATTTAAGAGTAGCTCTCTTCTAGCCACCTTATAAAACCAAATCAATTCAATTTGGAACTAATTCAAAAACTATATATCATACCAATCTTTCCTTGTTACTTATTATTTATAATATAACCTTTTTGAATGTGATAACTTTAGCACTAAATTATTATTAAAATCCATGCATTGTTTTCAGTATAGTTACTGAGAAACCACAGGATCAGTGTATCAAATCAGTGGGCAAGAGTTTACAATAGATAGCATCAACTACCAATAAGGCTAAACAGCATAAAATCAATGCAATCTAGTTCGAATCTAGTTTCCATTCGCATCTAGGCTGAATCAAATCAAAGAAAATCCTCTCCTTTGATTTTATTTCCTATACTTTCCAGTAATTCACCTGTTGTTTCTTCACTTCCTCCTCACATTCCTCTTCTTCTTCTTCCTTCTGCTCCCCCTCCTTCTCCTCCTCCTCCTCCTCCTCCTCCTCCTCCTCCTTCTCTTCATATACCTCTTTCTCTGTTCCGTCGTTCATCTCTGATCGTTGCGCCCCTTTAAGCCGAGGAAGGGGTAAAAAACTGCCTAGCTGGAATGTCTTGGGGCCTTCCAGGTAAACATTTGGAAATTCTCGGCGGGCTTGCAGGGATTCTTACGTTGCGTTTAATAGTAGTCTCTGGTACTTTACGTGATTTTAATGCTACTTCACGAACACTAATGAGCTGATAAATCATACTTTATATTACTTTAATGCTTCTATAATGTTATCTTGGTGTGTTCCAAAACATAGAAGCTTTGGAGTACTCTATGTGTAATGAGGTGATAAGTGGTATCCTTTTAGTATTAATATTGGCTAATTATCGTAGTTTGATGACACCTCGTATATAAAGGATTACTGCAGATACCTGAACACGTTCAGTCTATGGGAGGGTAACATAATCTGAATTTAGTAATCTGCTTGAATCTGAACTGAACCAGCATCAGTATTTTCTTCTGCAATGGTTCGAAATTTCGGAAGATTACAAACACACATCTCTCTCTCTCTCTCTCTCTCTCTCTCTCTCTCTCTCTCTCTCTCAGTTTAGTAGGCCAAATAATTTTGAATAAATCCAAACAAAGTTAGTTATCTTGCTATGCCAATAATTGGATTTCCTTTTATTTGATTATATACTTTTCAGATTATGAAAGTTGTAAAGAACAAAATTATTCCTTATCTAGGAACAATTAATATATTTTGCCAATTATTTGGATGAAATTATGAGAATTTATACGAGCGTCTCCTTCACACCTAATAATTTTCTTCTGCTCTCGAGTCATTGATATAATTCTTAAAAGACAAAGGAATAATAATATTTCATATCGAATATTACGTCTTTTCGTCGTCTTTAATAAAAACAAAAAATTAATATAGTAATGAAAGTCATTCTGAATTTTTCATTCATATGCTATCTGAAGTTAATTCATAGATCACTGTCATCAACAAAGGATAACAAATTACACGAATTCAGGTCTTAAGAATAGTTGTCATAATTAAGGGTACATTCGGGCACAATGTTCTGTCTTATTTCTCTCTCCCCGGTCATTTTTTTTCTTTCTTTTTTTAAGTGTTTATAGTTTATGAAAGATCTAATTTAATGTTGTTACTGTCCTTAGTATATTTTATTTTGATTGTTTACTACTTTTCTTGTAGTTTTTTATATCCTTGTTTCCTCTCCTCACTGGGCTATTTTATCCTGTTGGAGCCCTTAGGTTTATAGCATCTTGCTATTCCAATTAGGGTTATAGCTTCGCTTTTAATAATAATAATAATAATAATAATAATAATAATAATAATAATAATGGTAATAATAATAATAATAATAATAATAATAATAATAATAATAATAATAATAATAATGATGACAGCATTTCATCGCCAGGTTTCTCTGATAAAATTAATTGAAAACCATGTCCACGTATTATTTTTTCTTATCACCTTCCATCTAACTAACCAACAGTCAGGCATTATTGAACTGTGAATTCTTGGAAGATATCCACTCAACTTCTGCGAACATAACATGATTAACATTGAACATTGAACATTTTCTCTGTGGTACGAGTAAGCATTATTCTACTCGCATGTATAAAAGGTATGTTTTTAACTAGAATTATATTTTTGTCGCGATAATAACACAGGTTTTTTTCTTAGTAAATCCTCAGTTTTTACCAAAACATATATATTAAGTATGTTCTATGTAGTGTCGTGGAAAATTCTCGTAACATTCTTGAAATTTTTTGTTGGGGGGGGGGTGGTCGGTATTTACCACTAAAATATATATGAAGTATTCTCTATGAAGTGTCGTGGAAAACTCTCGTAACATTTATGAATTATATCTGTCCTTTTTTTTGGGGGGGGGGGGGGGGCTAGGGGCGGGGGTTCCGGTCTACAACAAAATTTTAGCAATATACATTTCTACCATTCAATGAAAAATATATCTGTATTTTATCAACGATTCCATTGATTAGATTACTGTTTTCATTTTTATTGTGATTCGATAAAATATTTCCTTTTATTTTGAAAAGCATATTTTTTTCTTCATTTTTACCACCATAGGTCAAAAGAAAATAGTGATATATTGAATAGTATTATAGGGCATATGTTCCACTGTTTTTAACAAAGAAGCTATAACAAAACATAAGAAAGATGAAAATATACATATACATATTAACGCATATAAGTCCATATGAGCATATAAAGTATATATACTCGTACGTATACGTATACATGATTACATTGACATTTAAGCGTTTATAAAATTCTTTTAAGACATACCGCAATATATATATATATATATATATATATATATATATATATATATATATATATATATATATATATAAATATTAACATATATATATATATATATATATATATATATATATATATATATATATATATATATATAGGCACACACATAAATACATATACATATATATATATATATATATATATACATATATGCATATACATATATATATATATATATATATATATATATATATATATATATATATATACATATATATATAACATATATATGTATATATATGTGTATATTTGTGTATATATATTATTCATATGTGTATATATGTGTATATATACATATACATATATATATATATATATATATATATATATATATATATATATATATATATATATATATATATACATACATATATGCCCGGAAGAAAATACAAAAACTCCTTAATAAATTTGCAACACTTTCTGAAAATACCTCTTCACAACTTCGACTCCCTCGTAACTACAAGAAGAAGAAGAAGAAGAAGAAGAAGAAGAAGAAGAAGAAGAACTACAACCAAACCCAACAACAAAAGGAACTCGAACCTATATAAACTTCAGGGATCGAAGACACCAAAAGGGGGATCCAGACCTTTTGTCTCTTGGGTTAAACTTTGAAGTTTGAACACGCTCGTCGACGCCTGTTTACTTGTCGTCTCGGGACTTTATAGGAAGATCTTTATTTTTTTATGTTTTCGGGGATAGGCCTAGTCTGTTGGAAACGCTTCCCCTTTTCCTATTTTATGATACGTCTCGTGTTTCAGTTTAGTATGAACGGAAAGGTTAGAATGAGAAAAGACTTTGTAACGGGCCGAGAGAAAGTTGTGACTCAAAGGCAGTATGAAAGCAACTGAGTGAGTTTATTATAGAACACTTTCCTTTATATTCAAAAGCTCTAGGCAACAAGAATTTTCATGTTTAAAATTGACACTGTTACAGAGGAGAAAAGCAGACATGTTTATTCTGGTTCTTTTTAGTGCGAGGGGAGAGCGAAGATACAAGCACATAAATAGACTATGTACGATCGTGTGACACACGGTTGGTACAACTTATTGTTTTTGATAGAATTTGGAAGTTAATTAAAGGGAGAGAAAAACAAAAACATATCCATGATTAAACGAACTGGCTATTTTGCAATAAGAAAAAAAAATCCTTTTCCTATTGTATATGGCTCATGTTTGAGGTTAGTATGAATGGAAAGGATAGAATTATAAAAGACGCTACTATTTTTTCCGATAGAAAATGAAAGTTAATTAGAGCGAGACAAGAGGAAAAACATATACAAGATAATTCAATATGAATTTTTTTTTTACAATAAAAAAAATCCTTTGCCTCTTTATGATATTGCTTGTGTTTCAGGATAATATGAATAGAAAGGTTAGAATTAGAAAAAAACTCTTCTATTCTTTCACATCGTATATGAAAGTTGATTAAAGCGATAGAAGTAAAAAATCCATAACCGAAATAATTAAATAACTTTTTTATATGATAAGAAAAAATTATAGAAATTAAAAGTACACATGTTTCGTTAGGATAAGAGAAGGTGATATCCTTTTCCTGAACATTGTTCCTGAAGGATGTGTTTATTTCGTTACGTAGAAATTCCCTTTTTTATGGCATATCGGGTTACATAAGGGTAAATCAAAGGGAACTCTTTCTTGGAACTACGGTTTTTATCTTCCTTTTTAGATATTATTGATAAGACACCTTAACGAGAACTTGAAAAATTGTTGAAATGTGACATGTGAGATTGAATATGAATTCTGGTATACAAATATATTATGAATATGACCATAGAAATATCTATAAAGAGAGATATGATGTGAGTGTCAAATTATAATTCAGATATAAGTATATGGACCGAAGATTTTTTTTTATGACACTTCTATAATATCTTTTCCGTGAGGATAAGGAAATGTAAAGTATTTGTGTCAGAGACAGAATATCAAAGAACAGTATTTTTATTTCTAGGTCTATATAATTAAAATATATGTTTATTTTCCATTTATTTTAGATTACTTGTGATTATATATATAAATATATATATATGTATATATATATATATATATATATATATATATATATATATATGTATATATATATATATATATATATATATATATATATATATATATATATATATATATATGTGTGTGTGTGTGTATATACGTGAATATATATACATATACATATATACGTATATATATATATATATATATATATATATATATATATATATATATATAGAATATATATATGTATATATATATAAACCTATACATATACATATATATATATATATATATATATATATATATATATATATATGTATGTATATATATATATATATAGTCAATCAGGGATTTTTACATAATATTAGTGATAGATTAGCCGCTATAATATTACTGAATTAGTATTAAATTACATATCGACTTATGCAATACCTTGTTTATGCCCCTTCTTAAGACGAAAGGACAAGAACACAAGATCATACGGAAATGGTTAATAGGTCTATAAATGCGTGCGTATATATATATATATATATATATATATATATATATATATATATATATATATATATATATATATATATATATATATGTGTGTGTGTGTGTGTGCGTATCTTTATATATATATATATATATATATATATATATATATATATAAATATATATATATATATATATATATATATATATATATATATATATATATATATATATATATATGTGTGTGTGTATGTGTGTGTGTCTCTGTGTGAGTGGTGATATATATATATATATATATATATATATATATATATATATATATATATATATATATATATATATGTGTGTGTGTGTGTGTGTGTGTGTGTTTATGTGTGTATGGAGGAGTGTTTGTGTAATCAAATGGCTGCATTTGTTGTTGTTGTTGTTGTTGTTGTTGTATTACAATAAAGGACAATGGATAGAAATCATATGTACTTATCTTATTTCTTAAAGAATCTATTAAGATATTACAATAGATTCTCGTCTTAGATAATTTTTGCAACCACGAAATGAACCGTAAAATCCAATTCATCCCCAACAGCGTTACCAGGTAATGTCTTTATCTTTGCATAATTACTTGATGACCAACAATCTCTCAAAGCATTCGCCAATCCTCTCTCTCTCTCTCTCTCTCTCTCTCTCTCTCTCTCTCTCTCTCTCTCTCTCTCTCCTATGGATCAACCCATAACTTTATTTACTTTTCACTATTGACACCAAATGCCAGTATTAGAGTAAAAATTATATGAATAACCGTCAAATATCTTTGAAATTCTCGTATTTTTTTCTATCGATATTTCTAGTTATCTTTGTTCCTATAATATCAAGTATATGGTAAATATAATAATATATCAACAGTAAGAAACGCTTCAGTAAAAAAAAAACTAATGTGCTGATTTTTTAAATGAAATATATTACCTGAACATTCATTGAATTAGGACCAATGAAAATTAGTAATACAAATTTATAATACATACACACATTCATACATGTTTCAATTATAGTGGTCATTTTCGTACATTTCATCTAGTATACACACACACACACACATATATATATATATATATATATATATATATATATATATATATATATATATATATATATATATATAGATAGATAGATAGATAGATAGATAGATAGATAGATATCTGACAGTACCCGACAGTTTATAAACACAAGAGATTTATTACGATGAAGAATAAAAGTTCAAGAGAAGCACTAATAAAAAGACAGTAACAAGCAGCCACTTATCCTTCGGTCTCAAAAATGCTTAAGCCGAGACAGAGAAATATGGAGCCTGTCAAATGACTGCCATGTGAACAGAGACCGTAAAAATTTGTCGTCTCATTTTTCAGTGTTTACTTTGTGACTCCAGTTTCCCATGAATATTGATGCATTTGTATATATATATATATATATATATATATATATATATATATATATATATATATATATATATATATATATATATATATATATATAAAACATACATACGTATATTAATATCACGAATTGCTTATTTACTGCTAAATCGTCCCTGTCAAAGTACACGCAGAATAAGGAAGTCTTCAGTTTCCTCTTGAAAGCTTTAATGTCTTCAATTATTCGGATGTCTCGTGGGAGCTTATTGTATAGTCTTGGATCCGCATATTTGAAGGATTTAGAGTCTATAGTAGACATGTATATAGGTTT
Organism: Palaemon carinicauda; assembly: GCF_036898095.1. NCBI lineage: Eukaryota > Metazoa > Arthropoda > Malacostraca > Decapoda > Palaemonidae > Palaemon > Palaemon carinicauda. The sequence goes on along the minus strand of NC_090737.1, from coordinate 124,687,962 downwards.
CAATAGTTTGAAACCATCTGTAACTATTTTTGTGTCAACACGATTTGTTGTCTGAGCAATATGTAGTAATTCTCAAAGGTATTTTGGACGACAGGTTCTGATAACTTGGTGGGTTACTTACATTTTTCAAATTCAATCCTCGTTTTAATCCTTTAATCGGTAGCCAGCGTATATCAATTGGTATAGGGGAGATCCATTCTCTAGGTGGGACACCTTTTATCATTCTTGCTCCTCTGCTTATTATATTTTGTAATTTCTTAAATTGTACTTTTC
>NC_090737.1:124667689-124680189 GCF_036898095.1 Palaemon carinicauda | reverse complement strand
AACACAGACTGCTTTATTCTGATGCAAACTGTTTGACTAATCACTAGGCTCCTATAATAATCACCCTCTTGGACAGCTTTTGTGTTCCTGATAATCCTCCTGGTTAGTGCAGTGATATCGTGTTTGCTTAGCATTCGCATAGCGGCAGATCGATCCCAGCCCGGGAGCGTGAGTTTAAACAGTTTACTGAGGAGGCCATTGCTGTGGTTAGGCACCACAGTGGGGAAGTTGGGCTTGCCCGGCTGATGTTCTGGTGAGTATGTATCTTTTATTTGATAGAGGTTCTTGTGATACAGATCAACTAAATGCTGATGTATGGCATTATTATTGCGGTGAACTTGTATCTTCTAAAAATCTATTCTATATCCTTATAATAAATCCAAAACTGCAACGAGGTTTGGAAATGTATTCAATTTATGCAAGTTTCTCCAGAAGCGTAAAGCTTAGAGTTTCTTAGAAGAAAATAAGAAATGGCTTTAAGATATAGCGAGATGTGTGGCCTGTAATATTACTGACTCAAAATACCTTACTGGAGGGTGGATCTATATATAGAAAAACAATACAAATCCATGGTAGGAAACAACTTAAAACCCTGTCTTCTTAAAAACAAATTTGAAAAGTCCTAAAAACAACTATTTCATTATATATCTTAACTAACATTCCTATAGGAATGTTTTCTTTTTAAATAACGCTAGAGATATTCCTAATATCAAAGCCTTATACATAACAACATAAGTGCACAAAGATTTGACTTATGTTATTTGTGTAAATCAGAGACTTTCCTATCACGTGGGAAAACAACTAACCCAAGTTGTTTGAATGATCGGGCCTTAATTACTCAAAAGAAATTCTTCTAAAATATTTTGGATCACTAAAATCTACAGATTCAAACATCTCAAATATTCATGGAATGCTAAGAATCCACTGGCAAATATATCACATCTAAAAAACATCCTCTGAATGTGGGTGAACAATATCAGTGAGGGGCGAAAATGGCTTACTTTAATAAATTTTTAGTTTATATTCTTAAATTTTTAAATCAAATTGCCTGAAATTACATATGAAATGAGGCTGTATATCAGTTTACTGAGATCGGTGTTTCTGTATGTACATGAATCGTGGTATGACAATGAAACAGTATTCAACCAATTTTGTAGATTTGAGAACAAATCCATCAGAAAAATATTGGGAGTTAAATGATAGGACAAGATTAGAAATGAAACTATAAGAGAGATTACTCAAGGGCTATATATGGATGACATCATGTGAGATCAGGGTGAGGGGTAGATGGAGATGGTTTGGGCATGCTTTTCGCAATCCCCAAGAGGGATTAGTTCACCAAACATTTAACTAGGCCTCAAAGGACACTAGAAGAGTTGGAAGACCCTGACATACATAATTGAGGATTATGAAACGTGAAGTGGGAGATTAAGAATGGAAAAGTATTGATTTGAAAGCTCAAGATAGAGACGACTGGCGAAATCTAGCCGAGGCCCTTTGCGCCAATAAACTTAGGAGATGATGATGATGATACTTAAATAATCCTTTGGGGATTATCTCTTATCTTTAAAAAGTGGTAAAAAGGAAATCCATTTCAGGATTTCTGTTTAAGTATTCCCAGCAAATACCATCTTGCTTACTTTACGATTAAATTATTGTTTATTACATTTTTTGTTCTCTGGTATCGTCATACAAGAATACCATGTATTACCTTTTTTTTTTTAAATAAGTATCCTATGTTAATAAACGTCAATCAATAAAAGTAAATTCTTCTTTATCATCATCATCATCATCATCATCATCTCTTCTTATACCTATTAATGCAAAGGTCCTCCGTTAGATTTTAGCTTGAGTAAAAAAAAAGGAAAATTAGCTGCTGTTGATGATTGCCTTAAAAAAATAAAATAGATATATATCAATAAACATAAATCCATAACGATAGATTAAAAAGAAAAATTTTATGATTTGAAAAAAAGAAACTATGAAACTATATTGCATGTTTGAGGCACAGGGGAATTATTTGGGTTCGACCAACCTTATACGACAAATCTTTCTGACATTAACTAGTTTCATCAAGTGATCATTAACTGGTAATATCCATACTAATTATGCATTGCTTACACCAGACAATTCTGCTTTGAAAATTAATGAGGAGCGCAGTAGCAATTATGCCTGGCATGTAGCGAAATAATAATTAGCATCGAATCATTGTGATCCCTTGCAGATTCAGAATGTCATTTTGTATTCGTTAATTCATCAACAATGATTGAAAAACACTGTTCTTAGTATCCCATTAACTTTCAATTTATATAAAACGTACTCAAACAGGGCTATATAACTTCATATTTACATATAAAATAATAGAATCATTATTAGAATGGCAGGCGTAGTAAAGCTTACTGAGGTGATAAGAGTATCACGACTGAGATGGTTTGGGCATGTGTTGAGGATGGATAGTGGGGAGAGAGTGAAGAGGGCATGGGAGTGACCTCTTAGGGAGAGAAGATCAAGAAGAAAGCAGAGAATCAGATGGCGAGATGAGGTGAAGGATAATACGGAGAGAAGAGTTTTGATCGAAGAGGATGCCTTTGATAAAAGGTATTTGAGAGGGCGCATCAGGCAACCGACCCCTTAATGTAGAGATAACGCTGGGAAAGAAATAGAATTTAAAATAGAGTTTATGCCACTGTAAATACTAAGGAGAGTTGTAATGGATACCCCATTGTCTTAAATGTAAATATAAAATAAAATCCAATACAAACACTTCAAGATCCTTGTGTAGTCTAAAAATAAATATGCATCTCCGTTTTTTAAACTAAAGATTATTAAATGTTTACCCCATCCCGTCAAATGTTTGACTATTTCCACTACACTTAAGATAAACTGAAAGAAATCTTTCTCATTAGATTCTTACTTTAATAGTTTCATCCTATTTCTATTCCCAATGACTCAACCTGATTATCATGTAATCATTCACTTTCGGTTTCAAATAATTTGCTTTTCATTGTATTTTGTGTCTATCTTTATTAATTATAATGAATTAATTTGAATGTTTTTTTTATCCCTTTGAAGCTAGAAAATTAGATACAATTCTGAAACGATGGCTTTTAGTAATAGAATGTGTAAATGCAATATTTTTCTATTCTAATCTCTCTCTCTCTCTCTCTCTCTCTCTCTCTCTCTCTCTCTCTCTCTCTTTATATATATATATATATATATATATATATATATATATATATATATATATATAACGAGAGAGAGAGAGAGAGAGAGAGAGAGAGAGAGAGAGAGAGAGAGAGAGAGAGTGTGTAGTAGTAGTAGTAGTAGTAGTAGTAGTAAAATATTGCAATTATACATTCAGTTACTTAAAACCATCGTTTCACAATTGAATCCTGTTTTCTAGTTTCAAAGGGGTAAGAAATGCAAATGAATTCATATATATATATATATATATATATATATATTGTAAAGGAATATGATTAATTGAGTATAAAATTGCAGAAAAGGTTGAAAATTGATATTTTCATAAAAAAGGTGTACACTAGCCAACAGATGGCAGTACCGCTTGTCTGTAGTCACCAAGGATAATGTACCGAAAAATTATATTTAGTACATGGATGTCTAGCGTGAGTCGAGTATATAAAGCCCCACAACGGTGATTTTCGGGGGAGTCGCAACAAACGAGTGATAATAAGTGTATCAAGTTTTTAAGGAATATATGGTAATGTATTGTTTATCCATTTGGACGTTTTCTTGTGTGATGTAACGTTGGTTGCCACTAACTGTTTGATGTTACTATAGTGTACTATATGTTGTGATTATGTAAAGCTTTGCGACTTGGGTATTCTACGGTGAACTGCAGAAATTAGTGATTAGTAGTCTTGATGAAGTGCTGTTGTGTAATGCGTTTGTAATTGGTTTATTGTTCTGTTTGTAACTTTGTTCTGTTTGTGACTTTAATTTCTTTATTAATTGTTATTAAAGTACATTTTAAGTTATTATGGGTTATCACTCTTTCCTGATATATTCTGCTCGTAAATCCTTAGTATAAGAGATTTTGTTTTCTTATGTTACATGGGGGCCTGTCGAACGAAACCCGAACGTATCCCTATTAACTTATCCTCGGTGTTAGCTCATTTTTGCCAACCGTTAAATTACGTATCCCTACTGTTAATTGCTTTTTAGCACTTCCATATACTTTAAAGAGGGGGGAGAGTTGTGATAGTGTTAGCGCTATATTTGTCTTGCTGTGTTATTTTGAGCAGGTTATTAAAGATGTTTGATTTGAAAGATTTCATACGTAGTCCTAGTGGTGAAAAGTTAGAAGGTATTACTAAAATAGACTGGATTGTTCTAGCTAGGTACTATAATGTAGAAGTATCAGAATCTGCAAGGAAGCAAGAAATCTCAAATAAAGTAAGTGAGGCGCTAATGAATTTAGGCATTTTGTCTGATAAGGAAGCGTTGTTACTAATGAATTGGGAAAAGGAAGAAGCTGATAGCCAGCAAAGTGCTAGTGATAATAATACAGAGGATAGTACAAGTGAAGAGGAAGGTGCCAAAGCCGTACGTGAAAAAACCAAGTCACTTAAGGTCAAACCAAAAAAGTCTAAACTTGTTTATGAAGGGATGAGTGTTGAGCAGATGCAGATTCATTTGCAAATAGTTAGATTAGGAAATGAGAAAGCTGTCGAACTTAAAAGATTAGAAGCTGAGGTTGAGCAAAAGAGGATAGAACTAGAGATAAAGAAAATTGAAGTAGAAGGAAAGTCCAAAGTAGCACTAAAGTCTTTTCAGGTAGACAACGCAGTAAAAAGTGTGCCCATTTTTGTTGAGAATGAAGTAGATTCTTTTTTTTTACAATTTGAGAAAGTAGCAGAACAGCGTGAATGGCCGAGAACGTCGTGGAGCACGTTGGTTCAAACCTCTTTTCGAGGAAAGGCTAGGGAAGTATTTGCTGCCTTATCTTTGGATGATTCTAAGGATTATGAGAGAGTTAAATCTGAGGTTTTGAAAGCTTATGAATGGGTGCCTGAGAGGTATAGAGAGAAGTTCAGAAGCTGGATAAAAAGAGATGGTCACACTCATATGGAGTATGCACGGGAACAACGCCTGTGGTATGATAGGTGGATAAATGCCAGAGAAGTTAATGGTGGTTTCGGTAAACTTCAGGAACTTATCTTGCTTGAGCAGTTTAAGGATGGTATTAATCCACTTATTAAGACATATTTGGATGAACGTGATGTAGATAATGTGGTTGAAGCCACTAGATTGTCTGATAATTACGCATTGACCCATAAGCTGTATCATACTGACGTCACTCCTAAAATTGGAAGGAACAGAGTGTGGGAAGAGCGTCAAAATTACAAGGCACAAGGTAAGACTACGAGTTCACAGGTATCATCAGGGGGAGTTTATAATAAATCCTTTAATAGAGGTTTTAGAGGGGCAAGTCAAAATAGTTATGGTCCTAGTGTTAGTGCTGGAAAAGCAGGATCCAGTGGAAATGATCAGTTTACACCCCGTTATCAAAATGTAGGCGAAAATTTTAGAGATTTTGTATGTTTCAGTTGTGGCAAACCAGGACACATCAGTAGGAGTTGTCCACATCGCACAGAAAACCGTCCAATTCAAGTGGTAAATAAAGTTAAAGATAAACCTGTACATTCTAAGAAGGATGATCATAAACCTGAAAATACTATTGCATTGTTAAATCAACCGCAAGCATGTGGTGACATTAGTCCTTGTTTGTTTGCTTCTCCCCTTAGGCCAGGTAAGAGTTACTGTAACAATAGCATTGATAATAATGTATGTAATGTTGATGAGAATATTGGTTACAAAATGGGTAACAATTGTGTTCAAAATGTTAATAATGTTGGTTATGTTGAGACTAATGTAAAAGAAAATAGAATGGCATTTCCTGAAGAGAGTACCAAATCCAAAGGTACTGAATTGTATGACCCTTTTATGGGAGAAGGTTGGTTACACCTCCCTTGTGTTGAAAAAAAGAAAGTAAGGTGGTTAAGAGATACCGGAGCGGTACAGTCTGTAATGGTAAGAAATATGTATGACCAGTGGAAGGATACTGGAGAGTATGTAATTCTGCGTGGGTTTGGTCCTGAATTCTCGGCTCCATTAGTAGAAGTAAAGTTGGAAACTCCGTTAATTTCGGGTTTTGTTAAAATTGCTTTGGTGAGAGAAATCCCAGTGTCGGGAGTAGAGTTAATTCTTGGAAATGATTTATGTGGAAACAAAGTTTTTGGTAGCAGTAATCCAATTTTGACAGAAAAACCCTCTAATTCTTCATCTATTACAGAAGTTGAATGTACATTTCCAAACATATTTCCTGCTTGTGCAGTTACTACAAGAAGTAAGAGTGCCGAAGGAAAGGTAAAGGATGACGACGGTTTGGATTTACAAAACTTGTTTACAGACAGTCCAGAAACACATGTAAGTAAAGTCAGTACTCCTTTGCGAATGCTGAAAGTTAATAAGGAAGAATTTGTTAAATCTCAAATTGAAGATGAGAATTTGAAGGTAATAAGAGATAATGCCCTTGTTGATATAAATGATATCGAGAAGGAAGGCAAGTGTTACTTTGTTAAGGATGGAATCCTAATGAGGAAGTTTAAGAGTAGAAATGTTAATGATGTTGTAGAACAAGTGATTATTCCAAATAGTTATAAGAATTTTGTTCTAGGTATTGCTCATGACAGTAGTTATTCTGGACATTTAGGTATAAACAAAACTTATGAGAAATTATTGAGGTATTTTTATTGGCCTAAGATGCACAAAGATTGTAGTGAATATTGTAAAAATTGTGATTTATGTCAAAAAGTAGGTAAAGCTCAACATGACCCTAAAGTGATGCCATTGCAACCCATTGAAGTTCCAGGTGAACCCTTTGAAAGACTGGTTTTGGATTGTGTGGGACCTCTTCCTAGGTCTAGTAAAGGCAACGAGTATTTGCTGACAATTATGTGTAGTGCTACCAGATTTCCAGAAGCTATTCCTTTAAGAACTGTGAGTGCTGATAAGATAATAGAAGCACTTAATAAGTTCTTCTCGCTGGTTGGTTTGCCAAAAGAAGTACAAACTGACCAAGGAACCAACTTTACGTCAAAAAAGTTTAAATCATTTTTAGCCTGTCAGAATATTAAGCATTGCTTATCATCTCCTTATCACCCACAGAGCCAAGGAGTGGTCGAACGATTTCATCGAACCTTCAAAACCATGCTTCGCACGTACTGTTGTGAAAATGAAAAGGAATGGGATGTCTACATCCCAATGTTGCTATTTGCCGTTCGTGATAGCGTACATTCATCGTTGGGGTATTCTCCTTTTCAGTTAGTATATGTCCATCAGGTAAGGTCGCCCATGGAGGTGATAAAAAATCAATTGATTTCAGATGAAAAGGATTCTATCACTTTACAAGAAATGAAGGAAAAAATAAAGAAAATATGGAAAGTAGCACATGAGAATCTCGAAATGGTACAAGAAGGGATGAAAAGAAACTACGACAAAAAGGCTGCAAAACGTGAACTCGACATCGGAGACAAGGTTCTAGTGTATCTCCCTACATCTGGTAAGGTTTTTAACCAGAAGTATATAGGACCTTGCACGGTGAAAGAAAAAGTAAGTGATGTTAACTATCGAATTCAATTTCCTACAGGACGAAGGAAAGTTAAAACTTTCCATATTAACAAGTTGAAAAGGTATAATGAATCCAGTGGAGTGTTGTCAATTGCAAAAGCGGATGATGAAAAAGATGTTGAAGGAGAATTTGAAGTTAGGATAAAAAATACTGAGTATTTGAGGGATTATGAAAAATTTAGTAAATTGTGTATTCATTTATCTGATGAGCAGCAGCAGGATTTTAAAGTGCTTATTAAAAACTTTTCAGATCTGTTTTCAGACCATCCAAAAAGGATAAAAGGAGTACAGCATAAAATCAGGTTGGAAGAGGAGACTCCAATAAGTCAGCGTCCGTACAGAATGTCACCGAGGCAACAACAACAGTTAAAGACCGAAGTTGCTTATTTGCTGAAACACGGACTAGCAGAGGAAAGCCATAGTGAATGGGCTAGCCCATGTATTCTAGTCGACAAACCTGACGGAAGTGCAAGAATGTGTACAGACTATCGAAAGGAAAGTGCTTGTTACCAACGACGTGGCAGTCTCCGATAGTTGCTGAATGGTGGAAGTGGCTAATGTTTAAGACTGTACGAGTGAAAATTCAGCATGGACTGAGGAGAGAGCCGCGGAGTTTAAAGGGGGGGAATGTAAAGGAATATGATTAATTGAGTATAAAATTGCAGAAAAGGTTGAAAATTGATATTTTCATAAAAAAAGGTGTACACTAGCCAACAGATGGCAGTACCGCTTGTCTGTAGTCACCAAGGATAATGTACCGAAAAATTATATTTAGTACATGGATGTCTAGCGTGAGTCGAGTATATAAAGCCCCACAACGGTGATTTTCGGGGGAGTCGCAACAAACGAGTGATAATAAGTGTATCAAGTTTTTAAGGAATATATGGTAATGTATTGTTTATCCATTTGGACGTTTTCTTGTGTGATGTAACGTTGGTTGCCACTAACTGTTTGATGTTACTATAGTGTACTATATGTTGTGATTATGTAAAGCTTTGCGACTTGGGTATTCTACGGTGAACTGCAGAAATTAGTGATTAGTAGTCTTGATGAAGTGCTGTTGTGTAATGCGTTTGTAATTGGTTTATTGTTCTGTTTGTAACTTTGTTCTGTTTGTGACTTTAATTTCTTTATTAATTGTTATTAAAGTACATTTTAAGTTATTATGGGTTATCACTCTTTCCTGATATATTCTGCTCGTAAATCCTTAGTATAAGAGATTTTGTTTTCTTATGTTACATGGGGGCCTGTCGAACGAAACCCGAACGTATCCCTATTAACTTATCCTCGGTGTTAGCTCATTTTTGCCAACCGTTAAATTACGTATCCCTACTGTTAATTGCTTTTTAGCACTTCCATATACTTTAAAGAGGGGGGAGAGTTGTGATAGTGTTAGCGCTATATTTGTCTTGCTGTGTTATTTTGAGCAGGTTATTAAAGATGTTTGATTTGAAAGATTTCATACGTAGTCCTAGTGGTGAAAAGTTAGAAGGTATTACTAAAATAGACTGGATTGTTCTAGCTAGGTACTATAATGTAGAAGTATCAGAATCTGCAAGGAAGCAAGAAATCTCAAATAAAGTAAGTGAGGCGCTAATGAATTTAGGCATTTTGTCTGATAAGGAAGCGTTGTTACTAATGAATTGGGAAAAGGAAGAAGCTGATAGCCAGCAAAGTGCTAGTGATAATAATACAGAGGATAGTACAAGTGAAGAGGAAGGTGCCAAAGCCGTACGTGAAAAAACCAAGTCACTTAAGGTCAAACCAAAAAAGTCTAAACTTGTTTATGAAGGGATGAGTGTTGAGCAGATGCAGATTCATTTGCAAATAGTTAGATTAGGAAATGAGAAAGCTGTCGAACTTAAAAGATTAGAAGCTGAGGTTGAGCAAAAGAGGATAGAACTAGAGATAAAGAAAATTGAAGTAGAAGGAAAGTCCAAAGTAGCACTAAAGTCTTTTCAGGTAGACAACGCAGTAAAAAGTGTGCCCATTTTTGTTGAGAATGAAGTAGATTCTTTTTTTTTACAATTTGAGAAAGTAGCAGAACAGCGTGAATGGCCGAGAACGTCGTGGAGCACGTTGGTTCAAACCTCTTTTCGAGGAAAGGCTAGGGAAGTATTTGCTGCCTTATCTTTGGATGATTCTAAGGATTATGAGAGAGTTAAATCTGAGGTTTTGAAAGCTTATGAATGGGTGCCTGAGAGGTATAGAGAGAAGTTCAGAAGCTGGATAAAAAGAGATGGTCACACTCATATGGAGTATGCACGGGAACAACGCCTGTGGTATGATAGGTGGATAAATGCCAGAGAAGTTAATGGTGGTTTCGGTAAACTTCAGGAACTTATCTTGCTTGAGCAGTTTAAGGATGGTATTAATCCACTTATTAAGACATATTTGGATGAACGTGATGTAGATAATGTGGTTGAAGCCACTAGATTGTCTGATAATTACGCATTGACCCATAAGCTGTATCATACTGACGTCACTCCTAAAATTGGAAGGAACAGAGTGTGGGAAGAGCGTCAAAATTACAAGGCACAAGGTAAGACTACGAGTTCACAGGTATCATCAGGGGGAGTTTATAATAAATCCTTTAATAGAGGTTTTAGAGGGGCAAGTCAAAATAGTTATGGTCCTAGTGTTAGTGCTGGAAAAGCAGGATCCAGTGGAAATGATCAGTTTACACCCCGTTATCAAAATGTAGGCGAAAATTTTAGAGATTTTGTATGTTTCAGTTGTGGCAAACCAGGACACATCAGTAGGAGTTGTCCACATCGCACAGAAAACCGTCCAATTCAAGTGGTAAATAAAGTTAAAGATAAACCTGTACATTCTAAGAAGGATGATCATAAACCTGAAAATACTATTGCATTGTTAAATCAACCGCAAGCATGTGGTGACATTAGTCCTTGTTTGTTTGCTTCTCCCCTTAGGCCAGGTAAGAGTTACTGTAACAATAGCATTGATAATAATGTATGTAATGTTGATGAGAATATTGGTTACAAAATGGGTAACAATTGTGTTCAAAATGTTAATAATGTTGGTTATGTTGAGACTAATGTAAAAGAAAATAGAATGGCATTTCCTGAAGAGAGTACCAAATCCAAAGGTACTGAATTGTATGACCCTTTTATGGGAGAAGGTTGGTTACACCTCCCTTGTGTTGAAAAAAAGAAAGTAAGGTGGTTAAGAGATACCGGAGCGGTACAGTCTGTAATGGTAAGAAATATGTATGACCAGTGGAAGGATACTGGAGAGTATGTAATTCTGCGTGGGTTTGGTCCTGAATTCTCGGCTCCATTAGTAGAAGTAAAGTTGGAAACTCCGTTAATTTCGGGTTTTGTTAAAATTGCTTTGGTGAGAGAAATCCCAGTGTCGGGAGTAGAGTTAATTCTTGGAAATGATTTATGTGGAAACAAAGTTTTTGGTAGCAGTAATCCAATTTTGACAGAAAAACCCTCTAATTCTTCATCTATTACAGAAGTTGAATGTACATTTCCAAACATATTTCTTGCTTGTGCAGTTACTACAAGAAGTAAGAGTGCCGAAGGAAAGGTAAAGGATGACGACGGTTTGGATTTACAAAACTTGTTTACAGACAGTCCAGAAACACATGTAAGTAAAGTCAGTACTCCTTTGCGAATGCTGAAAGTTAATAAGGAAGAATTTGTTAAATCTCAAATTGAAGATGAGAATTTGAAGGTAATAAGAGATAATGCCCTTGTTGATATAAATGATATCGAGAAGGAAGGCAAGTGTTACTTTGTTAAGGATGGAATCCTAATGAGGAAGTTTAAGAGTAGAAATGTTAATGATGTTGTAGAACAAGTGATTATTCCAAATAGTTATAAGAATTTTGTTCTAGGTATTGCTCATGACAGTAGTTATTCTGGACATTTAGGTATAAACAAAACTTATGAGAAATTATTGAGGTATTTTTATTGGCCTAAGATGCACAAAGATTGTAGTGAATATTGTAAAAATTGTGATTTATGTCAAAAAGTAGGTAAAGCTCAACATGACCCTAAAGTGATGCCATTGCAACCCATTGAAGTTCCAGGTGAACCCTTTGAAAGACTGGTTTTGGATTGTGTGGGACCTCTTCCTAGGTCTAGTAAAGGCAACGAGTATTTGCTGACAATTATGTGTAGTGCTACCAGATTTCCAGAAGCTATTCCTTTAAGAACTGTGAGTGCTGATAAGATAATAGAAGCACTTAATAAGTTCTTCTCGCTGGTTGGTTTGCCAAAAGAAGTACAAACTGACCAAGGAACCAACTTTACGTCAAAAAAGTTTAAATCATTTTTAGCCTGTCAGAATATTAAGCATTGCTTATCATCTCCTTATCACCCACAGAGCCAAGGAGTGGTCGAACGATTTCATCGAACCTTCAAAACCATGCTTCGCACGTACTGTTGTGAAAATGAAAAGGAATGGGATGTCTACATCCCAATGTTGCTATTTGCCGTTCGTGATAGCGTACATTCATCGTTGGGGTATTCTCCTTTTCAGTTAGTATATGTCCATCAGGTAAGGTCGCCCATGGAGGTGATAAAAAATCAATTGATTTCAGATGAAAAGGATTCTATCACTTTACAAGAAATGAAGGAAAAAATAAAGAAAATATGGAAAGTAGCACATGAGAATCTCGAAATGGTACAAGAAGGGATGAAAAGAAACTACGACAAAAAGGCTGCAAAACGTGAACTCGACATCGGAGACAAGGTTCTAGTGTATCTCCCTACATCTGGTAAGGTTTTTAACCAGAAGTATATAGGACCTTGCACGGTGAAAGAAAAAGTAAGTGATGTTAACTATCGAATTCAATTTCCTACAGGACGAAGGAA